>NW_017306464.1:1716436-1719600 GCF_000935625.1 Nanorana parkeri | reverse complement strand
GCACCTCAGGCAGTCGCCGGCAAGCTAAATTAGGACCCCCACCTGGAGCTCCTCCCACCGGACCAGCGCTGACTCGCCGCTGCTCTCCCGCACCGAAGGTAAGTGAAGAAAAAAAAAATAGCGCAAGCATCAGGGAATTTTGACAAGTACTTTCTCCACCCTCACCCTGCAGCGCCCACAGGCGGCCGCCTGACTTGCCTTGCGGTAGCACCGGGCCTGAGTGATATAAGTCCAAAACAGAGATCACTCACAAGCATGGCTGGCCGCAGAGAAAGAAGGAATTTGGGTCCAAAACAGGGACAGCTCAAAACTATGCCCGCCTGCAGCTGCTTTAACTCGTTTTTTTTTTTTTTCACAACATCTTCAGCTCTTCAAAGGGTGCCTTGCTTCAATAATGCAAAATAAATAGAAATGATTAAACATCAGAATTAAGCACCAAAATCCCCCCAAACACATTCATACTAATTATCTCCTTTGTGACTGCAGTTGGATTACAGTAAACAATGACGGACATATTACCAGGAGACACATTCAGCTAAAACTGCTTAGAAAAGTGCTGACAACTACTGCCAGGCCCCAGGTCTTTCTCCCAGTGCATTTGTCTTCTCCTTTTTTTTTTGGTGTTTTTTTATCTTTCCTCTCTGTCTTTTAGTCAAATTCCATAAATGGTGATCAAACATAATTGTGCAGTCCTTGAGCCTCGATCCGCGTACTTAGTAATGACAGTAATAATACACTGAATTTGCCCTAAAGTAATCATTTCAAATGAAAGTTTAAATTTCAGCAGAGAAATAATTTAAACAGAATCGGGCTGTAGGTAGAGTATGTACTTCTTTTTTTTTTTTTTTGGTAGGGGGTGGGGATCGGAGCTATAATGTTTTATGTATATATGATTTTTTTTTTTCTTACAGTCACCTATGAAATGTCCTTGCTTTCAAAAAAAGGTGCCGATTATGAATTAACTCTAGTTTGCAGAATAAATAAGCATCATGCATCATAGTCATGTTGTAGTCATTCTCGAGGGCCAGACTTGAACAAAAAAAACTGTGACAATTAATCCACTGAGTCAGAAGTTCCAGGCTCCAGGGAACCCGTTATGGAGGATAGCACTACCCAGGAGCAGGCCCACAGCCAACAGCGTTAGCTAAAGAACGAGACTCTTTAGGGAGAAGAAAACTTAAAAACAATATTTGTTCATTGACTTTTTGGTTACTTAAGGAGAAAAAAAACAGCTGGTGGGTTGAATTGGAAGTGTTGTTAAAGCCCAACTCAGGGCACAATTATTTTTTAAAAATAGCTCTCCATTGGGTTTTTTTGTTTTAAACAGCACTGCAATACTCACCTCCTCATCGGTGCTATACCATTCTGTAACTAGGGGGTCAATTCACAAAGTTGCCGAAGGATCCAGCCGTAGCTTTGGCTGATCCTTCGGCTATTCAATATAGCCCGTACAGCTGCCAAAGGCGGCCGAGCGGCTCAGCTGAGCCGAAGGCATATGCTTCGGCTCGACTGAGCCAAAGGGACAGGCGAAGCGGGGTGAACAGCTGAGGGCCGGCCATACGCCTCGTAAATGACAGCTGGGTGGAGCCAGCCGTGATTTCACGGCTGGCTCCGCTCCGTTCTTATGACAGATCAGTGTCCTCAAATGACCTGGGGAGGCTGATCTATCATTAAACAATAACATCTGGGCGGAGCCAGCCGTAACGTCAAGGCCGGCTCTGCCCCATTGTTATTCATTGGCCAGGACTCTAGTGCTGAGCCAAAGTAAATAGCCGAACGTTGTTCGGCTCACTTCACTTCGGCTCGGTTATTCGGCAGCTTAGTGAATAACCCATTAGATTTTTCTAAAAGTCCAAGTCCCTCTGCTTAAATGATACTCATCCAGCCTCATTCAACCTGGAAGGCATAGAGGGGAATTTATCAAAACTGGAGCAGGCACGATCTGGAGCAGCTATGCATGGCAACCAATCAGCTTCTCTCTTTCATTTTCAAATCTTAACTGAACAAATTGAAGAGAGAAGCTGATTGGTTGCTCTGGGCAACTGCTCCAGAATTTGTCTGCTCCAGTTTTGCTAAATTCGCATCATTTTATAAAGCTGGCCATACACTGTTTATGTTTGAACGTTTGTTCAAATCGTGTTCGAACGTTCGTTCAAAATAGTTTATTAGTGCATACTATCTTTCCATCATTGAGTCAACTTATTTTATTCAAAAGCCAATATTTCTGAAGAGAAATATAGCCAAACCTTTTTTTTGGCCATAGTTCACCTTAGGGTTACAGGAGGTCATTTACTAATGCACTCCTGTGAGCGCCAGGATAGCCGCCATATGCTGAGAACCAGAGCTGCTTTGTAGGCAGGAGTGATTCCAACAATATTGTCGGGATCCCCTCCACTGCCTGATTGACAGCTGGCTCTGCCTCTCTAGAGCCAAAGCTAATGTGCCCGCCCCATCTACTGTTTGTTCCTCCAATGAGCAATGGAGGAACAGAGAGAGGGGAGGGGAATCTCTGTGGGGAGTGGTGACTGTCAGTAAAAATATTGTGAGCTGAGTGATCAGCGGTTTGTGATCCCTCAGTTCTTGAGGCATAGCTCAGGTGCAGTGTCACGCCGGCCCAAACTATTGGGTATATTTTACTCTGTACTCCTGTAATCCAGACCTGCTACTTGAATGGAATCTCAGACATTATTAAAACTATTAAACAGCCTTCTTTTGTGCCTAGCATACACACATTGCAATATGTATGATGTGCTCTGAATGAAAATCACATTCATGGTTAGCATTTTCTTCATGCAGATAAGAAACTAGAAAAATTTCCCATGCTGCTCCTTCAATTTTACTTGTCACTACGGTCAACAATGACTGTCAATTAAACTTTAATAACCATTAGAACAAATGTTCCAAAAATGAAAATTTGTGAAGAAAATTCTACTGGTGTACGGCCAGCTTAAGTGCAGGGAACCCCCATAAAGCTATACAGACATAATACAATGATAGAGAATGGTAGAGAACAAGGCCAACAAGACTGTCAGGGCTGTTCTTTGCATTATTTAGAACCACCCTACCATGGTATAGATCCGAAGAGAAAGGAGACTCTGCACCACGTCACCTTACCCAACTTATATATAGATATCTGTAAAAGGCAAAAAATGCTGCAAGGGTGC
>NW_017306464.1:1694109-1716417 GCF_000935625.1 Nanorana parkeri | reverse complement strand
TTATGAGGCAAGATCACAGTGTTACAAGATCACTATATAAATGCAGTGGTTTGTAATAATGTTTTTACTTTTACATTTTTACAAACTTGCTCTTCCATATTTTTGTTAGTCTAACAAATATGGAGAGTTGTAGATTAGCCAGTAGATGGAGCTCTAATTGGCTTGGTGCCCTTGCTTAGTAATTATCTGACAGATGTCGAGATAAAATGTCAGCCACCAAGGGAGTGCATTGTTTTCAACGAGTTGCCTTACCTATAGACATGCCTTGTGAGAAGGATCATGAAAGTACATCCACTTAGTAGCGAACCAGCGGTCAGTTAAAAGTTGAGTGTTTTTGGATTAGGGTCTTTCCTTTATTAAAATAATTTTTATGAAAATCTGCCAAAAATCACTCGAAAATCAGCACCTGTCTGTCCACACACAGACCCACCTCAAATACTCCACCACAGCTTCTATCATGTGGTGGAGGGGGTGAAAGTTGCAATTGGATCTCTGCTCCAAGGAATGCCAGGGCCGACCCTCCCTCTATTACCACCCCTGTGTAAAAACACTTCTATAACTTACATTGCCAATAGCCCCAACAAAAGGGCTGCATAGCAAAATAACAGAGCACTTCCCTGTGTGTCAACTGTTCTTGGTCATGTGGTTACCAGTGGTATAGTGGCTGTGTTATTTCTCTGTTTGGTTCTCCTGAGAAGGCCCTTGACAAAGAACTCTAGGCAAATAAAAATGTAACCCTTGCAGTGGAGCTGCCCTTACACTGCATGGATTAAGTGCTCCTTTTTTCTAGTGAGCTAAAATAATAGAGTTATACTCACACGAACCACAATCCTGGCTGTTAAACCAGTCCCTTCTGCCTTGCTGCAGTGGTCTAGCGGTCTCCAGGTCAGGTGAGTCATCACATTCTATACACAGTGTATTGGACGTGAGGACACAGAAGGACACACCATCACTGGAGTGACGGAGGAGACAGGCTAAAGGGGCCGGTCTAGGTGCCAGTGATGATTGTGGTCTCTGTGAGTATAACTCTGTTATTTTAGTTCACTAGATAAAAAGAGCACTTTTATCTACTGAGGGTAGCCTCACTGGAAAGGTTAATGTTTTATTTGCCTGGATTCCTTTTTCAAGGGCCTTCACAGGACAGCCACACAGAGAACCCTTAACCCCCCACTTAACCCTTAGCCGAATACCAGGCCCCCACCTCCTGCCCCCCAATGCTCCCCCTCCCCCACAAGGGGCCCCCATATGTATGTTTTTTGCTTTTTGTTAATACTTACTTTGTTGATACCAGTTCTTTAGGTTTGTCTCCTGATGTGCTGGGTCCTCTCTCTCTTCAGCTCTTCTCCAGCACTGGGTGGTCCTCAATGTTGAAGAGTCTGACATTATGATGTCATGGCTGTTCTCTGAATCATTATATGTGAGAACAGGATATGTGGTGATGTCCCTATAGGGCAGTGGTTCTCAACCTGTGTAACCTCAGGACCCACATTTGTCCTTGGTCATTAAGTCGCGACCCAAGTTGCACTGCAATGGAATGCACGGCAGTATTGGCTGCTGTGCTGTGATAGAGCTCCATCCATATGTGCAGTGCTTGTACAGCTCCCATGCGTGCATGTAGAGGTCTCGGGAGCCAGAATGTGATGTCTTTCCAGTCCAGGCAGCTCCACAGGACATGCGAGGAAGCTATAAGCAATGCATGTATGGATGGATCTCACTCGCGGCCATACCCCCAGCCCTCAAGTCGACACTCGGCGCCGGGCAGAATATTTTGAATGGCTGCTCGGTGTAAGAATGGAACGGTGCTGCGATAGGGGGAGGCTGAGGAGTCTCTCACTTAGAAAAGTGGATGGCACGCGGTGACCCACTGAACACGGGGTCGCGACCCACTTTTGGATCACAACCCACCAGTTGAGAACCAAGGCTATAGTGGAAACCCTGCAGTCACAGGATGTTCTCAGATGTCTGAGTGGTGGTATTCAACCTGGAAGACTGAGGACAACTGTGGAGGACAGCACTGGAGAGGAGGTCAGTATTGCAGCCAGAGTTGCCTTTTTAAGCTATTGGGGGCTATGGCCTCTTCGGCTTTTTTCAAACCCCCAGTCAATGAGTTGTGACAAATAAAAATTCATGCTTGAGGAATCTTATTAGTTTTGGGGGTCAAAGGCTATGACTTTGGTCACCTTGTCCTTCTGGTGACCCTCATTCACCCCCTGCAGCCACATCATTCGTATTTGTAGTCACTAATTGAGGATAGAGCCTATCTCTAAAAATAAAGTGTGCCTTGCCGTGGGTGGGCTCCCTTTCTCTGGACATGCTTTTTCTCCTCACAAAATAAACTCCTAGTTTAGTCATATGGTTGTAAATAGACGTGTGCGATATTTTCAGTCTTCTTTAAAATATTTTCTCATAAAACTCTGTTCTCTTCGGTGCGACAAGCTATATATGAACTACAGTATACATTCCTAGACACAAGCATTTATTCCTCGGTCTACTTTTATCACCAGCACGCTGCTCTGTGTATAAACTTGTCAGTGCTCAGCTTCACCCACCTTCAAAGCTTCCTTCCCCAGACATTGTTCACGAATGTGTTTTTTTCCATTTACCTCAGCACAATGTTATGCAACAGGATTGGGGCACTCCCTGATGGAGAGGATGCCGGGGTTCAGAACGTCCAGCACCTTCAAGGGCACGTTGGCAAATCATCCTGACAATCCATTGTCCCAGAAAGAGATAATGTGGTTGTTTTTATTTATTTTAGCAAACATAACAAAAGACAAAATGCTGATGAAAGTCGTCGGGAGGGGGAAACATTAGTTTTTTTTTTCTTCAGTTTGTTGTCAGAAAAAAAGAAAACTCATTAAAGTAGATGTAAACCCAATTACTACATTTTCATATAAGATTTAAAGTGATATTAAAGTCAAAGAGGCGAATTTATCAAAACTGGAGCAGGCAAAATCTGGAGCAGTTGCCCAGGGCAACCCATTAGCATCTCTCTTCAGTTTTTTCAGTTAAGATATGAAAATGAAAAAGAGAAGCTGATTGGTTGCTGTGCACAGCTGCTCCAGCTTTTGTCTGCTCCAGTTTTGATAAATTCACCTTTAAATGTTTTAAGCTTTTTCAAATGCTGGTTAAATCACTTAAAATGAATTCTACTCCTTGATGTTAGTTTTCTGCAGAAACAACTGGTCCCCTGAGCATGGTAGTGATATCCTGTTATAAGGTGGCTCATTTCCCTTGCAGCGTTCTATGGAGCCACCCCTGTGTGTGCTAGTAAGCTGTGTGTGTCTCCAAAAACACACAGGCACAGCAAGGCAAGCCAATCCTATCCTTCCTCCCTTCTCTAGTAGATGGAGATCTGCTTGTGACTGCCCCGTCCCTTCTGATCTTGTACTGGACAGGAAATGTAGGGAAGCCGAGTTGAGAGAGCCAGAGCTCTTTGGAAACATGATGACTGTAACTGTAAAATATTACTTGGTGATGGTGCCATTAGGTGTCATTCAACTCATTTTTTTGTGGGCCCAGGGTGTCATGGATATTTCCCTGGGGGTGTGTCATTAATGTGCTCATTGCTTTATTGAGGGCCATTCAGCACTGGAGAAGAGGCAATGAGAAATATCACCCTGTGTGTCTTATGACCATCTAGTAGACATCTCAAAAAAGGTAAAAACATCAAATTTTGAAGAAATACCTAAGGCTGGGGCCCGGGGTTGGGGTGGGGGCTTGGGGATCCTGCTGAAATTAGGCTTTAAATATCCAAAATAAGGAAGGTTTTCTTTGTATTTTCCGTTGACCTTCCTGTTAGTTCAGAGGTAAGAGCTGTGCTAATTCTCATGCATTTCAGATATTCTTCTGCAAATGTTTACTATTTCACAAAGACTGTTTTCTGCCACTAGAGGCCACTCTGTTCTTTGCAAGCTTACCAGCAATGGATTTCAGCCTATCCCAAAAAGGCCGCTGCAATTTTCATCTATGGGATGGCTTCCAAAAAGGGAGACGTGTCAGCCCTGCATAGTGGGTAATCAGAGGAAGGAATGTTCTGTAAGACAGTATGGGAAGAAGGAAATCAGTGAATGAACAGTTTGGAAGCAGGAAGCTGAGAGATGCATCAGAGAGAGATTCTTTGGACTCTTCAGTCAGATTCTTGATGTTCTGTGCCAGGAGGAGAGCGCAGAGAGGATGGAGATAATTCCACTTTGTCTGCCCCAGAGAACTGAGGAGAGCTGACTGCTGAATTGCAAGTGCTCCATGGGTTCTGCAAAGAAGTACCTTCCTTCCTACAGAGACTGATTCTCAGATTTCTAAAATTGCATTATTTTGAGTGTGTCACCAGACTCAGGGAGGAGATGCATATCAAAGCCAACAATTGCATGCATATCAAAGTTAACATGGGTGAGCTACATTAACCACTGGCTATTATTTATAAATAAACGGCCGGATGGCTGTCGCATAACTGCGCGTGGGCATTTAAAAATGTCCTTTCCCGGTACCACTTGTACCTGCACCCTAATGCCTGATTGGAAGCGAGAAGGGTTGGCAAACTGTAGCCCTTGACATATGCAAGCGTTCGGGCGGCTATAGAGCCAGCCGATCGCTTGTATGGTGCAGGAAGGGTGAGGGAGGGGTGCGGCAAGTGTGCGCCCTCCTGCACCAGTGACATCAATGGTACCCAGGAGCTGGGCGAGACACAAGCCAGAGAGGGAACAGGGAGATGCAGAGCCTGTGTTCTATCAAAGATTGTGACAGGGTTGGAATGTGTGACCGGTCACGTGATCACACATTGTAACATAATCACGCCCATTTTTTCCGGGGTTCAAATATGTGACCGGCAACAGGTGTCCAAGCTTTCGCAGCTGTTCCAGGGCAGATCGGCATCGCAGATGGTATGTGCAGGAGAACCGATCTGCCCTGGAACCGCTGATCGGTCCTGAAATCTCACTTCTATCCCACTTTGTGACTGCAATCTCACATTTCACAAAGTCGGATAGAAGTGACATTTCAGGACCGATCAGCTGTTCCAGGGCAGATCGGTTCTCCTGCACATACCATCTGTGATGCCGATCTGCCCTGGAACAGTTGACAAAGCTTGGAATTCTACACCTTTTGCCGGTCACATATTTTAACCCCGGAAAAAATGGGCGTGATTACTTTAAAATGTGTGCCCACTGACCGGTCACACATTCCACCGCCGAAAACCTTGACGGGATTACTGTATGTTAAAATGTGTGATCACACCACCAGTCACACATTCTAACGCAGTCACAAGCTTTGATAGAACACCTGCAGTGGGTGGCATCACTCTCCATCACCCCCAACCCACCGCAACTATTGCATGCACCACCAGCATCAACCCCCCTCCCCCTCGGTTTCAGAAGGGCAAAAACTAGGTAAATAACTGAAGCCCTGAGTGGATGCTCCCTATTATGCATCCTAAGACTGGCCTGTTCAGACCTATGCACTGGTGTTATTTCTATTGAATTCAACGGAAACACATCAAAATGCATTCCAACATGCCTTAACACTAGGGATGTTCAGATACCAAGTACCGTACTCGGTACAAGTACAGATGCTTTTACAGCTCAAAGACTAAACTAGAGAAAAATCCAAAAGTTAGGAGGCAGCTGTCATTTTTAAGGATCACACGGAGCTCCTGGGATTTGTACATCTCTGTTTTAATGTATGATGTTTTTTTTATGAACATACATAAGTGATGCACCGATACCATTTTTTTCAGTAGAAGTACTGGTACTTGGCCAAGTCCTCACAGATACAAGTACTGATACATTTTTGTTGATTGTCATGTGACAGTTTTTCTAAAACAATACAAACTAATGATTTCAGGACAGTGGTGGAGCGCCAGGGCCAGGTCCCAGCTGTGACCACTGCAACCCTGGTAGTTCTCGTGAAAATGCCAAGTATCGGCACTGGTATCTGAACTGGTATCTGGACATCCCTACTTAACACGTGTTGCCATGTGTTTTAAAACGGCTTACAATGCATTTGTATTGCATGTCAGTGTATGTCATAACATATCCCAAAGCATGTGTACATGCATTTTGATGTGTTTCATTGACTTCAGTGCAAAACTCATCAAGGGAAAATGCATAGATGTGGGGCTCTAAATTTAAAATTTTCACCGGAGTGTTCTTATCTCATCTGCTTGTTCAGGTTTTTTAAAAAAACATGGGAGAGAATTGTAATTATATTTTTAAAAAAATCTAGTTTGAAAAATGCCCTCTAGCGATAAACTTAAGGAATACGGCAACCTCCGCTCTATCTGTATACAAAACATCCTGACAAGTTGGCATCTTATTACATTAGCAACGCTGCATTCAAACACTTTTGAATATTTAATGCCAAAAATATGCACGAATGCATTTTTAATGCTGCTAAAATATTCCAAAATAAAATAATGCACATAAAAAATAAATAGCACCTGCAAATATTTGCACGCCGATGCTCCATTAGCCACACTTATTATCTTATACTTTAGTAAATTCACCCCATTATTTGCTATGCTTCATCAACCTCACCAACTCTTAAATGAGTACATTACTTGGTGACAGCCAAATAGCCATCTTCCAAGTGTGGATAATGCTCGCAACAAAACAATAGCCGTTGTCAAAAAAAGGCGCATGCAAATCAGTATATAAATGCAAGGTTATCATGCATACATAATTGTTATTCGCCAGGATGGCAAAATAAAATTATATACATATCTAACAATAATAAAAAAAAAAAAAAACTGGGTCAACAGCACAGAAAACGCGCACTTTTCAGACTGGGTTAAATGGATGCTCGTTTGACCTTTTAAAAGCATTTTCCGAGGATGTTGTTTATCGTTTAGAGTCACTTTGCCAGTTCGTCAGTGTTCAGTCAACACGTTGAAAACAATCAACTGAAAAAAAACAATTACTAGACCCCAAATTACCCGACAGAGGTCCTAAAAACACCAGCTGCCGCAGTTCTGTCTGCTGGCGTAATAGTATATTATTTTACAAGCAACTATAGACATCTGAATTATGTTTGTTGTGATCTTAACTCCCTTTTCGTAAAAAAGCAAATTGATCATGTGACATTAAACACAGGCTCTTCTGCCGGCGACCTCTTTTCACACTGCCTGATCGCAGCCAGCGTGGCGGAAAACCTGATTTAAATGAAGGCCTTTTGTCTCTCGACTCACTTCTAGTCGGTGGCGGTTATTATCTAATAATTTTTGACATTTGTGATGAAACAAAGCTTTAGGTTTTACGATTCCATTTCAAATGCAGAATTGACGACATAGATCAAGAATAAAAATGAGGCTTTTCCTCCCCCAACACCCGCTAATTATATTTATACATTAACGCGGCGGGGAAGAATGGAATGTATTTCCAACGACATATTAGGCTAATTGTTTTAAAAATGAATCAGGGTGTTTTTTATAGTTTGTGCTAAATACCCATTTTGTGCTTTTTTTAATCGAGGAGGCAAATTGTTTTTACCATTAAATATGGCCAAATGTATGTGCAAACAAGGTTTAACTTTATTAAAGGGCAACACGGTCAATCACAATAAAATGGTTCACACATTGCCACACGAGTGGCGATTACTGAATGCAAAGGGCACTGTAGAGGTACCTCCAAGTTGAGCCAACATTTTAAGAGTCATTCATATATTGAGGCCAAAGTCCATGTGATTGTAGATGAGCTCAGTCACATGACTTTGACAGGTTAAGTGGTTGGAATCCTCTCCACCTGGAACCTTTATTTCCCCATTAAAATGAATAAAGGTTCATGAAAAGAGGTGATCCTAGAAGATGGGTGTTCCAGGGTTGCATAGGTTGTATGTCTTGAGCAGGGGTAGACAATCTCGACACTCCAGCTGTGCTGAAGCTAAAAATCCTATTATGTGAGTTGTGATGTGACTGACAGATTCGTGTGTTGCACGCAGCTAGAATGCCGAGGTTGCCTACCACTGGACTAGAGGCTCCAGTCATTTGGTTCTGAATATGCAAATTAGGGATAAGCTCAGGTTCAGACTGAACACGTTTCAAACCTAAGCTCCTCTGAATCCCAGAAGGAGCTCCTTCTGTGCCATCCAATAAGCTGTAAGCGGGGAATTCCCTGCCTGCAGCTTGACGTAAGCAAAGGGGCGGGATGCAGTGACAACATTGACCTTATATGGCTGCATACCTGTATTTGGTAATTAATGTCAGCACAAGCATCCCGCCCAGGGCTGTTCCTATAATGAAGCAGCTTGAGGCTGTTGCCTCAGGTGACATCTCTTTGGGTCATGTGGGGTAGGCAGGCAGAGCGGCATGTTGGACAATGTTTGCTAAGGAGATGTGTGTTATCTCAGTCAATAAACAGCATTGACTTTAATATCATGGAGTGCGAGTGACTAATTTCATCTAATGTTTGTAGGGTGTTTGCAGGATGTTGGGCAGAGCCAGATGATGCACAGGTCACCAACCCCCCGTTGGCTTGCACCCCCCCTCCTTATGTGCACCACCAGCACCCTCTGCTCACCCGCCCCCTTGGGCAGCAAAAAGGCTAGGAACACCACTGATCCCACCCCTTTGTTTAAATGCAGCTGGTTGCTGGAGAATGCCCGGCTCAATGCAGCTGTGGGCTGGAGAATGCCCGGATCAAAGTGCTCATTTGTATAGTTTTTCCTGGCCAGTATTGAAGTTAACAGCCAGGTATTTAGCAATGTCAGGAGAGGTCAGCAATTGTAGCTCCCATGTTTCTCTCATGGAAGATGTCCTGTAAATTAATATTTAAATAGCACTGTCAATTTATGCAGCATTCCACATACTAATATATATAGATATATATATATAGAGAGAGATATATATCTATCTATATACCTGTATATCTACACTATATTGCTAAAAGTGTTGGTACATCCCTCCAAATCATTGGATTCGGGTGTTCCGTTAAATTTCCTTGCTACTAAATATTCCACAGTCAACGGTTAGTGGTATTATAACAAAGTGGAAGCAACTGGGAACAAGAGCAACTCAGCCACGAAGTAGTAGGCCACGTAAAATGACAGAGTGGGGCCAGCGCATGCTGAAGCGCACAGTGCACATAAGTCTTGCTATTTGAGTATATCATATATTCTAGTTGAAGCTTCCGTCATTTTTCAGGGTGATGGTAAAGAAGTAATAAGCAAACCCAATGTTAATTGTACAAGGGCCTGCGCTTCATTAACATTCAATTTATAGTTTATTTGCATGTCTGCAATAGTCTAGCGTGAAGTAGATTATAAACACGCAAACATTTTATCCGTGACTCTGTTTTTAATTGGCCCCATGCTAACCACCTCGCTCGTCTCTCCTGTTTCAAACCAAGCGCGGAAGAGCTTACTCAGAGTTTATCTGGAACAGGTGGTTAGATTAAAATAAAATATGTTGCATGTGATATCTTGAAAGAATACAGACTCAAATAATATGACTTACATCACAACCCAATTGACCCAACAGATACTAACAATAAATTACTGTAGTGGGAAGGAGCTGATCCGTCTGTAGTTAAAAGCTTTGACTGAGTTTATTGTGTCTGCTAAATATATTGAATATGCCTATAGTGAACCTAGTATATATATATACACACACACACAATATTTTTTAAAGAAAAAAATGGCAATTGTTTATGATACATGGAGCTTTTCTATAGCAAATATAATCAAGTTATTGTTTAGATCTTCTGTTACTTAAGCTAAATAATTTTTCCATATTGGGCATTTGGTAACAGGCAGAACTAAAAGGGAATTGTACATTTCTTTTACAAGACGGACAGATCATAGGCTCAGTTTTATTGGAAATAGCATATTGGTTCCTGGACCTTAATATCTATGATAATGCATTGACCCAGTGAATATGAGCACAGGGCCATAATATTGTAAAAAGTCTTTGTTCTTAAAAAAAGAAGATTGGTCATATGTGTCTGCCTCCCTCTGGATTGGCTGACTGTGTTCCTTGATTATAGCTTGAGCTAGATAAACATGTCTTTTTTTAACTGTAATAACTTAATAACTGTGTAAGACGTCCATGTGACCTAGTTTTCATGTCCTCTGGGATGGTTAAGTGACTAGAGTGTACTTGAACAGTGACAAACCCAGCACACTTGTGTAATTGGTGAGACAGTCCTGCTTCCCAAAATGGAACACCAAGACCATTAGTGTCATACTGACAACATTTATTTGATTTGTAAGTATTTACAACTAACCAGTTGGTGACCAAAGTTCCTCACATTCAGGAAGCCATGGATGTGCTATGGAGGATCAATGCACAATTCCATATGTGCATATCATATGAATTAGGGTATAATAAATTATACTTAACTGTAAACCTGTCAACAATGTTTGAATTGAAACTAGGGATATACCGATATATTGACCGCCGAAACATATCGGCCGAAAATGGCACTTTTAGTAAAATGCCAAAAGTGCAATTTTCTGGCTGATACAGCGGTGCATCCGTGCTTTCTTTCCTGCCCGCTGGGCACTGCTCTGTGTCCCAGCGGAAAGGAGATAAACTGTCACGTGCAGCTGAGCGTTGCGGGAGGAGAGTGCTGTAAGCGGCCGGCGTCTCTCCTCCCCGCATCGCTTAGCCTTCTGTCACAGATCAGAGGAGAGCGGTGTGTGGGCCAAGACAGCCAGCGCTGTCATATGAGGCTAAGCTTTGCTTGCCCAGCCTCCTGTGACAGCTGTCAGGAAGGAGAGCGGGTACAAGCAGTCAGTGATCCGTGATCGCTGAGTGTTTGTAAATAATTGAGGACATAGTATGTTCACTATATCCTCAATTATGGATGAATGAGAAGTGATCTACATCACCTCCTGTTCATTCATGATTGTGGATGTAGTAAACATACTATCTCCAAGTTATGAATGAACAGGAACACTCAGTATAGAGGATTCCTGTTCATGTATAATAGGGGCTGCAGAAAAAGGGATTGAGGACACAATCTCTTTTTCTATTTTAAAAGGGAAATATCAAAGGTCTGTTTAGGCCCCATTTTATTTTTTTTAAAATGAATAAATAAATACAATTAAAATATAAAAAATAAAAATTGTATAAAAAATAAATAAAAAGAAATAAAATTAAAAATAAAATAAATGTTACATTTATTTTGAAAAAGTTAGAATAAAAAATATTTTTGGTTTCAGCCTGACATTTGTTTTCATTTTGGTTTTGTTTCGGTTTTGACATTTTCATTTTGGTGCACCTCTAATGGAAATAAATGCTGCTCCGGTAAGGAAGACTGTATTTACCTATCCTGCTGCTTCTGTCACTGAATGCTGCTCCAATCAAGAGGAATGGCCATGTCAAGATTCTTTGTGAACTGTCACTTCCAGGAGTGCCAATCTTCTGTGTCTCCTGTAGAGCTCGCTGGTTCCTTCCACCAACCTTCATGTCACTACAGCCCATAGTCGTGGTGTAGTGGTTGGCCAGAGGAACCACTGTGGGCTGCAGGGGCACAAGAGATCGACACTCCCCAAAGTGTTGGTTTCTTCATAGACTTAGGCCAATGATTCTTCTAAATTGGACCTTCAACTGGGTGGCAGAAGTATTTACATTCTTTTTTACAGGGAGAAGGGTATATGTTAATGCAAAAAGTGCTGAAACGATCAACTGAGCCTGAAATCTTTTCCTGCTACATTGTCCCCTTTCAGGGAACATCTCTCACAAAGAATGGCCAGTGATTAGGTATATTCACATTTGGATCACCTCAATGCCATAAATGGGTGAGAATTCTATCCCTGACTTGGCTGATATAGAGATAATAGAGAGTGCACAATGCAGACACAATTTATTTTCTAATTTTAATGTTAAGTTATTAGAGGAGTAATGAATTTAAACTTTAAATGATGAATGGTCACTTAGCTTACAGAATATAGTGAAGAAAGTGTGTTTACTTGAATCAGCCAATCACATGCAAGAAAAATAATTTATATATTTTAAAATGTCCGTGCATAGGAATGGGTATTTAACATAAACACAGCTTTAACATACTCAGTGAAGATGACCTACTACTTTGGTAGACTTGCAATGTGAGAAGGATCAACAAAGCAGCACCATTGTCCAGCAATGCAACGCAGGGAGCAAAACCTACATACAGGTGAAACTCGAATCATTAGAATATCATGCAAAGTTCATTTAATTCACTAATGCAACTTAAAAGGTGAAACTAATATATGAGTTAGACTCATTACATGCAAAGCAAGATAGTTCAAGCCCTGATTTGTCATAATTGTGATGATTATGGCTTACAGCTCATGAAAACCCCAAGAACCCCAAATCCACAATCTCAGAAAATTAGAATATTACATGCAATCAATAAAACAAGGATTGTACATAGAACAATATCGGACCTCTGAAAAGTACAGGCATGCATATGTACTCAGTACTTGGTCTGGGACCCTTTTGCAGCAACTACTGCAATTACTTTTGCACGATATTCTAATTATTCGAGTTTCACCTGTAAGTGCATATGTAATAAGCAAACATTGCTCTCGCATATACATATATAATTACAAAATAATTATAATTACAGAAACAGAAACCATGTTTTAATCAATAACAATATCAATAAGATTATGTACAGAAAGCTGTTCTGTTTTACACATTTATCTTAAAAAATAAAAATAAAAAGGTTATTCATTCTCTTTTAGAGGTTGAAGATAGGATGGAAGAAAGTATATGTTTGGGTGGGGAGGTTCCGCCTCTCTATTTTTCCTGGTTACCAATCATTATCACGGAGAAAGAGAGTGGAAATCCAAAATTTTACAACTGAAACCAGAATAAGAACAGATGGTAAATCTTCCGATGGGAACACTTATTCTGGTGGCAGCTGTCTAAGAGGGGATATTCCTTCACTTCATGCTGCTTCTTCAGGACAGAAAGTTAAGGGATGTCACCTCAATTGGCCACAGATAGCAGAAAATAAATTAAAGGAGAACTATGGGGAGAGGGAAATGAACTCAACCCCATAGTTAGACTCTGCTGCTGTTATATGCAGGGTCTATAGCTCGAGAACTGAGCGATCACAAACTGCTGATCACTCAGTTAACGATTTTTCCCCCTTCCCAGTTCCTCCAGCACTGACAGACAGGGGAGAGGGCGGGCATAGCTGTCCCTGGCTTTAGAGAGGCAGAGCCAGCCGTCAATCAGGTAGTGGGGTGGATCTCAAAAATATTGTCTGGATCTTTCCTGGCTGCAGCCCGGCTTTGCGCTGTCAGCATATAGCAGGCAATATCCCGCTATTTGCTTGAGTTTTGGGTCACAGGAGGACATAAGTAAATGTCCTCCTGTGACCCAAAAGAGAACTAATGCCAAAAAAGCTCTGGCCATAGTTCTCTTTTAACATGGGTTTGAACCCTTTCCTACTGTGTCCAAAACTAAATGGAAAAAAAAGTTTTTGTCTTTACATACATTGTAAATCTTTGGAGGAACTAACACACCATTTCTGATTGGAGTTTCTTAGAACACTCTCTTCATTGGAAATAGAATGCTCATAGCATAGTACATAACTGTAGAAACCACAATAACAAATGTTTGCCATAGGTGGCACTGCATTTCTTACCATGAAGCTCAATTCCAGGTGCCAGTAGAATTGGGATGTTGCAGTGAGGTCGAGTGGGCTGGTAATGAAGACATTGAGGACAATGACAGATGAGCCAGCACACCAGCACACTTTCATTCTAGTGCCAGATCATCTATACTGCCCTAATCAAAGCTAATATGACATGTAAACCAATTTTTTGAAAAAAGCTCATAAAAACCCAAATAAAAAGCAAATGCAGTCATTCATCGCAGCCCAAGCTGTTAATAATAGCCTGCTATTTAAATGAGAACTTGGGACATTCTGATAATATTTTTCCTTGCACTTCACTGGAGTCATGAAGTAGATTAATCTGTAGCAGCAAGCTGTTCATTCATTGCAGAAGATTGCGTAGAATCTACCGAATGTCTCCCACGGCACTGATAAACTCGGAGAAGCTACAAGTCAAGGTGTTTTTGCTCCGATGCCAATATTTGTGCCTGGCTCCGATGCCAAACCATACAGCTAAGCACTAAATCCTAAATGTATCTTTCAAAATATAACACATTTTATCGCATTTATTGCTTTGGAAGCGGACAAATGCAGCGTTTAATACCAGTGTGCGGTACTGGAGGACCTTGAAGGCCCAGGACACGTTAAGTAGGTCCAATAAAAAGCCAGTTATGGATCTCTATGGATGGCCATTGTTTGGAAGGCTTAACAAATTTGATTAAGTGTAGGATGGGTATTTTGGGAGGTGAAAAAAAAAACAAATGAGTGACAAATGGAAAAAAAAAAATTGACACTACCACTTCAATGTCACCGAGGCCTTAACACATTTTATTTTATTATTTTGGTTACCAAGGGACACCATGAAAACTGCAATATTTTCCTTGTTATCTGTGTATATCTTAGTAGTTAATTATGCGCTAGCCTCTCACTTAGAGGAAGATGGTAATTGATGGAATACTCTAGGGGCATGGCTTAGTCCATGTGGACTAATGAAGTGCCGGGTTTAAGAATTAAAATGGTTTTATCACGGAAATTGTGGTTTTACAGCTTATTTCTGTTATTGTGTATGTTCATGCTGTATGCTAGCTAGCAACTTGACAGGTTATGAATATTTAAATATGTGGTGTGAAAAAAAATAAAATAAAGGAAAATCTAACATTTCTCAGAGCTATATATAGATTGTGGTCTAGAGAAGTCATTTTCTTTAAAATCAGTTAAATAATTCATTTATTGATATCTGATACAAGCGCATGCCGGCATTTAAAAGCATCAATTATTATGTCCTCAAAATTTAAAAAGTTAAAAATGCAATGCATACTAATATATATATATATATATATTTATTTATACTATACTGAATATATATCTATATATATCTATATATCTATCTATATATAAAAATGGATGCATAATTCACCAACATGGACAAGTTATTTTAATGCCATTTCTTATTTTATCATATGATACTCTCACAATATGTTCAATTAAACAAACAATATCAGTCAGATGTGGAATAGTTTTTGCTTTGTTGTTTTTGTATGCCACAGACCTTAAATTGTTAAAAACATTATTCTGAATTTATGTAACAAAAAGCCTAGGGCCTAAAGTTAATTATTTTCCATATATCATGGCATCCACATACCAAACTATGCATGTATTAAAACAATAGACCCCTGACCTTATATGTCCATACTTGGACAGGGTGGGTCCTTTTTAAGACAACTCCTACATAACAAAATGACCATGGACTCTGATTGATGAGGACTTTCCTTCTGGTGTAAGAGGAATAGACCTGAAATCACAGGAGAGATTCTGGTTCTTCCAACAAATGTTCGATCACATCCTGAAGAATTGTCAGAGTCCCTCGGGAGAAGAGATGGACCCTCATGCTAGCTTTCTGGGTGGCTTCGTTCCATGTCTGCACTAGTTTTGATCCTTTACCTACTACCTCTGTATTTCTTCTTTGCCCCTTTTGTCCCCTACTTCATCTGCTATGTGGTTCCACTGATTTGTAACCTTACACGTTAGGTCTTGTGTCCCCGCTTATTGGCAAGGGGGTGACATCTCTTGGGTTGTGATCTCCCTTTTTGATGTATACGCGATTCTTTGCCCTTTTCCTGAAAGGTATAGACCCTAATTCTCCATTTTACCTAATTCTCCCTCTTGCCCCTCCATCCCTTTAACTCACATGAGACCTACTACCGAATTCCTTTGTGTTTTTCTGAGTTTCCATTGGGATATGGTCACCCTTAGGAGAGTGCTGCACAGAGAGTCGTTCTGCAGTATTCTGGATCTGTGCACAGCATTTTTGCCAAACAGTGAAAGGGCAGAGTGGCAGGTCAAAGTGACAGTGACTCTGAAAAGGGCATCCCCTGAACTCTAGTTACTTACCTTACCTCCTTATCTTCTGCAGCTGCAGTGGTGTCACTAGGGAGGTGCGGCCCGAACCCAGGTGACATCATTGGAGTGGTGACATAGAAAAGACTGTCAGCTGACACCACGCCTCAGAACGCCCCTGTGCAGCTGGTGACAGTACTGGGCACTTCTGGGAATGCTCCTCTGTAATGGTGCCAATGCCTAGCCTCCTATCATTGTCAATCTCAAAACAAATGACTAAACTAACCATGAGATTCTAGTGCTTCCCAGGAGTGAGCATGGAGTGGTGGCTACTTTACAACACACACAGGGACCATGAGGAACAAAAGTAGCCCCCCTCCAGAAGGGAGGACAGTGTCAGCACCAATTCAGAGATGATTGGAAGATCTACAGCCGAGTGATACACAAATAAGATACATTTTTGTTAATAGTTAAAGAACTTGAATGCATTTTTCAGATTTAATTCCTGAGTTTAGTGTCACTTTAAAGCTCTTTCACTGCTTGTTCAGAATTTGTAAATACTTTAATGTCCATAGTATAGGCAGAGGGGCAAATTAAATGC
The DNA here is from genome assembly GCF_000935625.1 of Nanorana parkeri. Taxonomy (NCBI): domain Eukaryota; kingdom Metazoa; phylum Chordata; class Amphibia; order Anura; family Dicroglossidae; genus Nanorana; species Nanorana parkeri. Next base: position 1,699,941 of record NW_017306464.1, on the reverse strand, counting down.
CAATGCCACATAATGCTTATGTTTTTCAAATGAACATTTTAGGCGAAAACTATCATGAGATAAAATAAGAATTGGAGTTAAAATTGCTCCTACATCGTAGTGCGTAGTGATTTTACCTTTAGTCTCAATCCTTTTATGCTGCATTTGTGTTTGTAGGAAAGGCAAATCATTTGATCAGTAAGCACAATTCATTTTGATCCTTTGAACACCATAAGAGACCAGCATGTGTCATGTTCATTCACCTAAGTGCCTCCAGAATGTGAGTCGGGAAAATAATAAAGCCTGATTCTCAATATTATTTTGTAAAAGTTTGCATTAATAATTTTCTGTTATTCTCCAGTAATTTGTGTTTGTAATTGCTGCTCTTGAAGCAATTCATGCTGGGAGATAGGCTGCTTCTTTATAAATAAAATTAAGGAGCAGAAGCAAATGAGTTGATGATTAAATCAACACAGAAAATGCATTTTCCAAGTAGCTGAAAATGTTTGCTCTTAAGAAAATGTGATTGTTTATCGGAAGGATAGAACAAACAAAACCTTTAATTTCCACCTAATTAAAATTACCAAACACTTTAAAGATAACATGGTTACTTATGAATAAACCATTGAAAGCTTTGCTGTCCTAGGCACACGCATGAATGCCTCATGGGAGCGCTTGGTATGTGTTTTATGATGTGCTCTTAGTGCTCCCTGGCGCTGGTTGACTTGCATGAAAATGACTTTGGGAAGGGAAAGACTGAGGGCTTTTGGCCTTTGGGGGTGGGGGGGAGACACAATCAATTGATGTTTTTATGGTAAGAACAGTTTTTTGTGGGCTGAAAACAATACGCAATGTGTGCTGCGGTGATTGGTGGCCAAGGTGAAAGGCGGGTGTTGTCTTAGAGAACATGGTTTATTATAACACACATTTACATACAAGGATATATTTTAAAGCAGAACCCCAGCCAAAAATATCAAGATGACATTGAATAGCCCATTACAAGGGTAAAATATCAAAACCAGCTTTTGATGCAAGATTTACCTTCAATCCAGAGTACTTTTTTTCTGCCACTAGATGTTTTCTGATGGCCAGAAATATTCTACCCACCTCCTCTGAGTCCAGGTCATCACCCTCAGCCTGTGGACAGTGACAGGCTCAGTGATGAGCTCATCTCTCTGCCACATTGCTTTTTCCTCCTATCAGCATGCTTCTTGCACACATACACCAACTGAATCCTTGTACTGCTTTTTCCTCTCACACTGCAGCTCTGCTATGCAAAGACTCTAAAAGGCCGATAAAAGATTAAAATGTAAGTACTTACTCTGCTTGCATTTAAAAAATGCCTTTAATTAGGTATTAATGAGTACAGAGCTGCTAATCTTTGTGTCTTTCATATATGTCTAGAGTCCATCTCTAAAGAATGAAATACTTTATGAGCTGAACAGCCCTGTGAAAATATTATGGACTCACCTGAATAAAATGAAAAATAAAATACCATGTCATCATCATAAATCATCTTTATCATTCAGCTTCCTTTAACAAATTACCACAACACATTTAACAGTTTTGCATTCTTTCACCATTCACTACTTGTGCAACTCTCTGCTTTGTGTCACATGACATCTTAACAGGGCCATCCTTTTACTGAGGCAGCCTGAGGTGGTTGCCTCAGGCAGCATCTTATTGAGTCACATGGGGGCGGCAGGTATGCCTGACACCCTTTTCCTGGCCAGACCATCCCAGGCTGCTAAGAGCTTAGCAACCTATGACACATGGGCCAACCTCCTGCCCAGCTCACTGATGTCACTGGTTGCCAGAAGCTGAGCGTGATGCTCTGGCTGTCGACCCCTCCAACTCCTGGCAGCAAGTGACAACAGTGAGCTGGGTGGGAAACAGGAGAGAGCTGGAGCCAAAGGTACCGTGCACCACCAGCACCCCGCACCCAGTAACGTGCACCACCAGCACCCCTAACCACCATCAATGTGCACCTCTTACCACAGTGCACCAGTGCTTCCTCTTACTACAACCCCATCCCCGGCTTCCCGGCCAATCATGAAGCCCCGCACCGTATAATGACTCGCTGCCTAGCTTCCTGATTGGTCAAGATGCTGGCCAATCAGGAAGCCAGGCGGCAAGTCATTATTGGCTAACAAGCTGGATCCATGCTTCCTCGTCACTCGGTGACGAGGAAGCATGGAGACGGTTTCCTTGCAAATCGGAAAGCCGGATGGTGAGTCATTACACGCTGCCTGGCTTCCTTAATGGGACTTTCGGTATCGGTATCGGTGAATACAGAAAAGAAAATATCGGTACTCGTACTCAATACCGGAAAACCAGTATCGGAGCAGCCTTAAGTTTTTCTCAACCTTTTCTTACTCAAGGCACCCTTTAAAAGTATGCAAAATCTCGAGACAATACAAAGTGTCATGGATTTTAGGAGGGGAACCATGCAAGAGTTTTCCTAAAAACAAGATCCCCCCTCTACACATCAGAGTCACCCTTTGCATCAGAAGCCCCTCTTTCATATCACAATTCCCCCTTTACATTAGGAGTCCACTTCACATGACAGTCCCATTACCACAAAATTTTGAGGCACCTCTGAGGAAGCCAGCAGGCACACCAGTGTGCCATGGCACCCTGGTTGAGAAAGACTTTTCTACAGTCATGTCTGGGTGCAGTGTCTACATTCAAATGCCTAGCAGGCCCCTTTAGAGATTAACCCATATTGCATTTGTGGAGCCTGCTGTTTAACCATCCACATGTTCATAAAATAAATAAGCATATGCAAATGCATTTAGTTCACTTCTGTGATTGTTATAAGGAAATAATAATAACAGGTTTAGGTTACAATTCATAGTAATTAGGGTTGCACCGATACCAATTCTGATACCGGTGCCGATACTTGGCATTTTGATGAGAACTACCAGGGTTGCAGCTGGGACCTGGCTCTGGCGCTCCATCACTGTCCTGAAATCATTAGTCTGTATTGTTTTATAAAAACTGTCACATGACAATAAACAATAATGTATCAGTATTTGTGTCTCTAAGTACATAGGCAAGTATCAGTACTTGTACTTGCAAAAATGGTATCTGTGCAACCCTTATATATATTTAAAAAACAAAATCATACATTAAAACAGAGATGTACAAATCCCAGGAGCTCCGTGTGCTCCTTACAAATGACAGCGGCCTCCTCACTTTTGAATTTTTCTCTACTCTAGTCTTGGAGCTCGAAAAGTATCTGTACTTGTATTTGTACCGAGTATGGTATCGGTGCATCCCTAATAGTAATGGTAAAATGTATTATCTTGGAAACATAGTGACGTTGCATTAAGCGCTAGAGGTCAAATGCTACCGTAGAATTGTTTGCATGGAGGTTCTGTGTTTTACTTTTGTTTGAGTGAGTTTCCTTGTGTTTGGAAGTTTCTTTCAGCAACAAAAACATGGTTGGTTAATTGTTCTTTTCTTAATTTTATCCTAAAGTGTGTGGTAATAGTACTGTTCATAATAGGATTCACCAGCACTATATGTGCAAGAAGTAAAGCACTTTTTTTGAATCGTCACATGCGTCAAACAGCCAACGTGTCGCACAAAAGAAGGGACCCTGCGTGGCCTCGAAACGTTGGCTGTTTGACACATGTGACGATTCAATAAAAAGTGCTTTACTTCTTGCACATGAGTGCTGGTGACTTCTATTATGGACTGTATCTGACACGGCGCCATCCGTGTTGTCACTTCAAGCACCAACCTCTCATCCAAGGTCTGTACGCTGTATGGAGTGCAGGTGATTTTGTATTATCGATGGTGACAGTGCTGTGCACTGACAACGTAGGTTTCTCAGGGGAATAGGATGTGAACTGTGAAAATACACTTCTCCAGGTAATTGGTTGACACTATGTCCATATGGTACACAATAAATGCTTATAGTTGCCTAGTCCAGGCACTGAGATGGATCACAATAGCAAAATATGACCCGTGAGTTTAAAAGATAAATAGTTTTAATTATGTTTAATAACCTCTTATTTAATGTTTAAGGGTTCATCAATTCCTCATTTACTAAAAAAATAAAAAAATGGGAAAAATAGTTTATGCATATATACATGTCAAATTATTTTTTTACTTAACATTCCCAACTGCAGGTGGTCTTTTTCAATTACCTTAAAATCAGCAAATTTATTGAAAGTAATTGAAGTTTATTCAAAAAAAGTAAAACAGCCAAACTATTTATTTGCAAAATGCATAATTTGAGCCTGCTGTCTACATTCCTTTTTTTCAGAATAGAAAAATTAAACCAATACAAACATGCGGTGATTTAAAATATCTGTCAGCTGTGATAGATTTTAATAAGCCATGGCATATAATGGCAAAGGCCCCCATTATCATTAGAGAACAGCTCTCCCGCTGATTCATATTACATTGATGAAAGAAGAGACGACTAATTTTAATCCCCCTGTTTATCGGCGAAGAATCATTTGTGGATCACTCGACATGTTTTAATACTTAGCGGAAAAATGCAGTTTCTAGATTCCATGTGTGACATTTGTGGACGGTTCCTTGGAACATCACAGAGGTCATTTGTAACAAGCAGATAATCGACCTTTCCAGGAGTTTATGAAACATGAAAGGTCAACGAAAAAGATTGTTTCAAAAATAGTTGGCAGGTGACCAACTTGGATGGAACGTCAGTATATCTTGATCATCAAAAATAGCTTTGTGTACATTTCCAGAAAAACATGTTTCAATGTATATTTACATTTAGTTTAGTTATTTATAATGGGGAGTGCATCTTGGTTTTGCATATTGTTTCTGTGTTTTTTTGTATTTTCTTTCTTAATTATGATGGTAAGGAGTAAAAAATAAAAAGTTCAAATATATATTTCCTTTTATCAAGTAATTATGAAATTTTGCATTGAATATTTTCTATTTTCATGTGCAGTGCAGAGTTGGAGCTCCAGACTACCTTTCATGTGTTTGTCAGGCTATCCTTACCTCCTGTGTTGAACAAAGGACTATTAATTTCAGAGGTCAATAGCTCAAGCTGAAATATGAAATATACCTATTTTTTTTTCATGGAAATCCTGCGTGTGACTTTCAGAGAGGAAAATGATAGACAAAAGTATTGTTTTGAAGAATCTCAAATTTTCTTGCAATATCAACTTTTTAAGAATGGTTTTTATTGGTAACTGTGTTTTCTTGGGACATTCTGCCCTCACTTGGAAGTCTACATAGAAACAACTTTGCAGAGCTGTTGTTAAACTGTGAATCTCTGTGAATGTTCCTTTTGTGCAAACAGATAAAAAAATGGATGTTCCTACTATATTTACTATATATTTTTTTTATGCCAAATTAGATCTAATACTACATTATGGCCACGGGTGGCGCTGAGGAGCATAGGAAATTCAAATAAGTATACATTTGCTATGCTCCTCAGCTTCATCTAGTGGCCACAATGCATTGGTTTCCTAATATTTCATTTGACTCATAAAAAAAAGAAACTATAATACAAATGTTAATTTTTTCCTCTATTCACACAGAACAAATGTTTACAGAAATTTGCAGGGCAAATGGCTGCATCCTCTGCCATTGCCTTTGGGAATGTCGGATACCTATGATCCTCATTGTGCACCATCACACCACCACCATGGTTTCATCCTCCAACCCATGCATCACCACAGGTCACAGCAGTGACATAGGGGTCAGAGGATAAAACCAGAATGTTAGGCGGGGGCACAGGCATTGAACACTCCCAGAAGGGTCAAATACTGAAGCCACTGACAAAGCTTGCAGTGCTGGAACGGAGGGGAGGTAGGAGACATGGGCCATCGGAGGGGTATAGTATACTATCTGTCAAAA
>NW_017306464.1:1667558-1694035 GCF_000935625.1 Nanorana parkeri | reverse complement strand
CTTTTAAGCAAAAGAAAAATTTAATAAAAAAATAAAATCAAAGCAATAGTGTATGTACCAAGTCCTCGCTGTCAAACATAAACTATTTCTATGATAAACCTCCAGCTGTAAGATGAACAAGCTTAGTGTCTCTCATGCCAGGTTATGAAACAAGTGTTTATCCTCTGATTAGAAGATTGTTGCCATAGCAACTGATGCCATAATTAGCCTAGAACAATTCCACTCTCAAGCCACAGTTTATTAACTTTGCAGGACTTTGTTGACAATGTAGGAAATATTTGATATCTGGCTGAGATGGAAATGCTCACCTGTTATGCTTTGCAAATAACAAATTACAAGGCCTGATGAAAAGTGTAATTAGGCCTGAGTAATAAGAAAAGCTACTGAGTTCTGTAAGCCTTTCTAATATCTTCTTAAATGACCTCATTGCTCTGTCGTGCTCACCTCTTTTTTTCTCTTTACTTATAGAGAAATCCCAGACCATAAAAATGTGGTTTAGCAGTGCAGTAACTTAAAGTGCAGCTGTTGTTTACTCACAGCGGTAGAGGCCATTTTGAGAAAGCAGACTATACATTTACTAGGAGCAACTTTGATGAGAAATTAAAAGGTTAGTCCATCCAAACCTGGGTTTTAGTTTATGGGTAAAGAATGGCACACCGAATTCCTTTCAGTGACTTTGTTCCTTGTGAAAAACACCAATAACAATTACTGTACCTGCCCTGCAGCCTGAATTGCTGACCTTGAAGGTCTACATTTCTAGTTGGTACACACCAGGGAATTAATGTGATACTTCACAACAGTTCAAGTTTAAGTGACATATACCAAAAAAGAAGCAATGGATTAACAAACAAATACAATTCTTTTCCTTAGTAGCATAGTCTCTTTCTTCCGAGTAGTTATGGGTTTCATGGGCAGTCATGGTTCTTTTACAATTGCTTTCTTCTGAACTTCTAACCTAATTCAAATGTCTTCCCAAGGTAGGTGACCATTGTGGAGCCAGACGCTTTCCTAAAAACAGGTCACTAACAAACAGGGCTCCTGAAGAGGTTACTGTGTTAGTGTATTTCAAGGTCCTGTCCCTCACTAGAGAGCCCTCCTATGATGCAGATTGTGTCTATATACCATCTCTGCATCCAAGATAGCCACCTATATCTCTCAGGAATTCTGGGTCCAGCCAGGATCTAGGCTTCCCCAACATGGTGTGGGACATTCTCAAGTTGAGGGCAACCCAATTCCATATTAGATTTCCCCTAGCGGTAATATCAAAGTGGTGGCCATTTGACCACCTTATTGACATTCCCAAGCAGGATGGAACAAACACAAGGCTGGCTTATATACCAAGGACACACACACTATAAGTGAGGTCAACACTAGGTGACCTGCCCTAAAGTGTTGACAAAAAACAGAATGCATCCAACACTTCAGAATATTTCAGATGCTTTGTCATCTGATGAGGGCTGTGTTTGGATTCAGAAGCTTTCTCAGACAATAAAGTAACTGTAAGAAATTCTAATACTACTTGGGAACTTCAGCTGTTAGATATCCCTGCTCTTGCTTCTATTTTCCAAAGAATTTCACTCCTTCTGCAGCATCCCCTGCAGTTTAAATACAAGGTGACCCATTGATTTAGCCATGGTGAGAAACATGGTACCTGGAGCACAGAAATTCTCTCATTGACGCTCCAAGGGATTCAAGAAGTGGGTGGTTCAACCCACAAACATCTATCCAATACATTCAATTTACTGCATTATAGCCGCTAGATGGATCTGAGGAGCTTAGAAAATAAGTATGTATTTACTGTGCTCCATCTAGTGGCCATAATTAAGTATTTTCCTCATTTTACATTTGTCTTGAAAAGAAAATATTCCAGCGTTCCCATGGAATGAATGTTCACCAAATTTAGCAGGATCAATGGCTCTGTGATTTTTTTTTTTAATAAATTGACCACTAAGAGTTCTTCTTTAAGGGGCAAAGTGACAGGGTCACTCTAAAGCTCACCCACCTGCCTAGATATGCACACCTTTACAGCACACCCGCTCCACCAATGTGTCCGTAGCAACTAATGCTAAATATCTGGTGCTTTCACATAAGAGGGAGCATGTGAACTCCTCGCTTGATGCAGTGTTCGAGCCGAACAGCTGATCGCTACGCTAGTCCCAAATGCTGTCACATGACAAAGGGGGTAATGTCATTGCTTCCTGTTTGCTCCAAAACTATCAGCACCTGAAATTGTGCAGTGGCTGCGACGGTCAAGGAACAGTGTGGGAACGTATAAGCAGGTTGGGGGTTGAACGTTAAACAGACCCTGCCACTTTGCCCTAAATGGCCAAGGTGACAGGGTCTCTTTAAACTAGCAAACCCCTTTAACATGAAACAGTACGTTGTACCGTCGAAAAAGGCACCAGCCGCAGATGAAGCGCAAGCCCTCTCCAAATGTAATACTACATAAAGGATGAGTCAGGGATTGTCTTCTTCCAAAGACAAGAAAATGCTTGGTGGTCGTATGCCACACTGGGTAAACAAAGCTCCAAGGCACGGAAGCATATAATAAATCTCATTTATTGAAGAATAGACTATAGATTAGGGCATGTGTTTTGTTGTTGGGGAAGCTTAGCGTGTGGAGGAAAATTAAGTTTGAATCCGTGCCAGAATAAAAGGGAACATGTGTTGCGACTTGTGCTAGTTGTTCAAGCTTATCATTCCTTGTGAGCTGAAATTAAAGCAATCTTCGCGCAGTTCATAAAACCGAGCCCCGGTTTGAAGTGCCGTTCCTTACAGAAGTACTCGAAACGCAGTGTGCTCCACTTGACACACTTTTCATCAGACCATTAAAATCAGCTGCAATGATATCTCTCACACCGCTACTGTCGCAGGAAGGTTGAAGATCATTCGATAGGAAGAACAAGGCTTCTTTTTTGGCATGTCACTAACTAAAGACAAACATAGCAGAACCATATTAAAAAGGGGGACATTTCTCTCTTGTAGACAACATGGGGCAGGGTCAGATCTACCGCTTGGACTTCACCGTTGTCCTGCTCCCCGACCTTTGCCATTTGCCATGGCAGCTTGAGGTCATCATGTTAGATGAGCTACTGGGAAGGTCCATACACCGGCTGGGGGGGGGGGGGGGGGGGGGGTTGCATCTCACCACTGGACAATAGTAAAGATCTTGTGCAGGGATTCAGCAATTTCTACTCCACCCAAAAGTATGAAATCCATTCTTCCTGTTAGGGATTCCCCCCAGGTAACAGGAAGCAAAGATAATTTCTCAGATTTCTAAACATATCAAAACACCAGATCCCTGAAATAGAAATGGTATTATACTTAAGTGCAACTGAAGCCCAAACTTATTTTTAGTTTTGGTTGTTATTGCTATCTGTATCTCTGTTAGGGAGAGCCACCCTTTCTAAAGGTCCTGGTGACCATTATCACTGAAAGGGTCACATATGTTGTGTTGTCACCTAAACAGGAATAGATGGGGAATCTTCCAACGTGGACACCTGTTGTTGTGACTCTGCTGACCACCAGGGATTTCCTTGAATTTGGATTTCCCATCCTGTTGTGGCTATAAGACAGGGAGTGAAGGGAAATCACCCCAGTGGGACACAGATGGAAAAATAAAGTTGACAGGGGTTATAACCTTCTCTTACTCTATCCAAAACTAGGAAAAAGGTCCTGGTTACATTTCTACGTTATTTCTCTGGTGATTCGTGTCTCCTACTTCCCATTGGTTCTAGCGCAGCAGGCTGAACCAGCCCAGGAGTATACCTCTGTTCTCAATGCACATTGTGGTTCCATCCTCCAACCCCGATTGCAATGCTGAGTCTTACATTAATGTAGGAGTCAAGGATGGAACCACACTGAGCGGTTGGAAACATAGGCAGCCAACATTTCCTGAAGTGTGGGTATTGAAAAGACTGACACTGGCTGCAACGCTGGAACAGAGGAAAGGTAGGAGACATAAGAGGTAAGCATAATCCATCTTCTATAGTAGTGAGCTGATATTTTGACCTGACAGGGACTCTATATCTCTGTTATTATATTGAAGCTTGAGCTAACGTCACTGTCAACCTCCTAAAAGGTTAGTCCACCCAAATGTCATATTTCAATATCTTCTTACCATATTTCCTGCCTCTGCTCCTAGCCTCTCCACATGATGAGTCTATATAGTAAAAAAATTTAATAATTAAAAATTGAACATGAACACTGGTCCCTGACACCAGACCTCTTGAAACATAAAGCTCATGCCCTGGTGTCCTGGTCCGTATATTTTCATGTGTTAATATGCCTTGTTCAAAAGAAGTCTGGATTCACACTTCTCCATTCCTATGAATTGTAACGCCTTACCGCACACGGTGTCACCTGTTAACAGAGCTCTGCATTGAGGCAGCCCTTTTGAATAGACTTACAGCATGCAGGGAATTACAAAAAAATTGACATACAGCATTTTTTCTAATGCAGCAAACCACACGCACAGTAGTACATTACCTCGTGTTGTGGTGTGCTGCAATGCATGTGCATCAGATCTGCATTGCCTCAAAATTAATGGCTCTGCACTGTGCTAAAGCACATAAAATGCATTAACATATGTTGTCTTTACATTGACGTGCACGCCACTGCAATGTTACAGCACCCTTTTTCAAAAGTGGGTTATGGCCCAAAAGGGCTGGCAACGGAGCAAAAATTTCCAAAAAAACAGGCATACACCATTTTTTGCAACAAAACACACCACAGGGCATGGTAGTGCATTAGCATATTCTATGTTGCACTGCAACCCGTGCGCTGAAGCTGCGTTACCTTAGTGCATTAGGGTGCCGTTAAAAATGAATGGCCCTGCAAAGCCCTAATGCATGTAACATATGTTGCAGTATAGTACGCACTAGTGCATGCATAATCATGATGAATTAACTCAAAAAGTGTGAATAGGCCCTTAAAGGAGGACTATGAGGTGAGTGAAAATCACTCATCCTCATAGTTTGAGCCGCGTGTGACAATGAAACTGTCACACGTCGGCTCAATAGTTCGGGACAGAGCCAGCTGTCAATCACGCAGCTCAGTGGATCTCGACAGTAATGTTGGGATCCGTCCCGTAGCAGCGGTCTCAGTATGCCACGAGCTGTAGCTCGCGGTATACTGAGCTTTGGGTCACGGGAGGTTGCCAGTTTGTGTCCTCCCGTGACCCTGGGGAGAACTATGGGGAAAAGCACTTACCCCCATAGTTCTCCTTTAAGTAATTTACTTTCCAGCATCTACCAACATCTGAGCGCCCATTCACTCTTTTCCAGTTTGTTAATTGGCGCTCTACTGTAACGAATGCTAATATGAATTGGCTGCCTTAATGCAACACATATTGATGCAACACATTAAGACGCCAAGGTCTGAATGGGCCCTAAAATATTAGTATTTGGTGAACTGCTCCCTTATAAAAAAAGTTGTCTGTGTATGATAAGAGTGAAATCATGCTGTGGCACAATGCCTATTTCCATGCACTGATGAAGTGTTTGCAACAACACATTATTGTTTGCATTTTATGGCATTTAAATTGAGTGAATTGTAAAATACAGAAACAGGCAAGTTTCCCTTCTACTCGGGAATCGGTCTAAGGGAAGAAAATCATGTGCCAAGCGGTTTAATTTACAGATGAAGCGTTACTGAAAATGTAATCATTACATTTTGTGTATTAGCAATTTTAGACTGTTACTCTGTTCTCATACAGTATATGGTTGTCTAATTATTTAAAGGGGAGACAGATGGTTCACAAAAGCATGGGCGGAGAGCTGAGTGACCATTAGCTTATAAACATTTGTATTGTGGTGCCCAGAGTATTTGATGCCCAGAGCAGACCCCCATCCTTACAACAAAATTATTCATATAAATAACGGTCATATAAAATGTTGATAGTAAAAAAAAATGTAGTGCCCCTTACATTGCTGGTCAGTGATGTTTCTTCTTTTATTTATGGTCAGTGGAGATGTGATCACTTATGCTGGAGGTCAGTGGAGAAGAGCACATTACACTGATGGTCCGTGGAGTAGGGCCCACTTTTACTGGAGAAGTGCCCCCTTATATTGGTGGTGAGTGAAGTGACCCCTTACATTGATGATCAGTGGGGAAGTGACCCCTTACATTGCTGATCAGTGGGGAAGCACCCCTGACATTGGAGGTTAGTGAAGAAGTGATCCCTTACATTGGTGATAAGTGAAAACTTGTTGGAGACTTCCTTTATAGGAAGTCAGTATAGGTGGTCAGTGGTGAAGTACTCTCTTATGGTGTTGGTCCGCGTGGTCTCATTGCATTGTTAGTCAATGGTATAGTGCCCCCTTTCATTCATGGTCACTGTAAAGTGCCCCCTTACATTGATGGTCTGTGTAGTGCCCCAATACATTGTTAGTCTGTGTAGTGCCCCAATACTTTGTTATTCTGTGTAGGGCCCCAATACATTGTTAGCCTGTGTAGGGCCCCAATACATTGTTAGTCTGTGTAGGGCCCCAATACATTGTTAGTCTGTATAGGGCCCCAATACATTATTAGTCTAGGGCAGCATAGTGGTGTAGTGGTTAGTGCGTCTACCTTGTAGCAATGAGGGCCCCTGGTTCGAATCCCAGCTACGTTGCAATCTGCAAAGAGTTTGCATGTTCTCCCTGTGCTTGCTTGGGTGATCTCCAGGTGCTCCAGTTTCCTGCCACACTCCTGTGGCTCCTGTGTAAATTGGCCTATGCATGTGAGACAGGGATGTAGAAGATAAGCCCCTTGGGGGCAGGGCAGGGACTGATGTGCACTGTGTAAAAGGTGTTGGCACTATATAAATACCAATAATAAATAAATAGTGCCCCAATACTTTGTTGGTCTGCATGGTTCCCCTCACTGTATCGAGGTGAAACTCGAATAATTAGAATATCGTGCAAAGTTCATTTATTTCACTAATGCAACTTAAAAGGTGAAACTAATATATGAGATAGACTCATTACATGCAAAGCAAGATAATTAAAGCCGTGATTTGTCATAATTGTGATGATTATGGCTTACAGCTCATGAAAACCCCAAGAACCCCAAATCCACAACCTCAAAAAAGTAGAATATTACATGCAATCAATAAAACAAGGATTGTACATAGAACAATATCGGACCTCTGAAAAGTACAAGCCCCTTTTGCAGCACTTACTGCAATTACTTTTGCACGATATTCTAATTATTCGAGTTTCACCTGTATAAGGCCAGGCACATACACTGAATAATCCTGGATGTTATCAGCCATCCTAAATTAGAAAACTGGGACAAAATATTTAAAAGGTTACATTTAGATATCTAAACACTTCTGCTATTTGACAATAGTTACATTTTTGTTTTATACTAGAGTTCTTCCTGTAGCAATATTCTCTGACTACACTTTCTCCAACAATGTCATACTTCTCTCCATGTCTCATGCTTAGTGTTTGAAAGTTAAAAGGGACATCAAACATTTGAAGAAGCATTACACTTGAAATCATTTCATCAGTCAGTTGCCCTAGAGCTGGGAGCTCTATGACCCTTGTTTGCAGAGAAGAGACACGCTCCCTCCTCTTTTTAAAGTAATTGCTAAACCAATTTCAGAAGCTCATTGCACTCTCTCCTTGATTACTTCCCATGTAACTGTTTACACCAGATTAACTTTACCTCTCATTGCCTGACAATGGGAAAACCATAGGTCTATGTTATTTTTAGGTAGGCTAGCAAGGAGCTGCTGAACAGAGGAAAACATCTAACCATCGAGATGTCACAATGTAACAATAGGCTGAGCATGTTAAACGAAAGAATTCGGCGGCTAAATGAAAACACAATAGGCCAACAGTGGGCTCACTGATTACACATGTGCAGACAAGCAGACAGAATGAGAAAGCCTCCACGGGATATCCAAAAACTTGGCAAGCTGGCCCAGGTGGGACGTAACACTTTGACTTCTGCACAACAAAAGGAGACAGTCTGTGAGGAGGGCTTGGCCCTAATAACAGTTCGATGTTGCGCTCTTTATAAAACATCATTATTTTGCTCATAAAATATCTCCTTGTAGACATAAAACAAGCACAGCTAGAGAAACAAATCATAAAGAAAAATAACTTGGCAGCCGACAACCTTTTATTGTAGCTATGAGACTATTTTCCTTTATTTTGAATGAAAACGGTGTTTTCTTATTTTTTAACCATTTCTTTGCCTGCTCGTGTAACCTTCACAGCACATGCCGGGATAAACAAAAAGCCCCTGTGTTGATGGGCTTTTGTTTGCGTCAGATGGGTTTTGCACTCCCATCTAGTCTATGGGAATGCAAAACCAGCTTGAAGACGGTTAAATGCAGGTCAGAAGGAGATCAACTGCAGGTCAAATACACCTGTCAATGTATTCTGAAAACATCTCAAATTGATGCCAAACTGATGTCATCAACAACACAAGCACCAAGTCCATCAACGCAAAAGAAGCCATACTCTGGAATACATTGCCACTGTGAAAAACTTAGTACAGTTCTTTTCACTTTTCATTCTATTTATAGGAGTACTCACCTGATCCACTGTCCTGCTTTGGTGATAGACTGGTCCACACCTCCTCTTCTTCCCTGGGCTCCAGTGGTCTAAGGACCTATGGCACCATCACATCTAATGCAGCTGCATTAGACATGAGGATGACAAGGGATATTGCACCACCAGACTATAGGAGAAGAACATGTAATCGGTCAGGACCTCAGGACCAAGGATCAGGGGCTTTATTTTAGCTCCTAGACCAAAACAAGCTGTAGTGCCCCACTGCAAGGGCTAATCTTTAAATTGCCTGGAGTTCTTCTTTAAACTCAGCCCGGTAATAATCAGTTGCTGCTGTCGTCCCAAATAAGCAAAACTCTATCTCTTATTTTAGAACCTGTTGTTCAGTCTTCTTCTTATTTATTATCAGCATCTGATCCTTGATGAAGGTGGTGTGTGCTGAGCACCAAAAACATATTGGTTTCTCCTTGTGACCACTTTTTGTACAAAATAAAGATTTACTGGACTTACACGGTGTCTCTCATTCTCATTTCAACGCAGAAGCAAGCATGTGTGGCTTCTGTCCATTGCCCAGTTTAGGAGGCTCATGATGTGCAGATGTCTGCCCTTTTGCTGCTCTTTCTGAATCCTCAGCCTATATCTAGCTATCTTTCAAGTAGTTACATCAGGGCTCAATGCGCTCCCACGGGTCAGTAGTAATGATGGTCGTATTTGCTATTGCCACTGTTCAGAGAATGCAAGTCACGATATTATTTAAACTTTAATTAACATCGTTTAACAGTCAGGGCACAGTATATTCTGCAACTGAAGTGTTAATTAAAACAGATTTATTTTCAGCATTTTGAAATGCCGTCTTCTTTACAAGGGGAATGAGAAATGTTTTTTTGCAGTCACATGGGACGTCGGAAATAATTTGGTCCCTTGAAGTATTTACAGCATTTAGGCAACAATTAAAAAAGCATTCATCTGTGGCTCTCTGTTACAAATACATCCTAAAGGACCAATATATTTACCTTGACACAGCTGAAAGGACCAATTCACCCAAAATTGATGCTTCTGGTTTTGGTAGATGCTAGAGAGTTAAACCACCCTTAAAGCTAAAATCCAGACTCTCTCAGGGTTTTAACTTTTTTCCTCCTATGTTACATCTTAATGCCGCTAATGTCCTGCAACCCCTTTACAGCCTTTTCCTGCCCACATACACTACAGTAATAACAGGCTGCATGTGTTTTTTTTAACTGGGCATATTTCCCAATGGTGCCTGGCTGCAATTGTTTTTTCTAAAGCAGACCGTCCATGAAAATGGAAGGTCCCCTCTATTGAAAGCACCCCACCCCCCAAAAGTCAAATCTAAGGCAAAGGCACTTTAAAAAGGAAGGTTTTGCTTAAAAAAAAAAAAAAGAAAGAACAATTCTTACATTGGCCCCGACTCACAGGAGGAAAGGGTGACATCATAGTGCCTCACCGCTGTCTCCTGCAGTAACTGGGCACTTAAAATCCAATGAAAATAGGTCCCTGCAATGGGCTGAAGTGCATTGTGCTGAGGTCCGCTGCCATCTGGAGCTGCACTGTCCTGTTACTGTGTAATATATATGGCTATTGACTTTCAAATATTACACTGTAATTTCTATTTCAAGATAGAACCTGCTATATCTTTCCTTCTTATATAGCCTAACCAAGCTATGAACATGCTGTCCAGTCACTGAACAATTTTTGTGGCTATTGTCTCTCTTTTATTAATTAAATTTGTATTGCAAGGTAGAACTTCTCTTTCTATTTCAAGTGTTTGGCTCTTTCCTATTCAAGTACTCACATAATGTCCTGACACTAGCCAGTTTCTAACAACATGTACCTGAATTCTATATATTAAATATTTAGGAAATGTTTAGGGATATGAGGATGGGAAAGGGTTCAGTGAATGAGAGGTTGCGGTTTTGAAGTGTTTTGTGCACTCCATTTTGACATGTCATTAAACTGTTAAGACAATACGGTGTGGTACTGCAAAAAAGCTCACACACTATACTATTAAACCCAGCCCAGCGTAAAATTAACCATTGCTACCGTCATGCGCCTGAAGAATCTTGTGGACTTCTACTAGAACACAGGTCCAAGAGGCTGACACAATACAAGGGGTTGGCTACAGAAATGGACGGAAAGAAACAGGAATCTTAGATTAGACAGGTCCTCTTTCCTTTTTTGTTGAGCTAAGTGCTAAAACAGGTGGCATGTATGTTTTAACTCTGCTTGGCTGAAGTTCTGCTTCAAGCACAGAATAGTTGTGTTGAGTCGAAGCGGACAGAGAAAGAGATAAAAAGATCGGCAATAGGAAGCAAAACAAACATCTCAAGACAACGAAAGGTTGTTGCCATGAACACGTTGTCCTCCGTAAGCCATAATCAAGGAATTTTACAATGAGAAAAATGCGGTGTTTATCCCAACCTTGTAATTTGCTAAATTATTATATCACAGCCATCGCAGTCATCCAGACATGTTCGTGCCTCATGTGTTCTCTCTGTTTCACAAGGGCTTGTGGGTAATTGGACACACCACAGTAGCGCTGTCGCTCTTGTTTATCTATTTATTGCAGCTGTTCCATTTTAATGGATGAGTCCAAGATAGCAGGTTAACGCCGCTGAAACAAGCGTATTAAAAAATCTCTCTCTTGCCACAAACACACTGGATTTGATTAGTGAGAAATCTGAGCAGGCGATGTTACTGTATGTAGGGTTGTGGTTTTATTATGCCATTAAAGAAAGTAAACTAAATCTCATGAATCACTTTCAATGTATAATCATGTGCGGAATCCCCTTTTCCAGTCTATCAAAAGCCCTGACAGCTGGTGTCTTCAAGGAACTTGGTAAAAAAAAAGGAAAGTGACTAAGAAAAAAAGCAGCTGTACGGATGTGCGGGGTGCATATTTTTTTCTTAGAGATAAGCAAATCAACCCGCCCAATCTCACATCCGTTGTACATCGGACTCAGTTGCGGAAACGTCAATACCCAATTTGCCTAGACGGGTCCACCAAAGGTTTTCCTCTTCTGTTTTAGAAAATATTTTTTAAGAGCTGTGTTCTCTATTGAGTGAATAAAGTGATAAAAAGATATTTGACCACCAGGTCACTTTTACACCTGCAAAAGATGCATTTATTTACTCACTTTGGCAGGTGTAAGGAAAAGCCAATGGTACAGGTAACACGAGCTGGCGAGAGGAACCAATGCAGCCAGTGGGGGGGGGGGCAAGCATTAGATTCATCTGATGGGTTATTGCTTGCAGTGGCTAAGGAGTGTGATACATGTGACCCTGGAATGTCACTTTAAAAAAATTGGGCATCTAGCAGGTATAATAATGCAGGAGCTTTCATTGCCCAATATTCTGCCAGAATGGTGTTTTTTCTTAAGGGGCAAAGCTCTGGTACTTTCTGGAACTGAGGAACCTTGCTTAACTCCTCCCACCCTCTACTCATTCCTATTGGCCAGTGAGTCAGCCCATCAAAATTATGGTCCAATTAAAATGTGTGGGAGTGGAAGGGAGCAAAAATGTTCTAATGCTACCAGGAAGTGTCAAAGCTTTGCCTTTTTAGAGTGCCCAATTTTTCAGGCATAGGGGGCTGCCATGGGAAGCTTCTCCAGGCATGTACTGGCATCTTTAGGTGACAGTGACTAAGCTGTAATTGGGTCCCGTCCATTACATCTCATACAGGAAGATGAGGAACCCACTGTAGTCCAAGGTGCATGTACTAAATTAATAAAGACAAATGAGGAGTATAGAACCTTAGGCACAAACCAGGAGTCATAGAAGAGTTAGAAATTTAGGTTGCTCACTCGAACGAATGCAAGGAGCAAGGTTAACCTTGAGGATTGTATGCCCTCATGGGAAGGGCCCTCTTTACCATCTTGTTTTGAATTGTCTTGTAACTGTAATGTCTTCCTATATTGTAAAGCTCTGCACAAACTGTTGGCACTATATAAATCCTGTATAATAATAATAATAATAATAATAATAATAAACTGAAAGTGAGAGCACTTCACTCAATGAAAGAGGAGAAACATATTTTTGAAGCAAGTATATATGAATATAGTCTTGATAGCAGAAAAAGGTTTTACTCTGTTTATCCTAGCTTCCGAACTACATGTTGTCTGTCTTTCATTGAGTGGAGCACTCCCTATATTCCTTTGCTTGTATTCCAGCTGAAGAAGACATCAGCTGCACTCACATGTCTATGGAATCTTGATGGCTGTCTGGCCAGGGCAGTCTACATCTGCTTTTGGATCTGATGCCTGATTACTTTTACTCTACGAAAATAATAAGAGGCATGGGGGGGATCTTTATAATGTTGATACCAAACTTATCACTCATGAATGAGTCATTCTGGGGCCACAAGAGTGAAGACAAAGAGGAGCTTTGGCTTCTCACCATTTAACCCTAGTTGTTGTTTTTTCAAGAAGAGGAGGATTAGATAATGAAGACAATGGGCCCTCAGGGGAGTGTTCCTAAAAATAAAGGGATTTTCAAAACAGAGGTCTGGGCTGTTTTTTGTATTATTCTCTTTTCTATTGATGAACAAGTAGAGGGTCCGAAGAAGCCCTTAATCAGTTTATAGATGGCGATAGCAACGTGCCTACCTGGCAAAGGTAGCTAAGTCGATAGATAAGACGGCCTTAACCTTGGTACGTTTTATTGCTTATATTCATCTGTATTCTTATTTTCATAGTCATATTTCACACATACATAGTTATCCTATACACACATTTATGATCACCCTCTTATGGGTATCTTCAGACAGATAGAGCAATCAGCCTCCTTGTTGAATGAATAGAATGAGAGCATCAACAACAGCGTGTACATTGCTTTCACTGACAGTGCACCAGCAATGAGGCAATGGGAACAGTAAAGCATAATCACTGTGACAAGCTACTTGAAAGGAAGCTTGTTTGGTGTGAAGTTGGAGAGTACTTAAATTGCCATTTGCAGGCTTGGACTTTCAAGTGGTTGATGAGGTTGAGGAAGGAGTATGGATAAAGGAACAGCAACCATATTGCCAATGCTCACTATTAATATAAAAGCAGGCAAGAGGTGAAGCACTGGGGCAAGAAGTGTAGATGTACCTCTTATGCAGTGTATCTAAGTAGCACAGTGGTGATGGGAGCATCATAGGAGTAGGTTTAACCTTTAGGTAACTGCACAAGTCTGCATTAATAATGCAAATCATAGGATGCAGGTGGAAAGTTCTTGGCTTAACAGTGACTGCAGCCAACCAGCTGCAATTACTATTCTGGTATTCTGACAATGGCACACCCACCACTTGCAGAATAAATGTTAGCATAGATGGGGGAATCAAGAGTTTTTGTTTTCTATTGTTCAGCCTGGAGGGCTGAATGGAAAAAAAAACTAAAACTGTAAGGAGCTGATTTATAAAAGTGTATAGGTGGGTGAACGTTGTTTGCAGAGCATTACTGACACTAGGTGGAGCCATATAGCATAGGAACTCTTATGCTCCTGAGTTCCATCTAGTAGCAATAGTGCTGTGAGAACCGCATTCACCCAGCTGTACACTGGGCAAAGCTTTTACAAATCAACTGCTAAGTGTATGGCAGCCTTAACCTTTAAGAAGAGAGACTGCAGCACGTGGCTAATGTGTGTCAAACATTTATAAACACAGCCAATAACTGCACCAGCGCCAGGATTTACATGATTGTGTCAACTCTGAGCATGCTTCTCAGTCCAGAAACAAGATGGTGACCCTCAATGATGTCTGAACAAAAGATGATGGTGTCCTTCTGAAAAGTACAGAAGATAAAGTCATTGCTAGGGTGAGTTTTGTAATCCATGAGACATATCAATCACCTGGAAATGTTACAGTTACTCAGTACTGATCATGACTAAGGATACCCCACCCATGTTTAGAGGAGCCCAGGTTCGGACTGGGTTCTGTCCAAACCTGAGTTACTCAGAACATGGAAGGAGCTTATCCAAACATGAAGGAAAGTTATTTCTGCTGCGGCCCAATCAGTTGTTATGGATAGGGAATTACCCACCCTAAACAAAGGGGCGGGATGCAATCCTTATATGGTTACATGGCTATGTTTGGTCAATGACATTGACCTAGTATGTCCATGTGGCTATATAATGTCAATGACATCAGCACAAGCATCCTTGTTTATATGTAGCTGTGGGGCAGACAATGCCCTGGCCCAAAGCTGATTGGGTGCCCATAACATTTACCCAATGCCCATAACCCACGTCCATGGCCCGCAGGACTTTCGTGTTTGAAGGTGCTCAGGTTCGGTCCTTACCTGAGCTCATCCCTTATTATGACCAACTATATCTGATCCTAGGTCCATATACTTAACAAACCTTTTGGCAAGTAAACCATTTCCTGTATAAGCTTTTCAAGTCAGTATTTAACTGTATTTAACAGTATTTAACTGGCTGCAGTCAACCTCTAACAGCTGTGAGGATTATTTTTAGAACATTAAGACAAATGTTGATAAAATTAGCGGCTCGCATTCACATACACATATAAAATAAAAAAGTTTTTAAAAAAAGTATTGATTCCCTTTATTCTACAATAACTGGAGAAATATACTTTAAGAGATCTTTGCACGATGCTTTCAGCCAAAGCAGAAGAGACAACGTATTGAAATCATCTCGGGGCTTAAGTGCTTTTACATAAGGAATCAATCCTAATAATATTTAGAGATTTTATTTTCCGTCATTTGGTTTCAAGTTTTATCAACAGCAGAGGGTTCTTGCTCGAAAATCGGGATGGCTTTTTTTTCTTTTCTTTTTTTTACCACATTAAATGCATTCTACTAAAGCCTCTTCACTGGGATTTTACCTTATTATTACCGTAATCAGAACAACACCTACACAGCATAATGAGTAGTCATTATAAACAAAGTCAAACGTACGTGGGTGATAAGTTTTCCTGTCTTTCAGCAGCCCGCTCATGTTATTTACTTGTTACTTTGTTTTTTTCTCACAATATAAGCACAATTTTGTCTAAAAAAAGGACTTGCGTCTGTATCTACAGTTTGGAAAATGGGCTTTATAACCACATCAGCATTTGTCATAGTAGTTCCAAAATATAAGATAGGAGGATGCTGGCGTGGTATTAATCAAAATAATCGTTTACTTCTTTTAGATGGAATTATTTGGTGCATTTTGTAACAGGAGTAATAAAGAAGGCTTTTTGAGATGGCTACAATCTTCTTACACATCGTACAACCCTTTGGCTCTCTCTACTATTGGATAGTGAGGGGAAGAGGGGTGCAGAGTTTACCCCCCGTGACACTAACACCAACCCCCCACCTCCTGTAACGTGCGCCAGCAACACCTCATCACCCCCCTTCCCCAACCGGCATCAGGTGGTGATAATAGTAGGGATGCCCCTGCCCTGTGCACACTTATGTGGCCCATTCAAACTGGATTGTTGTGTTATCAGGACCAGATTTACTCTCTTCCCCCCATGGAGAATGGCAGACCTGCAGGCTACATGCAAGTGATCTCGGTGACATTGCCGGGATTACTTGTACAAAACAAGCTGCGGCTGTACATTTAGCTCTGCTGCCCCTTTACTGCCTGCTGCCGGGCCTTGGTTGGCCTTGTAGGAAATACGGCCCTGTGTGTTATATGCTGGTTATGGTGTGTTTAGCACATCTATCATACAACGCAACTAGCGTGTAGTACCATGCACTAAGTACTTTGCATTGCCATTTATTTATATGGCACCTCAACACACTGCACGGTGTTGCAATACAGTGTGTTGCAGTATGGTATGGTGAGAAAAAGGTGGGTATGCACTACTTTGTTCTTGTTAAATAGAGATAAACTGCGCTAGGAATCAAATAACACTCTAAGAGCAGCTGTGCTTGATAGTGGAGTAGACCCCAAATAGGAAAGGAGAAAAATAGCACTGCACTTCAACCAACTCAAAATATACTATACTTTTTTCTTACCACGCTGCAACACGGGGTATTGTTAAACAGCTCATTACACTACAATGCATGGCCACCGGGGTGTGTGTTGGGCTGTCATTAAAATGAATGGCAATACAATGCACCTTGCGCATAGTATTAACTGCTTGGTGCAGCGTGCGATAGCATATTTTAAGCGCACGATAAGGTGCAATTAGCGCAACAAATTAGCGCAACATTCCAGTGTGAATGGGCCCTAAAGGATAAGTACATTTTAAGACAAAGTGCACCTATCCTTTTTGCCCCCCTTCCTCTGATCTAGCCCAACCCACCCTCTCCCTCTGGCAATGCATACTTACCTAGATCCGGTGTCAATGGCCTCGTTTGTCTACACCCTTCCTGCGGCTGGGCATTGCAGCTTATAGAATTTTTGGGGGCCATCTCCCTTTGTCTAGAGCCTCAGGACCCAACCCAATAGGAGCCTACGGGGCCCTAATACACAGACACGGCAAGGACAGTGAAGACATCGGCTCACTACAAGTAGTAGCTCTTTTTTTTTTTTCGAAGCCCGTGGACGTGCATCAAACTTCCCGCTGTGAACAAAAAAAGTGAACCGTGAAATCACAGCACACAAAAGCGTGCACAAGGGTGCAAGGTCCTTCAAAAGAAGGGACCTACTTTCCCGACCCCCTTGGGGAGCAAGGCTCCTGACAGGGGTTGAGACTGTTGGTCCACCAACCCGAAGGCCGGTGGACCCCGATCCTTTGGGGACCTGCCGCAACAGGTCCCTCACAGTACTAGGCAAGGGGGCTCTCCCGAAGAGAGACCCCCTTCCTGGGTGGGAGGTGACAGAGAACCCCATAGGAGGCACAGAATCTCCTCCCAGCGTCAGGAATAGGCCCCGAAGAAACCTGCACCTTCAGCATCTGTGGGTCAAATAGTAAAATAAAAAAGTGCCAATCGTGGATAGAGTGCATAAATAAATCTAGTAGCTCATTGGATATCTGACAGGATCAGCAGCAATTTTTCCAATATTTGTAAAGAGACAAAACATGGGGACACGTGCATGCATTGCAGAGATTTACTACACATGTGGGGGTTTTTTTTGCCAAGACTTATACTTTAAGGCTTAGTCATCAGAAAGTTAAAAAAAACTCTTGACAAAAAGAAAATCAACAATGTGGGCTTGATCACACGACACACATTGGAAAATGCTGGGTCAATGAGGGCTATAAGTGTTTGATGTGGTTTGATGGTGTGATCTGTTTGTAAGTACTCTTTTCAGTTGACTCAAATAGAAAATGCAGGTCTATCGAGAGAGAACAATAGTCTGAGTATATGAGAACTGTAACTGCTGACTTTTTTCTCTATTTATACCCCAATCCAAACTGAAAATAAATGCATATTAGGAGCACAGCCTACCTACACAGCACTAGGCATTGCTGTAGTGCACTAGACCCCACTACCGCTTTTATCTTTAATTCCATGATCTGTAACCCTCTTTTGCTTACCTATATACAATACAGGAGAACTTTCTCCCAAACCCACCCAGACTTTTTGCAGTTTCTCCATGATGCTCTGCACTTACAGGATGTCCTCAGTCCTCGGCATCTAGTGGTAGAAAGGAAATAGTGCAGGGGACAATGCTGGAGATGAGCTCCTCTGAACCTGGAAGGAGGCTACTTTCGCTGTCGCCCAGTCAGCTGTGACCTGGAGATTCAGTATGTAAGCAAATGGGCTGGATGCTGTGACGTCATTGACCTTGTATGGCCACATGGCTATCTTTGGTCATTGACACTGACCTATGACCTGATGGCCATTTGGCCATATAAGATCAGCACAAGCATCCTGCTGTTTTGTTTATGTGAGCAGAAAAGTGGCTTACTGGTTAGCACCTTGCAGCACTGGTTCCAGTCCCGGGCAGGACGTTATCTGCATGTTTGCATGTTCTCCCTGCTCTTGTGTGGGTTTGCTCCAGTTTCCTCCCACACTCCAGACATGCTGGTAGATTAATTGGCTCCTGTCTAAAGTTGGCCTTGGTGTACATGTACAGTAGGTATGCATGTGAGATAGGGATTGTAAGCTTTAGATTGTAAGCTCCTGGAGGGCAGGGACTGATATGAATGTATAGTTTGTAAAGCACTGTGTAAATTGCTATATAAATGCTGTAAGTGCCATATCAATTCTTGTAATAAATAAACATGAATGCCCCAGCCTGCAGCTGATTGGGCCGGCGGCCCAATGTCTATTCCTGTTCGGAGGATCTCAGGTTTGGGGTTCACTCCAAGATCATCCCTACTGGAGAGATAGCAGTTGTTTTTTTTTTTTGCAGACCTCTATGAAAAAAAAGCACCCAGGAGTTTGGTTTTAAGGCCCAGAGATGCAGGACCCATTGTAACAATTGTTCTTTTTTTCTTTTTTCTTTGAGGAAAATTACTACCAATTGTTTCCATTTAATGAAAAAAATATGCAAGCCCCCCTTTCTGTCCATTGAGTTATTTTTGAACGTCAAGTGAATTCAGCACATCAATCAGAGAGTCAGGTAACCTTTTAAAATAAGAAAACTAAATATAATAAAAAGTAATGACCATACAAAATGTGGTTATGTGCTGGTGTAATGAAACCCAGGTGATCATGTTCACACATAAGGCACCGGTGCCAAATCATTATTTTTTAGCAGATTTTCCTATGTGACGTGATCCATTCTTGCGCTTTTGAATATGTTAAGCTTGATACATAAAAGCTGGAAGAAAGAAAATGTATATGTGTGCTGTCCATACCAACCAATCAGATCCTAGCACAGAATTAAAGCTGATTGGCTTGTATGGGTAGAATTTTAAATGTATTAAATTATCAAAAATAGATGGTGCTTGTTTGTTTTTTAAGCGTGGTACAAGAACAGACAAGCAGCGTTTTTTGTGATGCAGCACAGAAAAAGTAGATATAATAAGCGGCATCGCAGGTGAGTCATGGAGGTGCATTGGGGGTGCTATTCAAAATGAATGCTGCTCCAATGTAGCATCGCCCATAATTTGTGCTACTGGACATTGCAGTAATATGCACGTAACGTGTGTGGCGATGGGCTGCAGCACAGGTGTGTCGTGAAGGTGTTACGGGATGCCATTCAAAATAGGGATGCACTGATACCGATATTTCGGTATCGAGTACGAGTACATAAAAAAAAATTTCCGGTACTCACTGATACCGAATACCGAGTACCGGAAGTCCCATTCAGGAAGCCAGGCTGAGTGTAAAGACCCGCCACCTGGCTTCCAGATTAGCATGGAAGCCATCCCCATGCTTCTCGTCACTAGTTGACGAGAAGGCATTGAGCCGGCTTTCTGGCCAATCAGGAAGCCAGGCGAAGCCAATCAGGAAGTCGGGAAGCCGACTCCATGCTCCATGCTCCATGCTCCATTGTCATGACGTGATGAGGAAGCATGAAGCCTGCTTACCGACCAATCAGAAAGCCGGACACCGCGTTATTACACGGTGCCTGGCTTCCTGATTGGCCAGCTTATGAATAATCAGGAAGCCGGGCAGCGTGTAATGACTCGCTGCCTGGCTTCCTGATATCGGAAGTATCGGACTAGGCATCAGAGCATTTGGGTGAGTACGAGCACTTGCCCAACTACTCGGCATCGGCACCGATACTGGTATTGGTATCGGTGTATCCCTAATTCAAAATGAACGCCACTGCAATGTAGCAAAGCGCATAATTTGTGCTGCTTGACACAGCGGTGATGCACACGTTAATGCAATGCAATAGTGTGAGATCATGTTGACATTTTGCCATGCGTGTGAACTCTGTCAGCGTGGGTGCTCAACGTGACCGCGCATGGCGCTGCATATAAACAGACGTGTTCTTCACTTCAATATGGTGTGCTGGTGATGACATCTTTAACATGCATGCAAAAGGTAACGCCAGCTACCTACATGCTACACAATGCGACACACCTTTTGTCAATAACAGAGCATTGACAGAAACTATGTTGGAGTGTGAGTGACCTCTCTTGAGTAATACATGTAAAAACACATGCTTTGCACACATTCATGCAACACGCAAAAAGAGCATGTTGTGCTTAGAGTGTCCTTATTTGTTAATGGTACCCCAAATGCATGAGGATGTGCAAAAACGTGCAGTCCAAAAACTTTTGCATGAACTTCTATGCCACGTTTGGTACGTGTAGGGCACCCAATTGAACTGCTCTACGCAGATACACGGCAAAACACGTCTAAATACATTGCGCAGTATTTGTGAATTGGTTTATTACATGTAATAATACATTTTTTTCTTATTCTTTTCAACTTCAGAATCTTTCCTTTTTCGTGTAGCCTTGGCGGAGTTCACGGAACGAGAACATTTGCATAAAGCTGAATTTTTCATTCTTCTTTAAATATTGTGTATTATACATATGTATTTATCGGAGAACAATTCCTTTTTTTTCTGGAATCAACAATTATGTATTAGAGATAATTCATCGCCTTTGTTTTCTCCATCCTAAATAGGATGGATGTACAAAGGAAAACATACAGTGCTTTCTCCCCGTCGGTGTTGACAATTCCTCGGTTCATCTGATATAATGAAGTAAGAATATTATTAAAAAAAAAAAACAAAGCCTACAATTAAATGCTTTTATCGTCCAACGAGCGGCAGTCAGCGCCGGCTCCGAATATCAAAAATGCTGGAAAATAAAAAAAAACCTCTGAAATAAAAGCCAATCGCATTTTCAATTGCGTATAACAAGTCATCATCAACAAGGAAATTATAAATTTTGTTTTTTTTTGCCGGATTAAAGAGCTTGTGTTATGTCTTAGTCACCAGGCTGCCGGAGCAGTAATTACAGTACGGCTCGGTGTGTTCCCCGGCGCTCCGTTGGCTCTCCTAGGGCAGATCATACTGACAGTGTTTATGAGCTGTAAGCACACACAAATTATCTTCACGTCCACAAATGTTTCTCTGGCATTGCTTGTTCTACCTGAATCACGTGGGCGCTCTGAAAGGCACAATTAATTGTCAGCTCATAGGGAGAGGAGTACATTAAATTATAGGTAAACCCTGGCAATAAATTTGTCTTATTTATTGCCTTTTGATCTGTTAAATATATAATTGAAAGTATTTAGTTATATCTGTTCAATAAGTACAAAAAAAAACCAAAAAACCTGTTGCGGCTGCCAAGAAATCCAGTGAGCTTATAACTTCCTATAGTGAGCTGACAATGCTATACAGAAAGTGTAGTTCCACTGTTGTAGCCAAATTGGGACAACTCCTCTTTTTTTACTATCATTATTATTATTATACAGGATTTATATAGCGCCAACAGTTTGCTCAGCGCTTTACAATATAAGGAAGACATTACAATTACAATACAATTCAAGACAAGATGGTAAGGAGGGCATATTTATTACATGTTCCCATTCTCATAGCATAAGCTTAAAAAAATTTGAAACAAAAATTCTTCTTGCAGTTTGAATTGCTTTTTCTTGGCTTAGGTTTTTTTTTGGTTGCCTAAGGATTAAAATTTACCCTTGGCTTCTCCTTCTTTGTAATTTAAAGCTGGCCACACACCTATAGATTATGTGCAGATGTTCTATGGTCAGATGGAAAAAGTGCAGCAGATTCCTTCATTTGCGCTAAACTGTGTGGATGGAGGAATCTCCCACTGGGCCAAGCTTCTGTATCTTGCTAGTCGGCCCCACTGGCTGTTAAAATACCTGAACAATCTGATTGGATGCAGGAATTATTCAGGTGTTTTGAGAGCCAACGGGGCCGACTGTTAGGGAAGGAACGAAGTCCCCCTGTTTGCTGGATTGGAACCCAATAGCAGGGAACAATCCCAGAAGGAGAGTCCAGGCTGAGGTACAAGAAAGGATAATCCAAAATGCGTTGTCAGAGTACAGTCCGGGTCGAGGCAGGCAGCGAGTATCATAAACGGTGAGGCAAGCCAGGGGTCGATAACCAGGAGATCCGAATAGCAGGGAAGGGAGGCAGGAAACAGGAAACAGGAAATGAGGCGTTGTAGCTGCTTAGGGAATGGCAGAATAACTCAGCAACAAGTCTTGGCTCTGGCTGGAATTTAAACCCAGCAGGGGCCAGCGACGCCCCTGTTGTCTGGGCAACAGGAAGCCACAGGCTGGGAGAGAAGGAGTGTTTGCAAGGCCCTCCCCGGCAATGACCAGCACCCGAAGCAGCTAAGAAGCCACGGCATTGCCACATGCGCACGTAACGCATGCATGCCATGCATGCGCTCATGTGCACACATGCAGCACGCCGCCGGGCACCAATTCACCCCAAGAAGGACCCTACGATCTCCGTCGCACCCGCCGGACCCCATGTAAGAGGGCACCCCTGGTCCCACGACACCGACTTGCAAGATACTGAAGCTTGGCCCAGTGGGAGATTCCTCCATCCACACAGTTTAGCATAGATGGAGAAATCTGCAGACAGTCTATAGGTGTATTGGCAGCTTTAGGAGGGGGTGTGAGGGATTTGTTCATTATAATTTGTAAAGTAGATTTGAACACAGACTGACTTAAGAAAGGGTTAAAGATACAACCCTGGCTTCTGCATTGTATGTTAATGAAGTTAATGAGAGAAACACAATCCACAAATTTTAGCCTGAAAGTAGGGTATGAATTTTAGTTGGATCGTGAAGAACCGGCCAAAATTCACAGTGGGTGCCGCTGTTGGCCCCCTTCTGCCCCGCATCCTTCAATCAGCTGATTAAAGGAGTAGGTTGAAAAATTATTGGATCGAACAGAGGTTACAGCCAATCAGCTCCAAGCTCCATTTGGGTATTCGGACAGCATGGGGAGTCTGAAAACAGCGGGGAGATTCCTCTATCCACAAATGTAAGATCTGATGGAGGAATCTGTTTTGTTTTCTTTGTTCAGTTGGCAGGTTGAACGAAGAAAATATAAATGTGTATACCCGGCTTAAGTCTTTCTATAAAGACAGATCACTGTGAAGGTGCTGAGAAAAGCCAGGAATCAGCCATGTTGCCTGCTGCAACAAAACATCTAAAAGGTAAGAAATATATTTGAAATGATGTTTCAGTATGCTGTGTGTATGGGAACACATAACAAACATATAGAAGGGTTTTTTTTTCAAATTTGACTGCAATAGTGGAAATAGACTTTAAACATTGTTATCAGCCCTGCCCAATTCACCTCTGTGAACTACAGAACAGCACCCCATATAGTATGTGATGCAAATGAAGTGAAGGGGAGGACTAAGACATTTCCTGTCCAAAGGTGACAATGCTACGTCCTCCATAGATACAGCACAGGACATACCTCCCAACTTTCTGAGTTGAGAAAGACGGACATCTTCCAGCACAATGTATTTATGTAATGGGCACACCCCTGCCACGCCCCCAGTTTTGCCGACCATTAAACCAAAAATGGCATAATAACCATATCTCCATATTAACCCTTTACCTCCCTTATCCTGCACAACTGCACATTTACCCCTTCATCCCCATGCTCCCACTGTACTTGACTTGTACATTAACTCCTTCAACACCTCTTCTCTTTGTGTACAGCCTGTATGCTCTGTATCTCGTGCGCCATCACCAAGCTCCATGTTTTAACCACCTCAATACCAACATGTTTCTTCATTTTCCAAAAATTGTGGCAAAACTGTGATCACCTTGGGGTGTCTGCTTTTCAAAAAGGGGTCATTTGGGGAGTGTTCATACTATCCCGGCATTTTTGTTTTTAAGAGAAAGTAAGGAGAACCGTTTTTTTTTTAAATCTTTAGTCTTTTTTCCTCATATATAATACAAATATTACAAAAGTGGTTATTTTATGTAGCCAAAAGAAACCTCTCTCTGTCTAAAATAAATAAATCAATAAAATGTATTTGGATGCAGGGAGGCAGGACGGAATAATTGTCATGCAAAGTATCAGAGCACTATACTTTCCATGGAAGAGTCAACTACTCTCCTGCACATCCAAGACCTAAAGAAGAGGGGGTTGTCAGGGCCAGATTTACTCTCTCTGCTGCCCCAAGGCCAGGTTCCTCAATGCGCCCCCCTACCCGCCAAACACCCCCACCCCCCATCCCCAGCATGGAGAATGGCAGACCTGCAGACTGCATACAAGTGATCTCGGCGACATAAAAGCGGCGGCTTCCCCGCTGTACATTTAGCTCTGCTTGCCCAAAGCAGGGCTAAATGTAGAAAACAGCTACCCACCCAGTGCCCGGAACTGCATGTTCCAGGCATCGGTAGATAGGAATTCCACACCCCTGTTGCCCCTCTACTCCCTGCTGCCCCAAGGCCAGGCCTTGGTTGGCCTTGTGGGAAATCCGGCCCGACAATCATTGGCATCTTAACTACCTCTTTGATTCATCCTTTTGGTACTCCCATTTGGGAACATGTCTCCCCACTTCCTGTCAGGAAAAGGAAGAGATTGGAAGACTTTCAAATTGGGATTCAAACAAAAAAATTTTTTAACCTAGAGTGAAGAGTTGGGCAGTATGTTTATTCCTGTCTGTGCCCTCCTCTCCCACTGACAATAGCATTCTCCTACTACTTGTCACCAGCACACCAAAAGTTTTGAAGCAAAAAGTCCTTTATTGACAAATCGCCATCATTTGATGGCGATTTGTCAATAAAGGACTTTTTGCTTCAAAACTTTTGGTGTGCTGGTGACAATCCTTTCTAGATCTGCATTGTTCACGGGGCCGTCCGCGGTCACTACAAGCACCCACCTGCTTGGCAGGTTTACTACTATTCCGGTAAGGAGTGCAGCTGGTTCTTGACTACATCTCCTACTACTTGTGACACGATGACAGGAAGTGAAGGACGATCTCCCCAATGTGATCACAGGTAAAGATAGGAACTTGATAGAAATATTAAATCTATTGCTGTAGAAGTAAACATTTTGTTGGAGTTAGGCTTTATTGTGCACGGGTCCCTTTGCTAGAATATAGTATTTAGGAGACACCTGTACTGGGAAAACATAAACTAGTGTGAATACTAGTTGCTTGTCTGTCATGTTGATCCAGTAGCTTCAATACCTTACGAGGTACTGATAACATTTGCTATGATGTGGTCCTTTTAAATATAACTTGTATAACTGAATATGAATCATAAAGTGCGTGTTCCAAGTTTCTCATACAATCCTTCTGTACATCAGTTGACTCGGATGCAGACTGGCGTCAGATACTTTGGCAAAAGATTCAACGAGACGCTTGAAGTCATTGGAAATGCTATAAACCAAGGTGAAAATTATGACTAATCACAAACTATAAACTATAAAGAGTAAATCACAAACTATAAATGTGACATAGGCAACAAATACATATTATTTAGATTTTTAACCCTTTACAGCATTTTATCTCAACAGTAAACCTGTAATTACTGCAAACACCCAATAAGGAGTGAGGCAACATTGTGTTGGTTTTCTTTTAAAATAAACGTGTGACATATATTTTTAATGTTTGTAATAAAATAAATAATGTAATGTTTTGTGATTTTTAAATTACAGAATCATGATTTGGCCCAGACTGGGGTGATTGGTGTATCCTGAATATCTGTGAGTATTGCTTTATTTACTTACCAAATGCTCAGCCTAACCTTAGAAATTAACTGGTAAGCCATATATGGGTGGCTGGAGCATGTACTTGGGTGTACCTCCTTACTAAATGTCAGAGAATGGAAAGTCAGTGAGATCATAGAGTGGGGAATCGGTGAGTTTAGATAATGGGATGTCAGTGAGGTCAGAGAATGGGGTGTCAGTAAGGAAAGAGTGAGGAGTAAGTGAATTCGGAGAGTGGGAAGTCCTTCAGTCAAGTCAAAGAATATGAAGTCAGTGAGATCACAGAATGGAAGTCAATGAGGTCAAAGAATGGGAAGTCAGTGAGGTCAGAGAGTGGGAAGTCAGTGAGTTCAGAGAGTAGGGAGCCAGTGAGTTCAGAGAGTAGGGAGCCAGTGAGGTCAGAGAATTGGAAGTCAGTAAGAACAGAGACTAGGAAATAAGTGAGGTCAGAGAGTGGGGAGTCAGTGTGATTAGAGAGTGGGGAGTCAGGTCAAAGAAGGGGAGGGGG
>NW_017306464.1:1654597-1667506 GCF_000935625.1 Nanorana parkeri | reverse complement strand
ATAGAGATCAGAGAGTGAGAGGTCAGTGAGGTCAGAGAGTGGGGAGTCAGTGAAGTCAGAGATTGGGGTGTCACTAAGTTCAGAGAGTGATTAGTCAATGAGGTCAAAGAGTGGGGAGTTAGTGAGTTCAGAGAATGAGGTCCCAGTGAGGCAAGAGAGTAGGGAGTCACTGTGGTCAGAGAATTGGGAATCAGGTCAAAGAGGGGGAAGTTAGTAAGGTTAGAGAGTGGGGAGTCAGGTCAAAGAAGGGGAAGTTAGTGGGGCCAGAGAGTGGGAAGTCACCGACGTCCATCACTGCTCCCTGAACAGCATTGTTGGTTGGAGCACTGTGCTTGGGTTGTGTTGAACCACTGGAGATCTGGACCACTGCACTGTGTGTGATGTGTGTAATGTGAAAATATGCTGTACAAACTTGCACATTATGGAAAAAGCCCTGGGCAGCTGCAGCATAGTTTAGGTACAAACTTGACCTATTCATTCATTTTATGATGCCTGACTGCATAAAAATATATATATATTTTAAATCGCTTTAATTAGTCTTTAGGTAACTAGAGTTTTTAATGTTCTATTTCCATCGCTTTCAGTAAAATCCTATTGTATGACCCATCTACAAGATCAGACTTCATTGTTTGGAAGGCTAGGCTGTCCAAAACCCAGATGAACAAAGGCAGGTAAAATATGGCACATTTCCTTTTTTTTTATTATTATTTTATTGTTATTATTTCCAATGATGTATCCAAGGAAACAAAAGTAGACAAAGTTAAACAAGTATCTACTGTACATAATTATTGGACTTTGAGTTGTTTTTTTTACACACAGTTCTCCCCTTATCACTTCTCTTTTCCTTTTTGCATACAGTAAAGTCCTATTTTGTGTCAATGAAGTTGGAAAATAAATCATGACAGTGAAAATGATGAATGTTAGGCAACACAAGAACAGTTTTGTGTAAGAGATGACATCAGGTAGTAATAGGTAATAATGCCTCTGAATGAGGGATGGATTTGCAAGCTGCAGAGCAAAATGACTGTCAGATCCCTGTCACTGGTAGACACTTCATGAATTGTTTTCTTGTAGCTGATGGGAAAAGATTCTCATATAAACAAATGTAACTGGTTATCAAATCACTAAGGCTGAGTACACATGGGTGCTATATATAATGCATATCCATGTCCCATGCTACATTTTGACATGTACTCCCACCCAAGTCTTGCTGTATGCTGCAGGGGGAATGTTGAGGTAAGCAATCAAAGTAAAAAGGAATTGTGTTTCAGCTTTTACAGACCCTGCAGTCCTCTTGCAATCTAAGGTCCCTGGCATACTGGCATACCTGTTGCTGGCGACACCTTGGCAGCAACAGAATCGCCAAGTTCATGGAAAATACTCACCTGTTTCCATGCATTGCTTCCTTGTAGCATTGGTGGGGGTCCAGGTATCTTCATGTTTGTAATGGCTTCCTAAATTTGGCAATACACTGCAAATCTTAGCTGATTTCTGCTAAATCGGTCAAAATACGAGCTGTGGGTGACCCTGTTGGCACCACTCAGTTTAGCAAAAGTAGATTTTTCAAAAAGGAGATCAGAGGAGCCAGGGTGGTAAAGTGTCAGCTGAACAGTTCCTGCATTTAATCAGTCGGGTAGTCAGCAGCCGGTTGGCCTCCGGGGTTAAACAAGATACCTCTAAAGATGTATGGCCTGCAGTCGTCCAATTCTCCTCCTACCGTACAAAAATATGTTGATGCATTATAGTGTATTGCCAATATATGTGACAAGAGTTTTAGGCTTCTTTATCTTTTTCACGCCAGGCCAGCCCTTTTCTTCTTTCTTTGTTGTATAAATAGGTGGATGGGAAGGGCACCTGGTTGTTTGCATGTACAACTGTTGGAGTGAACATTACGTGTGTGTCCCCCTTCCCCTTTCTTTAGATATGTTACTGGTTTCCAAGGATAGCTGCAAACTCTAAAAAAATTTCCCTGTGCTGTCCGGCTTGGGGTATTGAGCAGTTACACTGTTAAATTCCTCTGTTTCCTCCTGTTAAATTAAATAAAAAATGAATGCATACTTTAATCATGTGAGCACATGCTTCCTAACACATAGTAGCAGAAATATTTGTCCAAAGCAGAACTCCATGTTAATTTGTATTTAAACACTCTTTCCACTCCTCCACTCCTTTTTGAGTCCTCCTCTATCATCCAGCACTGGCCCTCTTTCATGTTGAATGATGGCCATTGTCATTTAATCCACTTCCTGGGAGCCCAGGGTGTCATGGACACCCCCCCCCCTTCCCCCTCCCCGAGGGTCTCTTCACACAGTCTGCTTACATGTGAATAGTGCATAGACCAAGGCTCACACATCATAATGGGACAGCCCTCCTATGCAGCATAGCACTGGACACTGCCACTACCAAAGAAGTTAAATAGAGACTATGTTGAAGACTCCTGCACTTAAGGAACAGGGGTGTATGAAAGTAAGGGGAGGGGGAGTCAGGAGAAAGAAAACCTGGAGATGTGCTTTAAGCCTTCAGGAAGTTTACAGATGTACATACATAAAATTTACCTCTACTTTATAGAGTATTTGCTCCTGCATGTGCTCCCACCAGGATTGGCTGTCAGTTTAATTGCCGAAGTGCCATTCTGCAAGCAGGAGTTGGTAAGTGGCTCTTGCTTCAGTGATCCCTGTAACAGATAGTTACAATTCAGTGCAAATTCTTAGATTGTTACAAAGTTGCACCTGTCACTGCAGTTCACAGCCTTGTTCTAGGATGTCATTGTAACAGGAGATGCAGCGCAGTTCTATAGTGAAAGAAAACCTTTACTTCAATAGGAATTATTTCTATTTAACATGTAATTAATCCTCTGTTAACCTTAATTATCCTTAATTAAATATCTTCTCTTCCTTCTCCTTATCTGTTTTTTTCCAACATATCATGTCATCTTTTTTTTTTTACATTTTTTGTTCATTTCTGTTTTTGTAGTAATCCAAATAAATTACAAAATTACAATGTATGTTTTTTTATTTTTTATTTTAAAATACCTATATATATATTATTTTATTTGCAAACGGTTTCTCTATGCTTCAAACTAGCAACTGATTTTTCATATTGTGTTTATCGAGACAAATCACAGTGGAAAATGTATACAATGTACCTGCAGTATTGGTCCTTTCAGCTTATAGCAGAAGGAATACTGAAGAAAAAAAGTAATCAACAGTGATGAAATTTGGGTTTGGGACTGACATGGGATTGAGGCAAACTCAGCCTGTTTGCTGTTTGTCAGTCAATACTCCCAACTTCTGTAATGTTAACAGACAGCCAGGTATCCCAGGTGATGTAATTGACCAAATTTGGTCATTGGTCATATTTGGTCAATGATGTCACCTGGGATCCCTAGCAGTGTGTTTACTGAACCGAATTTGCCAAGGATCTGTCATTTGATGGCTAGAGTGTGGTGGGTTGATATCAGCAGGCTTAGTGTTATCATGATTGACGAGTATTATTATCACTGGACATCATGATTGATGTGATTGGTGTGAATTCTAATGAAGGGACTTAAATAAAATTAACTTTGTGTATGTTTTTTCAATGAATTAATTTTTTCACTGTGGACTCTTTCTGGGAATAGGGTACCGATGTACTCATGTACTATTGTAGTCATGTACTTATTCCCTATATGCATTCCCTAAAAGGGGCTTACAGTTTTCACTATAATTCCCCCTCCTATATTACCCCCCATCCTTCTTGGGGCATCATATGTGCAGAAGAGATCCCTGCCTCTCAACATTGGGACAAGGTGTCTTGCATGGGGGGGGCTGAACTTTGCTGCCATGCCTTGCAAGGTACCCTTCCAATTTTGAAAGGAGTGTGGACTGGTAGAGTACAGGAGGGGGGTACCAGATCACTGCCCTGCCTGTCCTGGCCACTCAGGCTGCATGCCTTAATCAGGGTCAGGGTGCAATTTTAACCCAGCCTATTTTCCACCATTTTAAAAAGCAATAAATGTGTATTTTCCCTTTAGGAAATGAAAAAAACAGGGAAAAAATGTGCAACATTAAAAATACACACATCTTTTAAATAGCATGCTTTGAGGTGCCTTTAAATCTGCACATGGAGATATGGAACAGTACAATGCAATCCTTTAGTGACAATACACTTAAAACAATATTTAAAAAAACCAATGTGGGATGGCCCTTAAAATTCCACCCAGACCCTTATTCACACATGTGGCCTGGATGGCCAAGAAAGGAAGGCAGTGAGCCTCCTCCTTTCCTGTACAAGACCAGGCCACATGCCTTTCAACATGGGAGAGGGTGGGGGGGGGTGGGGATTAGTCCTGAGGGACAAAGGACCTCTTCCCTGGCATCCAATGGCCCAAGAAGGATTTGGTGGTAATATGGGGTAATTGATACATTCAGAAGCTCCTGGAACTCTGCTCCTTGCCAGGCAACTGAAAATTATTATTCAAAATGGCTGCTTTTTCAATATCAAAATTATAACATGACTGCTGCCTTAATTACCACTGCAAATTCAAGTGTTCTTTTCTAAGTGGCGAACTCCCATTTACTTTGTCTTTTGAAAACTCACAAATACTCAGTAAGCATCAAACTTTTCCCATTTGTGGTCCCCAAATGGTTAAATGATAACAATAAAACCTGGCAAATTAAAGGTTTATGGAATCACTGCTTTCTAAGCACAGAGAATCATCAGACGTATTTATAACTATTAACAGAAAAATGTTAATGCAGAGCAGTCTTCAATAAAATATATGACACCCTTAATGTATTCTGTATTTTAAGAGAATGTTTGAGCCATGGAAAGGCTTCAGCAGCTGAGCTGATCATGTCAGATGTTATACTGACGCCTAGTGGAGCTTTGTGCTGGTCGAGTCATTTCGTGCCTTGCAGACGAGCATTGTTACAGCATATTGTTTCCTATGTAAGAAAACAAATGAGACACATTGCTGAATTTAATTCAAGAAGTATCAACAGCATTCGCCCAAACCATAAAAATGAACACATTTAATCACCACTCGAGTCCCTGGGGCGTATTCTCCCTTACTTCCCCCTTAGCACCTGTGTCTCTTTTTGTTTCGGTGACGTCTTGGTTCCACACTTTATAGCTTTTAGGTTTTGTAGTTTAACCTAATGTATTATTCATCATTCTTTCAGGAATGATAGCTTTAATTTGGTAACACATTTGGAAACATATATTTGTATTTTCTTGCAAATAAATAATAAAAAAACGTTCAAAATAAATGTTCTCTTAATTTTTCCCAATGCAACCTTTATGTAATTTGTGCATCCCCAAAATCAAAAAGTCAGCTGATTAAAATATCACATTGGTGCTATTTAGCATAGCGGAACGGTAAAGCTCAAAGTGAACATATGCGTTTTACTTTAGGAGTGCTTTATTCCCCTTCCAACACTTCATTGTGGTGCATGCAGGGGAAAAAATGGCTTTCATAAATTGTTAGCTTGAAATTAAGATAAGGTTAGGTCAGGTTGACAAGGGCAAAATATAGTGCAACGGTGATCTTTTCACTGGTTCGCTATCACAAAAAATTTGAATGGCTTTGCTTTCACTTATGTGAGCATTTGATGCTTGCACAGTGAACACCAATGTCATCTGAAATATTGTTGCGACCTGAGAATTAGTCTGGCGAGGGAATAATTTTTGGGAAATTTGGGACATATATATATACACATGTATCAATATAAATACAGTATATTTATTAAGTTTTCTATTTTTTTTTACACTTTTATTATTTAAATTTTTTTTTATCACTCAGTGGAGACCTGATCCAGACCCTCCATGCAGCTGTGCAGTGGAATATCACTTCTAATAGTCATCTATTGCTGGCTGCAATCAGTCAGCAATAGATCACTATAGCAGTGATATGTTACAGCAAGGAGGCACTGGACAGAGCTTTAATAGCTGTGTTAAGAGGAAATGCCATGACATCACTCGTGACCTCACTATTTTACTGATGTAAACAGAACATAAAAGCATGTCTGACCATTTCAGTTATTGGGCTTAGTGCTGGGTCCTGGCTGTTAGAGACAACTGACGGCCCCAGTCAGGGCCGGATTTAGTCTCTCTGACATCGCCGCCGCGATCACATGTACAGAACAGGCAGCTTCCCTGCTGTACATTTAGATCTACCCTCAGGTATTTATATAGCACCGACTTTATGCAGCACTTTACATACTGCACATTCACATCAGTCCTGCCCTTGAGGAGCTTACAATCTAAGGTCCCTGTCTCACATGCATACATAGAGGGCCAATTTAGAGAGGAGCCAATTAACCAACCACCATGTCTTTGGAGTGTAGGAGAAAAATGGAGTCCCCGGAGGAAACGCACACAAGCACAGGGAGAACAAGCGAACTCCATGCAGATAGTGACCTGCCCGGGAATCGAACCAGAGACCCCCCGTGCTGCAAGGTAACCACTACGCCACTGTGCTTCCCCATAATTCATTTTTGGCAAATTTTTTAAAAATTTCACTGAACACAATTCGCATTTTACGTGCATGTTGCCTCCGTTTTTCATGTCTTTTCATCATTTTCATGTTGAGTTGTGTCTGTAGAAAAATAGACATGTAACCTGAAAAATGCTTATGGCGTCTTTAGTGCATTTTCAGTACTTTTTTCATGCATTGGCATTAACTTTAATGTAATGTGCGTTTTTACAAAAAACAGAAGATGCAGCACTCAGGATTTTTTTTTTTTTATTCAATGCTTTGCCCTGTAATGCAGAGCAATGATGTGAAGATCTTCGTAGATCATAATGATAACTAGTTGTCATGTTCACTGTGTTCCTGCATGCTAGTGATCATACGATTGTGTGAATGAGCCCTTACTGTTCCGAAAATCAGTGCCATGTGGTCAATAGTGTTAACATGTCCAGAACTTATGCATAGACACAGCAGCTGCTGGCAACTGCAGGAGGCAAAACTGGTACCCCATGCCCCCTGGCCATTTTCTTTATAGAGACACGGCAGGCTGACCCTTTAAAGCCCAACTGAATCTTTAGATTAAATCAGCTAAATAAATGCCAGGTGCATCAAAGCAAAGTGTTACATTTTGTTATCTTTAGAAAGCAGTCACAGTGGAAGCAGTGATTTCTCTACAGAGGTTAGACACACTCCCTTTTGAGATAGCCTTATAACTCCATAATCAGCAAGCACATGCTCCCTGCTGATTGGAGAGTTCTAGCTCTGCCTCGGCAGGGGGCATGACGGAGCTCTGCAGAGAGATCACTGCTTCTATACAGAGATCAAGGGTCCTTCTCTACACTACGCTGGCAGGGGACTGACTTTATCTATTCAGGCTGATGCTGCTCTCCTAGGGTCCGTTCACATCAGATGCATTATGCCTGCTGTCCAGTCTGATCAAAATGCTGCAAGCACTATTTTGATCGCACCAGACCGCAGGCATAATGTGCCTTGCGATCCTGTGCGGCAGATTGCATTACAGCCGGAGGGCGTGGCTATGGCGCCATTCACTTCAATGGCCCACCACGCCCATTCCTGCCCCACAAAAAAATTAGCCGGCTGCAATGCGTTCTGGCCAGAATCGGGCCGGAATGCACTGCGCCTAGTGTGAACGGGCCCTAAAGGAAAAGAACTGTACATACTGTATCTTGCACACCTTTTGTATAAATGTACCTGGAATGTATTTAGCTGATTTAAACTGAACGTTCAGTTGGACTTTAAGTAGAAACAAAAATCTATAAGAAATAATACGATGTAAAGTTCAACTTTGATTTTTTCTTTTTTTAACACTTTTTTGGTAAAAGAAGCTTATATCTCATTCAAATTCACAAAATTATAACAAGAACTTTAGCAACAGAGAATTTGAAGTATTAATAATTTAATCATCATAAAACATACACAGAATTTATTTCACCTTGCCAATTTAATCTTTCTGGATTTAGCGTACATTTGTCGAATATGAGGATTTGTTAAATGTTTAAAGAGGCACTATGCCCATGAAAATAATGTAGACTTAAAGGGACATTATATTGAAAAATTACCTTGCCTTCTATTTCTTAATGAAGTTTTTTTTTCTCCTTATGGCTTTTCTAGCCAAGTAAAAGGGAATTGGGGTCAATAACAAAGTTGTCTCGCAGCTCAAAAAGGCTTTCAACTGCTCACAATAACTAGAGAGAAATTTACTGTTTCTGCAGATGCTATCAGT
Source organism: Nanorana parkeri (assembly GCF_000935625.1). Taxonomy (NCBI): domain Eukaryota; kingdom Metazoa; phylum Chordata; class Amphibia; order Anura; family Dicroglossidae; genus Nanorana; species Nanorana parkeri. The sequence goes on along the minus strand of NW_017306464.1, from coordinate 1,659,314 downwards.
AAATATGCAGTAAGTAAAAGGCCAACTACAGGCAAAAGAAAAGGCAATATGAAAACAGACAACACAATAATTTAAGTCAATATGATCACTCAATTAACCTGAATCTGAATTAAAAAAAATTGCTGGGTTCTTACAAAGCTTCTGAATAGGTTTGCAGCTTTGTTACACCATTCTGTGCTATACCATATGTTGCAACCTCGTGTTCTAAGCTTCAGCAGTCTCTGAGAAAAGGCGGGGTTTGAACCACTGAACACCTTTGTGCACATTTTCTCAGGGTCAGTTTCAGAGTATCTTAGGCCCCAATGGGCTTAAAGTGACACTAAACTCTGGAGTTAAATCCCAAAAATACATTCAAGTACCCTATTAACAAAAATGTATCTTATTTGTGTATCACTCGGCTGTAGATGCTCAAATCATCTCTGAATTGGTGCTGACACTGTCCTCTCTTCTGGGGGGTGGCTACTATTATTTCCCATGGTCCCTGTGTGTGTTGTAAAGTAGTCATCACTCCAAGCTCGCTCCCGTGATGGATTTCCATCTCAATACAAATGATCTAACATAAGATTGTAGTCCATCACAACTTGGCAGTCGCGGGCCCGCAGGGGGGGAAGTGGAACCTAGAAGACACGGCAGGGTGTCGGGCGGCGGGGGCGATTGGGAGTTAGCAGGAGGAATCAGTAAGAGCAGTGGTGGACATAATGTAGGAGGGACCAGTGAGAGCAGTGGTGGACATGATGAAGGGTTAGCAGAAGGATCCAGTGAGAGCAGTGGTGGTCATAATGTAGGGTTAGTTTGAGGGACCAGTGAGAGCAGTGGTGAACATGATGTAGGGTTAGCATAAGGATCCAGTGAGAGCTGTGGTGGACATGATGTAGGGTTAGCAGAAGGATCCAGTGAGAACTGTGGTCGACATGATGTAGGATTAGCAGGAGGGACCAGTGAGAGCTGTGGTGGACATGATGTAGGGTTAGAAGGAGGGACCAGTGAGAGCTGTGGTGGACTTGATGTAGGGTTAGCAGAAGGATCCAGTGAGAGCAGTGGTGGACATGATGTAGGATTAGCAGGAGGGACCAGTGAGAGCTGTGGTGGACATGATGTAGGGTTAGAAGGAGGGAGCAGTGAGAGCTGTGGTGGACATGATGTAGGATTAGCAGGAGGGACCAGTGAGAGCTGTGGTGGACATGATGTAGGGTTAGAAGGAGGGACCAGTGAGAGCTGTGGTGGACATGATGTAGGATTAGCAGGTAGGTGACTCTGCCACCTACCCCCATGTTATATGGCTTCTCTACTCTAAGAACAGAGACCACATTTCTGGAGTCTACACTCAATGTTTCTATGAAGTCACCTGTACAGATGCTGTCTGGACACAACGTTTATTGGAGCAGCTCTTATGCTGTGAACATTTCCACCCTAATTATTGGCCTAATAAGGTAGCAGTACATCTTTATTAGGTAACATCTGAACTCTGAGATATGCAGATGTTGTTTGAATATAAGAGCCGTGTGTATTTTTACTTTAAGTACACTTTGTGTATTTCTGACAGGTCTGTGCACTAATCCAGTGTGAAAACCTGCCTATGTGCTGTAATAAATACCAGTCACTGCTGCTCCCTCTCCTTGTGCAGAGTGACTGGTCTTGTCTCCGCCCCTCCTGTAATAGAGACCTGTCACTGCTGCTCCCTCTCCTTGTGCAGGGTGTCTGGTCTTGTCTCCGCCCCCTCCTGTAATAAAGACCATTCACTGCTGCTCCCTCTCCTTGCACAAGGTGACTGGTCCTGTATCCACCCCCTCCTGTAGTTTTTCTGCAGGCAGCCTATAATGGGTGTTGCCTGCTGGGCCCCTCCCAAAGCTCTGCTCTATACAAAGGCTATGTACAACACAATGATGAAATCAGTGCTACATTTATAAGGTAATAACTTGGTTTTAAAAGACATTTGGTGCACACAAAGTGTATTTATATCCTTTGACACCAATGACAAATATTTTTGGATAAACGTTTTTGCTCCCGGAGATCAGCTTTAAATGTATAACGCATTGTACATGCCTAACTATGACCTGGTCTCAGCCTCTTGCAGTCCCTCTATAGCAGCGCTGGAGTGTGAGAGGTAAAAGCAGCACAAGAAGCCAATCAGTTCTTGTGCTGACAAGGAGCATACTGAAAGGAGGAGAGAGCAGAGCGATGGAGAGATGAGCTCATCACTGTGCTGCTTCTCCTTTCACTGTCCAGTCACAGGCTGGGGGTGTGTCCATGACAGTCTGGGCTCAATTAATATACGTTGACTGTTGCAGGCCATCAGCCTGAGGACATTTTGTTTTGTGGTGGGAAATAATTATGCCAGGGGCAAATCTGGATTGCAAATATTTAAACAAATGCTGCTTTTCTATTTTATTTTTTTATGGGCGACTTTTTTCTCTTATTTTTTTTGCTCGGCACTGGTGAGTCACTGGTGAGGCATCGAGATAATTGGTCCAAGCCATCCACAGAGCTCACGCCTCTAACACAGTAGAGGCTGTGACAGCTCTTGCCTCACCAAGTTAGGTTACACAAGCAGTGGGGAAGCCCGCTGCTGTGCAACCTAACTACCTGTCATAAGCCGGATGCAGCGCTGCCTGTAACTAACAGGCAGTGCTCCGTCCATGACAGGTTACACAGCGGGGAGGCTTTCCCTGCTGGATAACCTGTAACGAGCCGATCTGAATGGAGAAAAAGCTGTCAGCTTCAGACTTTTTTCTTCATAATACTAGGTGTGCCTCACCAGCCTCCCCTGACCACACGTCCCTGCAGGGCAAGATTTCAGCGGGTAATTCCATTTTCCCAAACTACTTGGTAAAGTAAACTTACCCTTTAACATTTGATTTTGGAATGAAAGGAGTTTCTTGAATAAAAACCAGATTCCCTTTTAGTGTTTTGTTCATTCAAAATGTTTTATCCTGCTCCTTTGATATTTTTTTTGTCACTGTGGTTGAAAAACCAGTAGAAAACCGAATACATTTTTAAAATTGTTTACATTTTTAAATTACATTTTTGGAAAAAATTCTACCGGTATATGGCCACCTTTACTCCAACCAAATTTTAAAAAAAAAGTTTTTCCTTTGGTTTCACTTGAATGCCTACCTCCGGAGCTTCTATCTTAACAGTCACCCTTTTTTTTTTGTTACCACAGCCCTAATTAAATGTTTCTTGTGAAAATCTGCCAGGAGTGCTCCTCTAACGGTTTGAAAGTATGAAGGGAAAAAAAAAAAAATTGCTTGAAATGTTTAAAAAAAAAAAACCTGGCTTTAAGAAACGTCTTTCTTTCAGCGTGCATTAATTAATAACAGTATTTGGGATGCTTGGCTTCAGCAAATTACAGCACTTAAAATATCTACCCTTTCAGTGTGAAAAATGAAAATACCCATCTACCTTGTCTTTCCACTAATGAAGATATTATTAATTAGTTTAGCAAAAACATAGATCTAACCATAATATGCAACAGTTATTAGAGATAATTAACTACGGATCATTGGTTTGAAACATCTAGTCCAAAATAATTTCTGAAGGGCACATTATTCTAGGAGATAAAATAATTACGTTTCTGAACCAAGCGTGTGTTCTGTCTTCACGTCTTTTGTTCTCCTTTTGTTTCTGTTAATTTCGGTATTTTGAAAAGCCACCTGTATTTCCAGAGGACATTTAACTGTGCAGAAAATGAAATAGTGTGGCGGTAAATAGGAGGCTGGGGGGGAGAAAAAAATGAGATGTTGAGTCCTTAATTGATCTACCAAAATTCACCATTAAATGAACCACATCCCTAGAAGTATTATCCATCTCGGATTTAAAAGTTGGGCTGTTCCACTACATTTGAGACAGTTGGGAGATATGACATCGGATGTCTGCGAAAGAGAAAAGAGAACTCTAATCAGGATAAAATAACTTGAAAAAAAATGAGAGATTGAGCCACCAAGAGAAATGACACCAGACCCCGAAAATTACAAATCCAACATCAAACATATTTTTTAATGGGGCTTTTAAGGTGTCATAACAAAATAATGGCAACACAATTGCACTATATCAAAATATCTTATTTTATTAGAAATAGTGTAATCAAAAACCAATATTAAAACATATAAAAGATAACACTAAAGCTGCGGTTATACCAACGGCATTTTCCTTGACACTATGTTTTACAATTGTATTATTGCATTAGGGCGTGCACACAAAAGTACAAACACATGTATGTGTGTGTGTATATATATATATATTCCCATCTCTTCAACTATCCCTTACCTCTTCCAGCAGGGGTGCAGTAATGAAGGAGGGAGTCTGGCAGGTGGTCATGTGATTCCTGATTTAATGGGAAGCTTGGGAAGCTGCAGCCACGCTCCCTTGCAGCTTCCCGGGCCCCGAGGACTGCGGCTGTTATGTGAGGAATATAAGTGGCAAGTGCTGCTGCGCTCTGTATTGCTGAGCTGGTCGACTCAGCGACTAAAAACACGGTCCCCACTGTTCATACCTCCAAGATAAAATAACATCAGTGCATTCACATAATCCAAAACCTAAACTCCAGGCAGATATAAAAGACCAAAATTAATACAGCTTGGTATCAATAATACATCCCGAAATGTTTTTTTTTAAATTTAATACAAGCAGTGTAAGTACCTGAATTTGATTTGGTGTAAGCCCCTTGAATTCACTCTACAGTAGAGCTCAGACTTTGTGGGGGGGGGGAGGGGCCGCA
>NW_017306464.1:1648935-1654535 GCF_000935625.1 Nanorana parkeri | reverse complement strand
GAGGTGTGGGGGGGGGGGGGGGGGGCAGCACTAGGGGCTAGCTAGTTGTGTAGCAATGTGCTAAGAAGAAGGAAGGAGAGAGCAGAGTGACTCTCCAGTCACAGGCTGGGGGACGGTCTAGAAATGTAAAGCCTCATTTACATGGACATACATAGCAGTTCAGCGTGCACATTCATGCAGAGACCTGTGTCTGGAAGGGACTGGGGCTGCATGTAGCCACATGTACATCTCTATGACAGGACACGGCTGCACGCAGCTACACTCCGACCCGAATTTGCACAACTGTAGAGGTGCAGATGCACACCCTTGGACACAGACTGTGCATATACATGGGAACAGTGGCGTAACAATCGCCATAGTGACCCAGGCGGCCACTATGGGGCCCGGTGCACAGGGGGGCCGAGCCAGGACATCCCCCTGATGCCGTGCGGGCTGCCTGAGTCACTATGGCATTTCAGGCTGCTGGCTGTCACTGGCGGGTGTGAGGAGGAATGCGCCGCTGTTAGATCACCGACAACCAGTCAGCGATCTGTGCAGCGGTGCGTTCCTCCTCACAGCCTCTGCTGAGTCACTAACAGCCAACAGCTGTGGAGGAAGAGGCTGGGCCAGGCATCAGCAGCGGAGGAAGAGGCGGGCCCGACTACGGAAGAGGAGGCAGGGCCCGGTGACGGAAGAGGAGGTGGGGCCTGGGGACGGAAGAGGAGGTGGGGCCTTGGGACGGAGGAGGCGGGGCCTGCAAGCTACCATTGAGGAGTAGAAGGCGGACAGCGGATCAGAGCTGACAGATAAGAGGGCTTGACCAGCCAGCCCACCTGAGACCCTGCTGAGCCCACCATATAGAGTCTATGGCGGGCTCTGCAGGGTCTCAGGTGGGTTGTTTTGGATCTCAGGTGGGCTCTGCAAGGGCATAACTAGAAATCACAAGGCCCCATACAAAATTTTGTTATGGGGACCTGTGATTTCTAGGAGGAGGCGGGCCCGATTACAGAAGAGGAGGAGGGGCCCGGTGATGGAAGAGGAGGTGGGGCTTGCCAGCAACCATGGAGGAGGCGGACAGCGGATCAGGGCTGACAGATAAGAGGGCTTGACCAGCCCACCTGAGACTCTGCAGAGCCCACCATAGAGAGTATATGGCGGGCTCTGCAGGGTCACTCCCAGGTGGGTTGTTTGTGATATCAGGTGGGCTCTGCAAGGGCATAACTAGAAATCACAAGGCCCCATACAAAATGTTGCTATGGGGCCTTGTGATTTCTAGTTATGCCCCTGCATGGGAATGAGTCAAAGTTAACCCTTGCAGTGGATTGGTGTAAAACACTAAGGGGGTTATTCACTGCCTAATGAATACCCGAGCCGAAGTGAACTGAGCTCAGCAGCATTCGGCTATTCACTCACTGTTGTTTAGACCCTATGCGATTAGGGGCGAACAGCAGCGAGTGAGCTGCTGGAGCTTCGGCTCAGCCGATCCAGGACCTGGATCGGCTGAGTCAAGCTCCTTTTGCACTTCGGCTTACCCGAACATGCAGAGCATGTTCGGCTGACCGAAGTGCAGCTGAAGGCATCTGATGTACGGCTAATTTCAGCTGAAGTACGGCTGAAATCAGCCATACAAGCCAGAAGTCAATAGCCAAACAGCTTTCGGCTCACTTCACTTTGGCTGGGTTATTCACTCGGCTGCCTTCGGCAGCTTCGTGACTGACCCTCTTAGTGTCACTTGTCACAACCGATTGTGAAATTTTATTCGTCACAGTCACATCAGGCCCTGCCTTCATGGAGCTTACAATCTAAGGTCCCTATTGTACACTCAAACACGGCCAATTTAGACAGGAGCCAATTACCCTACCAGCATGTTTTTGGAGTGTATGAGGAAACCAGAGTACCCGGAGAAAATCCACGCAACCAAATAATTTTAGACTGGTGACACCATAAAAAAAATATATCATGTGCGGAGGCAGCATTGATCAAAACGGGCCTTACTTCTGGCATTTCTCTTTAAAGCTGAACCCCAGGAAAAAAGCTAAATCGACAGATGAAATACATCACTCTCCTCCAATCAGCATGTCCTTTGTTAGCATATGAGTACTGCAGCACATCTGAGTGGCTCTTGGTTCTTCCTCTCACTCTTCCAGACCAAGTTCTGCTGTACAGTGTATGGCAAAATACTAACACCAGGTCAGATACAAGTACTTACACTGCTTGTGTTTTAAAATATACATTTAAAGATATATTAGTGAAAAAGAGCTAATTTTGTGTTTTTTTATGTCCACCTGCCTTTAAAGTTCAGCTTTAAAACAAGTAATGTGCAGAGAACAGTTGTCCCTCCTTACCTACATAGCCCTTGTGATAAATGACTCAATGGGAAAGCTGCTTCCTGAATTATTTTAGCAAAGAAAAAAAAATATTTTATATGATTTATTCATACATTAAAATTATGAAAAAATCAATAACGTATTTAATTGAACCCCCCCCCCCAAAAAATAGGTAAGATGGTAAATTGACTCAAAAGCAAAGAGAGAAATATACCTAATTCTAACAGATCTTGCCAAAACTTTGATAACTGCTCTAAGAACAAGGAAATAAGGAAGTAAAAATGTAATAACACAGGTTAAACAACGTACAATATTTTCTCACAATCCTAACTGCTTGCTATGACATATGTGCAAAATAAATCAGGACTGTTTAACTTTAATTGCTCTTAATAAATTGCACATTTTTAGTGGCACTTTCCTGAGAAAATTGAAATGATAAAATTGAAAATATAGTTTCCAGGTAATGTATTTTTTTATATCAAAGGAGTTGCAGATAGTTAATTGAAAATAAGCTTTTTTTAAAATAAATCTTTTGAAACTATCACATAAATAAAAATAGAAATCAAAATACAGAATACACCTGTTCCCATAGTAACCCCGCTGTTCTAATTTAAAACAAAAGTGAAAGAAAACAATACATAACTTAACTAAAATCTTTTTAATAAAAAGCCTTTTTCTCTAAAATATTATCAGTATTATCAGTATTCTTTTTCCTTTTCCTTTTTTTGTAGTCTATAGCCGGAATGTGTGTTTTTAGAAAAAAGCACAGTACACACAGAGTTAATTAGGTTAAAGTGTATTTCCACTTTTACAGTCAAATTTGAGAAACCACCGCTGCATAGAACCCTGCAAGGGAAAGGAGCCACCCTAAAACAGGAGATCAGGGCCAGTGCTATGAGCGGCATTCGGCTCGGCTATGCTGCTCGGTACCTTGAAGGATATGCTTTCAGCTTGGCTGCCTTCGGCTGCTGGATCCTTGCTTTGCCAGGTTCCCTTTAAAGTGACACTAAACTCAGGAGTTCAATCTTGAAAAAGCATTCAAATACCTTAACTCAGGACTTGACAAATTTGCTAGGGGTCAGCTAAAAAAGTTAGGAGCCAGTTTTTTTTAAACTAACAAAGCTTTCATTTACAATTTTAATGGTGCACGCGGCGGGAACCTGACATGTCTAGCGCAATCTCCGGAGAGAGAGCTTCATGGGATTTGTAGTTTCACCACCGCTGGAGGGCCGGAGTTTGGACATCCCTGCTTTAAGGTAACATTAGGGGGTCTATTAGATGGGAGACTTCTGAGTTTAGTGTCACTTTAACATGCCTGTATTAGGGCCCTCCTTAACCATCTTGTCTTGAATTGTATTGTGATTGTAATGTGCTCCTTATATTGCAAAGCGCTGCGCAAACTGTTGGCGCTTTATAAATCCTGTATAATAATAATAATAATTCAGCTCAACAGCTTTCTTTTTACAACAACCTGCAGTGGCTAGGCCTCCTATTAAACCAGAGTTTCGCTTTAATAAAACAACAATTCAAATGTAAGCAATAATTTACATATACGGTATATATGTATATCATTTTATTTTTTTTTGGTTTTTAATTTTAGATTCATTATTCCATCTGGCTTGCTAATACGACATCTGGCTGACTGTACTTAACCAGCTGATCACTGTATAGTTATTTTTAAAAGTAATGTATGCTTAAGCAGATGTTACTTTTTTTTATTGCTGTGGATCAGAAACGGGGACTTGTATACGTGCTGTGTCTGCTGAAGGAGCCCCTGCAACTCAAATGTTGACATCGAGAATTAGCAGCCAGAACGCTTATGATCCATCCTATTTTGTCCCGGAGTATTTTTTTTTGCGGCTTGTTAAGTAAACATCGGATTGGTTAATTTTCCCTCTCCAATGCACATAAATAATACATTATCGTTTCGTTTATAGAGCGATGAACATGTCTTAACGCTGGATTTGTCTTTATAAATACAACTGCTGTCAAGAAGAAAAAAAAAGGGATTTACTGAATAAATAATAGAGGCACTAACAGAAGATGAAAAAGTATATGTACGTATTATGCAAAATGTAGTGTCTTTCAACAGGTCATTTCAGGTCATTAAACACTATTTGCTGAATATTTTAATCTCCTGTGACAAAGAGTTTCACGGGAGAAGTATTATCCCTTGAATGAAAAAGTGCGTTTCTGTTGATTTTGTTTTTGTCATTTGCATTTAATATACTATATGGAGGTGGCGGCACCTGTTGTTTGCAAATATTGTGGTAAAATGGGATGATTTCGCAGAGTGAAATGAGCGGTACTGGAAAAAAAAACCTTTATACATGGGCAGGGCTGTAACTACGGATCACCTCTGTCAGAACCACGTACCTTAGGGGAGTCTGAGTTGAAGAGGGAGGCCTCACTTTCAGCTCAAGTCCAAGGATCCCTGGAAGTGGAACAGGTGCACAAGGACAAAAAAGGCATGGATGCCGGTTGGTAGCAAAGTCCAAGACGAGCCAGGTCAGCAACGGTCGGGCAGTGCGGTACAGTGCAGCAAACAGGAGCATGGTCAGAAAAAAGCCAAGGTCATGGGAATCCAGAAGAGCAGAAGAATGGTCAACCAAACCGGGTCAATAATGGAAGAACAGAGTTGAGATGCAGGATACAGGCGCAGGAAACAGCTGAAGACCAGTTAGCATTGGAGGTCTAGAATGTCACTACCTTAGATAACCCATTTAGCGCCAACATCTGCAACATGTGCGTACGTGTGAGACTATGACAACGTGCTTCCGAGCTTATGGGCAAAGCCTGGCTTCCTGACAGCTTCTCTCTGAGCTGGGAGTAACGATGCCAAGATCCCAAAGACTCCTTTTGTGCATCTGAAGTCATCTCTACACTGTAGACTTTACAGGAAATGAAAGTTGTCATCAACTGCAACCACTCCAACCCTTAGGGGTATATTCACGAAGCTGCCGAATGACCTGGCCGTAGCTTCGGCCGATCCATCGGCTAGCTTCGGCCCCAGGACCCCTTCGGTTCAGTTGAACCGAAGTGGTGCTGTATGGGCTATTCACAATAGCCCGTACAGCTCCCGATCATGGCCGAGCGGCTCTGCCGAGCCAAACGCATATGCAGCGGCTCGGCTGAGCTGTGCTGAAAGCCGAACCTGGCCGAGCGGCCGGCCATTGGCCGGCCGACAGCCTGCTTCTGACGGCTGGGCGGAGCCAGCCGTGATCTTACGGCTGGCTCCGGCCACTTGCAGTGAGACCAGCGTCCCTGGTTACCTGCTAACCAGTGACACTGATC
>NW_017306464.1:1623898-1648475 GCF_000935625.1 Nanorana parkeri | reverse complement strand
TTTTTCTGTTCTGCTCGGTGCCTCTGAGGGACCGAGCAGAACAGCCGAGCCGAATGCCGCTCGGCGGCATTCGGCTATTCACTCACTGCTGTTCGGGATCTTTAAGAATAGCCCGAACAGCAGTGTGAAGCCTGCCGGAGGTTCGGTTGAGCCGATCCAGATGTTGGATTGGCTGAGTCGAACTCCTTCTGCACTTCGGGTCGGCCGAACATGCTGAGCATGTTCGGCTGACTCGAAGCCACACGAAGCAAGCCGATGTACAGCTGTTTTCAGCCGATGTACGGCTGAAATTAGCCGTACCAGACTGAAGTCAATAGCCGAACAATGTTCGGCTCACTTCACTTCAGATCGGTCATTCACTCAGCTGCCCTCGGCAGCTTCGTGAATTGACCCCTTAGTGATACTGTAATGTATTATCTCCACATGTTCTATGTTTAATTTGCCATCTGACTTGCAATCAGCCATATCTTGAACAGCCATTTTCAGACTGCAAGGATCAGCACAAGAAGCCAGTCATTTCAAAGATTATTTGCTGACAAGGAGCATACTGACAGAAGTACAAAGCAGAGTGACAGAGAGATGAGCTCATCATTCTATTGCTTCCCCATGGACATCATTCTGTCCAGTCACAGGCTGGGAAAAGGATGAGACCTATAAAGGTTTCCGTATTGCAGGAGATAACCCCTGCCAAATGAGCCTGCACTGTGTATCAGAGCTGTGTACATATCAGGACTGAATGAACAGGGATAAATGCTTTGCCAGATAGAACAGCTCCCTTGTATTTTTTTTCATCCGTGTATTTAGCTGTTTGCCTGGGGAAACCTAACATTTTATAGCTGTCACCTGTACAGAGGAGAGGAAAACTACACTTCCTCAAACTTCTGGTTGGAGAGCATGTACTTTACTATTGAGGTGGATCAGAAACTTCCAGACTACATGTCTCATGACCCCTGGCATTCTGAACATAGTGTGCATTCAAGCCCTATACACGTCTGAGACGTCTCTTTGCAGCCCCAGCCTCCTTGCAGCCAGAGAACAGTGTGCATGATTTATTTCATGCTGAACATAGTGTGCATATGTGCCCTAAGCACATCTCTTTGCAGTCCCAGTCTCCAAAGAGCCCAAGACAATAGTGTGCATAATCCTTGGCTTGCTGAACATAATGAGCACGTGTGCCGTAAGCACGGACGCAGCATATAATAACACAGTCTCAGTTTGGAGCGCATAAGTCAGGGTGACTACATTGGGCCTCCATGGAGACCCTACAAGGCAGTGCAGCCACCCAGTTGGTGGAAATAATGTATTCAAACCCAGTGCTCATCAGACAGGGTTGCAAGGGAGGTCCTCCTCATCATCTCGGGCCCACACCGCGGACCTAACACATGTGCACACAATGGGACTTTACTTTGAGTCAATCAAGCCTACAACACCTACAACACCTACAACCACATGGGCAACTCTACAACAGACAGTCACCACCTTGTTTTTTTCCCCACTATCCTAATCCTAAACTAATTGTACTTGTTACTATAGGGTATTAAACTTATGATATTATCGTTGCGCTTTGTGTTTGCCTAATTGCATAAGCAAATGTTACCCGTGTCTGTGTGATTTGTCAGTCAGCTCTGGAGTGCTTGAAAAAGTCCTAGAGAAGTCCCTTTGATGCATAAATTATAAGAAACATGCGTTATATCAATAATATATGAAAATGTTATTCCTCAATAAACACATAAGAGCAACGCTTTCTCCTTGTTCCATGGAGTGACTGAAAAATAGAGTATTAAAAACTGGTCGTTATATTAGAAATCTACAGTATTTATGTATGATGCACAAGGTGTTGTGTACATGTATTGTTAAAGCTGAACTCTGACCAAACAGTTGAATAAAGAGATTAAATGCATACGGCACGTGTGTACTGTATTACCTGCCAAAGGATATGTCATTTGTAAAGACCAAAGTATCCAATCCAAATTTTCCTTTTACTATGAAGCTACCCATCACCTGATCTAGCCAGTTACATTCACATTGGGAAGGATTGCATGTCTGTAAGTCCTTGCCAAAGTCCCCAGGCTGAGCATTTTCAGATGAAGAATTGATTGACTGGGGTAAACTTTCTGGAACGATTGCTATTATTTCCAGTGCCTGAAAAAATCTCCTTGCTCTATAGCCTGAACATTTGACTGAGTAACATGCATGCACAACGATCATTCGTGTACGCATGGCTGGCCATCATGCATGTTGTGTCTCTAGGCAATATAAGTAAGCTGAAATCTCATTGTTTGCATTGAATGACTGCAGTATGGACACGATAATTGCTCTTTGCACTGTCCTAATATATAAAACTGAAAATAGTAAATGAACAATAGCTTTACATTGTGGTAACTGATTGAATTTGAGTATAAAGTTTGCAAACTACAAAAACAGAAACTTATTTAGTGTAGATTATAAAATAAAAGCCAACATCATATTGGTAGCTAAAAATACAATGCAGCATTCCTGAAACTTCTCCTTCCTAAAGCCCAACTTCAGACAAAACTTGACTTTCTAGTTGAATAGAGTGGTATATTGATAGGATAAATGAGGGGCTCATTTAGAATGGAGGGCAGATATCGCTATCCTCTTTCTGTTCTACTCCTTAGGGTTGCTCCACATATCTACATCAGATCTCCGTGATTGTTGGAAGAGAGTCGGTCATGTAACTTTGATAGGGCTCTTTTATTTTTTTAGCATTTTAGTATCCCCAAGGATCATGGAGGCACATTTATAAAGCACATCACCATTGGAATTTCGAACTTCAATTACTTTACATTGGAGGGCTTCTAGGCAAGTTGTTGTCACCCAAATGGCGTAGGAAGCACTCACAGTCCCCCCACTGGGTGTTCTTGGTTTGGCTTGGGAGTAGACATCAGGCCTTTGTTGAGGTTTTCTTTGGGATATCTTATTGTTATTTGATGTTTCTCAACATATCACAGTAAAGCCTTATCATAACAAAAGGTATTGACATTTCATCAAATACCCCAAAAATAAGAGGGTTATTTCTCTTTTTCAGGACAGTGGGTGAAGCTATGAAAATCATTCCTTTAAGCCCCAACAGCCAGAATCACATCCAGAACTTCTATTATATAGTGCAAATATATCCTAATATTATAGATCCTTCTACTGCAAACTGCAAACAGCTATTACAGCCATTCCAGCCATCATAAGTGCAGTGTATGACAACCATTTCCTCTATGGATACAGGTAATCGTGAGAAGGGACTAAAGGTATTCTCAATGCTTATAATGTCTTATTGGGTCCCAAGCCCTACTCCATAGAAGGCAAGCCATGGTTTCCATACACTTCACTAATATGGATGGAAAGCCTGAAACAGCTGTACACATTTTGTAATTGATGGCTCTATACTATTAAGCTATATCTGCACTCTACACCAGCAGTTCTGGATGTGCATCTGGCTGTTGGGGCAATGAAGGAAGGATTTGCATGGCTCTGCCCACTGTCCAGAAATGAGGAATGATCCTATTTTTGAGATATGTAACTGAATGAGACATGTGATAACCTTCTGTTCTAATAAGGAATTATTAGTTATTACCTGATTTGCTTGGAGCCCTTTATGATTCCTTTAGCACCTTCTCATCATAAGCCATATGGTTATACTGTCATGTTTTCTAATATGTAATAGTAAAATGTACCAAAAAAATAGCCATCCACGGGGCCAACCCTGACCACCAATAAAAAAAATTCCCTACTGACTTAAATTAAATTGGAATTTGAAAAATTCCATCGAAAGCCAACTCTGGAAATCTTTGTCGAATTTAAGAATTAAATGTCCTAAACTCTTTTGCAAAAATGTATTTTGTTATGGTCTTTCAGCCCGTGTCACAGGGCCTTTCACTGACTGATTGATGTTTTTAAAAAAAAAAGCTGCCAGTAAATTATAAACATGTGCGATTTTCCGAAATTCGGACACATCCAAAATGATGAATCCCAATGCATCCAAATGTGTCCGAATCTGAATTCCTGTTTCCGATCTTCAGATCCTGACGGAAATTCGTTCATTCAAAAACGAAACTGAATGGAACATGTGACTTTTCTGGCCAATCAGATGTATTTTTTCGGTTTAATGCATCCAAATGGGCCTGAATAGAAATTTTTGTTACGGCAACATGGGAGCCATATATACAGTATATATACATATAATACTAAAGCTGAGGCTCCTAGACCAGATCCGAATTTACGAATTGCATTCGGGAGCTCCTGAAAGCTCCCGAATGTATGTATATGGCCCCCAGACTCGAATTGCAATCGGGAGCTCCCGAATGCAATTCAGAAATTCGGATCCCCAATGCCATTTGGGTCTAGGAGATTCAGCTTTAGTAAACTTATCCGAAACAAAACGGAAATTTGGACTTCCATCCGAATCCGAAACCCTGAACCTGAATTAAATTTCAGACCCGAAATAACGAAATAACCAAACCAAATTTTTCTGCAGCTTGCATGTCTAGTATTTTATGGACCCCTTACAAAAAAAGACAGGTGACATTTTTCAGTCCTTTAAGCTGTGGCTAAGATTTGTCCGTAAAAGTATTAGGTTCCAGTGAAAACGTGCCACAAATTGAAGACAGAAACATCTTTCTTTATTCCACTTGCCATGGAAGTAAAAAAAAAAGTCAGTAAGCCCAAGTATCGTTTTTCAAGGTTAAAAATTCGAGCAGAGCCTACTATCACAGTCACTGACAGACATTTTGCCTCTCCAGAGTCCATTTTGTGTGAAAAACACCACATAACATCTGTTCATAAACAGGCCTTCTGTGAGAACACTGACACAGGTCTTGAGCCTCTACCAGCTCAATTCCCTCACCACATGCAGATGGCACGGCATATTTATACAGCTGAATTCTTTGTATTACAATGCCGGCTCCATCGCTAGGTAACAGAGGAGCAGCACATGCCCGCTTTCCAAAAGGGTTCATCTCTACTATCCTCCACTCAGACTCTTCCATGACACTAAGACAAATATAACTGTGGAACGACGTTAGGAAAATGTCAGGCCATTGCTTTCCACTGTCCCTTGAGAACGGAGCACTGTGTGTATCCTATTATTGGAAAGGCAATGGAAAAAAAACACAGTTTAGAAAAACAAACTGATTGAATGCACAGTCAGTCACCATTTTTTTTAAAAAAAGGACCTGTTAATTCTTACCTAACAGCAAGAGAACACAGTAGTCCATGCCACTGCTTAAGTTAGTCTTCTTGCTGGTAATCTGAGGCTCCTGGAATCAGTTTCTGAGCTTTGTAAATATGCAGTATAGGTATATGTACTTCAGACCCTCACTGGAAGCTGCAGCCCTGCCCAGGAGTGAAGCTGGCCATACACTGTTTTTTTTTTTCATTCAAAAAAAATATAGCAGATTCCTCCATCCATGCTAACCAGCATGGATGGACGAATCTCCAAGTGGGATTTTGTATTCTGACAGTGGTGGCTTAGAAACCCCAATCACCCGAGCCTCAATAGGCTGTCGTCACTGTTCGCCCAAAAAAGTTCCAACCGGCTTCTTCGATTTACTGATTGAAGGATGCCAGATGGAAAGGTGCCAACAGGGCCACCCACTGTGCACAGTGTATGGCCAGCTTTAATAGGGAAGAGAAGAACTTCTAAAATGTGGGTGCAATGGATTACATAAATTGATTGGACTGTCTGACTTATGACTTTGCGTTTAGTGATACCACAACACATTATGTTGTGTTAAGGTAGCCCATTCATTTTGAAAGGGCTGGCAGCATTCCTAATTGTGCAACACATGTATATTGTTTTAACAAGGCATGATAAGTCATCAGTGCAGAAAAGATCAGTTGCAGGGGGCCTATAGGCAATACAACCAACTAGTCCTTTACCCTCTGTTTGCCTTTTCTTGGTTCAGCTATTTAAAGTGAACCTGTGCCCAGACTATGCACACTTAAATATTTATAAATGCTGAATAAGAAGTAAAAGCACTTTAGTTCATCTCAATAGCTATAGGCATTGTGGATAGATTCATCTTCAAACAGAGGCCCTTAAATCTCCACTATTTTATGGAGAGCAGAATCTTGGCAGTCTGCTAGCCTTCAAATAAAAAAAAGCACCATGTGCTCCTAAGCTGTTTAAAACTGTATAAAAACCGAATTCACTGTCTTTGTGTTCTTTGATAATTTTTACTGCACAGTACAAGCAAGCAGAGAGGTCAGGGATGGCTTGTTAATGCTATTTTACTGCTTGTTAAGAATATGTAAATACTTTAATGTGTATAGTCTGGTTACAGGTGCACTTTAAGTTGGGCCTATTGCTAACATGCCTTCGGTTCTGCAGTACCCAGATTCTGTACATCTGCCTGGGACTCCAACCTTCCTTCACATGACTCTGTACTGCACAAACTATCACCCATACTGCAATAAGTGTGGGAGAGTACCATTCGCTCTTTGCTGGGACTAGAGAACAGATATACTGTATATCCTTCAGTTTCAATGCACAAGTTGCATGTTTGACCCAAGTGTACTTAAAATCCATTACATTTTGCAATATATCTCATTAGTCCAGCAAAAATAAATATCCGTAAGGAAAGTACATGTTGAACTTGCCATCTCTCATGTTTCTGCTATAAAATGTGTCCTTGTAAAGCCCTTAATATGGGTTGTTTCAGGATCTATGTGGCTGATATGAACGTAATGATTTAATCGCAGTGTCCCATGTGTTTCCCTCAGTCATAGTAATGAGGACATTGAACAGTTGACTCGCACTATGGACTTGAGTGGGCGCACCTCTTAATCCCCCTAAGTGATGGGCAGTGAGTAATTTTCCGTAAAGACACACAGTTGCCATAGACCGACGCCGTTGTTTGTTAGTTACGTTGCTGTTCAGTGGTGCGATGTACTTTAATAGTCCTCTTCCCCTGTGGTGCTCTTCTGTGCTGTCATTGTTGTGTACGGCGGCTTCTCCAGTGTCTCAGCTCCAAGCTATAATGAAAACACACTTGAGATTCGAGACACTGACCAGAAGCATTTGGGGATTGTTAGGAATTCAGGTGGATACAGCCCAGCAGGAGAACAAGAATCTCCACATCTAGTTAAAAGCCCTTGCTGGGAAAAGTTTTACAGATGAATGCAAACGCGCCGTCGTGTTCCATTCTGTACAGTGTGTATTTTTTGTTCTGTCATAAAAGGACAAGGTGAGAGGGCCGGAGAAGCAATATCTCTTCAAAGCTTTTGTTTCTCGATTTTCGCTGGCGGGTTCGGTTTCAACTTTTCATGTTTGTTTTCTTCAAAAGATTTATTTTAAAGGTACACCCCAGTCAAAAATGGCATATAAAAGACATTGGTGATGTAGGCTACTATTACTGTTATTTTTCTGACAAAGGCTAGTTTCATGTTACACTGATCCAATAGCTTATAGCAGCTTCTCTCAACCTTTTTACACCAGAGGATCCCTTGAAAGAATTGTCAGGTCTCAAGGAACTTCTTCTAAAACCAATTCACTTAAGTCAATGGGAAAACGGCGCTTACATTGATGGCCAATAGAAATAATGTCCCCCTTAGAGTGGTGGTTAGAATGCCACAGTTACAGATAGAAAAAAAGATCATCGATGTCATTCAGCTGGCTCTGCCAAGTGGCATTGGTTCCGGGACTTTCTCTGTAGCGGGGGTGGCCGGGCTCTGGCCCTCCAGCTGGGGCTGCAGGTCCCGTGATACATCTCTCTCCGGGAGTCATGCCTGTGGCTGTGAGAATCTTGCAATGCCTCGTGGGATTTGTGGTTCCGCTGCGGCTGGGGGGCCGGAGTTTGGCTGCCCCTGCTCTATAGATTGAACTCGGTGGACATGTGTCTTTTTTCAGCCTGACTAACTATGTAACTATGCAGCTATGCAGGCACCATTAAATGGAAGGTCAATCAGCCACAGTTCACGGAACCCCTATCAAACTCTGGAGGAACCCTAGGGTTCCATGGAATCCTGGTTCAGAATGGCTGGTTTAGGGGGAGATTACTTTTTGCTTCCTCTTCAGGAGATGTAAAAGCAAGTGAGATAATCTTTTTGTATGTTAAGACAACCTGCTCAAGAAGAATGGACAAACCTCGACACACAAAAATTTAAGTCATGGTGCATTTTTTGCAACACACTTTATGTTTTGCATTGTGCTGGGGTTTATTGTAACACAGGTGCATTCCACAGGAGGGTAAGGAAGCCACTCAAAATTAGACTTGTGCGCTGCCAAAAAAATTGTTCCGTTTCGTTCCGTTTCGGAATATTTGTTATTTCGTAATTCGTGTCCGAAACTCAATTCGGATTCGTACGAAATACGAATTTTCGTTAGTTTCGGCACATTTTCGTAACTGTACGAACATTCGTTATGATGAAGTTAAAAAGCAAAAATACCTTTGTTAATATTGGAGTCGATGTGGTAGTTGTTTTGTTATCCGAAAAACGAATTCCATTAACGGATTCCGGATCCCAATTTCGTATTTTGGATAAAAAAAAAACTACCATCAACTCCAATATAAATGTACTTTGCTTTTTAACTTCATCATAACGAATGTTCGTAACGGAACGAAAATACGTCAATGGAATTTCATATTTCCTGCCTGTATGGTAATGCAAATATCAGCAGCAGAAGAGAAAACCTCTGATTGGTCAACCAAACGAAATACGAATTCCGTTAACGGATTCCGTATCCGAATTTCGTATTTCGGATGAAAAAAAAAACTACCATCAACTCCAATATATATTTTTTTATAAATTCTTTAATTTTTCGCAACAAAGTTTATGACATTTACATACATTTGAAGGGGAGGGTATACATACAAACCATTTACAGACAAGTGTGGGGGGAACATGAAAAAATACAGGCATTCGGTAATATTGATAACTTCTCAGGCCAACACCAGGAAATTTGTATGGAACCATTGAGCTGTGGGCAAAAATTCCCCAGATGTTATGGGTGAGCGCTCTTATCCCCTTGGGGGAAAGCTCCAACTTTTGACCTTTTAGGTGGTCCGTAAATGGCTAAGGGATCATATCGTCCACTCAACGAACCATAATTTGATCAGATGAACCATTAATGACCGTCTATATCCCTTGAGCGGATACTGATTATGATGTAGCAGAAAAAAGGCTGGCTCAGCCGGAATCGGACGGTCAGTGAATTTTTGAGAGATAAGTCTTACCTGGGACCAGAAATGCGTCAGTTTCGTGCAGGACCAGAAGACATGTAGCATGTCTGCATCTGGTGCACCGCAGCACCAGCAAATATCCGGCGGGATACATATGGTGTAACCCGCGAGGGGTCCTGTACCACCTCGTCAGTATCTTGTATCCAGATTCTTGGTACTTATTGCATATGGATGCTTTCAGGGACAGCTGCAGTATCTTGCTCCTTTCTGGGGTTGTAAATTGCGTCCCTAGCTCTGTTTCCCATTTCTCTATGAAGTGTAGCGGCTCAGTCGAGTCAGAAGATAGCAAAGTTTGATAGCAAAAGGATAAAGATTTTGCTAGGGGGCCACGGTCTGTGTAAGCTTGTTCAAGAGGTGTCAAGGGGTGGGTGAAAGCTGCTGGGTCTGGGATGGATGCTAGGTAGTGAGACAGTTGAAGGTGTCACCAAAGGCCCAGGCCGCCCAGAACTGGGTCCGCAGAGAGGTCTGGGAGTGTTTGCCAAGATGTACCCTTTAAGAAGTGCATTGCCCGAAACCTGTCCGAAGCCCTAAGGTTCGAAAGCATTTTTTCTTCAATACCCGGCGGAAATTGACGGTTGCCTATTATCAGTTGCAAGGGTGAGGGAGACGGTGAAAGTTGCCTTCCCAGAAAGGCAGTCCGGGCCACTCGCCAAGAAGTGCCTATCGTGGGATGCAGCCTGACAGCCTTATCCACTTGCTTGTCGCACCATGGTAGCACCGCAAGCGGGATGGCGCACATGCTCTGCTCCAGGGCCACCCAAGGTTTGATCTCTTCATGTCGGAACCAGTCCATAACGCGGGCCAAGTGTGATGCTACATAATAGAGCTGAATGTCTGGTAGGGCAAGGCCTCCCGAATCCTTAGGCCTCCGTAAAATAGACAGCCACATTCGCGGTGCCCTGCCCGCCCAGACAAAACGTGTGATCATGGCCCGTACCGAGGCAAAAAAGCTGCTGGGCAGAGAAATCGGTAAAGCTTGAAATGGGTAGAGGAACCTTGGCAGCACGTTTTGTTTAATGACATTGCACCTACCCGTCCAAGTGAAGGCCTGTCGTGACCACCCAAGGAGGTCCGATTTAACTGTCTGGAGGAGTGGTGAAAAGTTAAGGCTATAAGTGTGTTTCAGGTCACTCGGGAGATGAACTCCCAGATATTTAATAGATGACGAGGACCATTGAAACAGGAAATTTAGGGAGATGCGTTTGAGCATTTGGGGGGGAATAGTGAGATTCAGTGCTTCCGATTTTTTACTGTTTATGTGGAAGTTGGATAGTTCCCCATAAAGACGCAAGGCAGACAGGAGATTGGGCACGGAGGTATCCGGGGCCGTAAAGAAGAATAATAGATCATCTGCGTAGGCAGCTACCTTGTGTTGGTGGGCGCCTACCTGTATGCCCCTGATATCCGGATTCATCTGGATGGAGCGCAATAAGGGTTCTAGTGTTAAAATAAAAATTAGTGGAGAAAGGGGGCAACACCGACGTGTCCTATTGGAGATCCTAAACGGGTCGGACAGGGTACCATTTACACAAACCCTCGCCGATGGTCCCTTGTATAGGGCCATGATCCAGGAAAGCATGCCCGGTCCAAGCCCAATGTGCTCCAAGGTGAGCCGCAAAAAGGACCAATCGACCCCGTCGAAAGTCTTCTCTGCATCGGCAGATAAAAGAAAGCTGGGAGTGGCCTTCAACAGGGTCCAGTGTATAATGTTCAGGGCCCGGGTGGTGTTATCTCGGGCCTCTCTCGAGGGGACGAAGCCTGCCTGGTCTGGGTGTATCAGGGATGGTATAAATGGAAGGAGCCGTGTGGACAGCACCTTGGCAAATAATTTCGTATCCACATTGAGCAGTGATATAGGTCGGTAGCTAGGGCATGCCATAGGGTCCTTACCAGGCTTTGGGATGACAGCAATGTGTGCCGCCAGGGAGTCACGCGGGAGCGTCTGGCCCATGTGAACTGAGTTCCAGGCTGACAGCAGCGGGTGGTAAAGTATGGTGGGGAATTTTTTGTAGTATGTCAGTGTAAAACCGTCAGGGCCAGGGGCCTTTCCAGTTTTAGATTGTTTGATCGCATTGTCTAGCTCCTGGGATGAAATAGGTGTGTCTAACGACTCACTGATCCCCGTTGGTAGAGTTGGCATTTTAGATGAGAGCAAGTAGGACCGGATTTGCTGTTGTCGTTTGGTCAGGGCTTGGGCTGTTTGGGGACCCGGGATGTTGTATAGGGATGAATAATAGTCCCGGAAAGCAGCAGCGATATCTTTCGACAGATGGGATTTCTGTCCCGCAGGCGATCTAATCGCCGGAATGAAATTCCGAGAACGCTGTACACGAAGCGCCTGTGCTAAGGATCGACTACATTGGTTTCCGTACTCGTAAAAATGTCTTCTACACTTGGAGAGCGTAGCTTTGGCTCTATCCAAATATAGAGCACATAGTGTTTCGCGGAGAGCACATAGCCTCGACAAGGTAACTGGGTCTTGGCGTCTTTTATGGGAAACTTCCAGGGAGTGGATCTGAGTAAGAAGAGTCGTCTGTTGTTCTATCCTCTGTCTCTTACGGCGTGCACCGATCTTTATGAGAGTCGCCCTAATGTAGGTCTTGTGAGCTTCCCAGGTGGAGTATGGGGAGCAGTCTACGGTAGTGTTTATGTCGAAGTATGTTTTCAGGTCCCCTTCCACTTCCGCAAGGAGATCAGGCTCCTGGAGGAGCGATTCATTCAGACGCCAGTGCCATGACCGGGGCGTCTACGAACCCAACTCCAAGGTAAGGAGCACAGGTGCATGATCAGAGTATGTGATATTGCCTATCTCGGTGCGGGACACGGAAGGGAGAGAGCTATGGTGTACCAGGAATTAGTCAATACGTGTAGGTATCATGAACCGCTGAATAAAAGGAGTAGTCCTTTGTTGTGGGATGCTGTAGGCGCCAGACATCAATAAGCTGATGGGCATGTAAGTCTTTCTTAAGTCGGCGTAGAGCCGAAAAGGATAGGTGGGTCGTCTGGTTGGAAGAGTCAACCCCGGGGTCCAGGTGAAGGTTGAAGTCACCCCCAATGAGCAAGATACCATCCCTGAATTCATCCACCCTCGTTCCAAAAAGGAGACTTGGCCTTGGTTGGGGGGCATATATATTTACAAAAGTCATCCTCTGACCATTCATGGATCCCTTAACCATCAAATGGCGCCCATCTTCTCCAGCCATCACATTGACTAGCTGCCAGGAAACTGAGCGTGCTATCAGGATACTTACTCCCCGCGATTTTTTGTCCGGGGAGTAACCATGATACGCCACTGGATAGTTGCGGTCATGAAGTTTAGGGGCTCCCCCCTCGGTAAAGTGGGTCTCCTGTAAAAGGCTCACCTGCACACGTTGGCGATGCAAATCCGTCAAGACCAGGAGCAGTAGTTTAGAGAGAGTGAGCAGGTAGGCAGGAAGGGGAGTGGAGGAGAAAAGGGGGGCAGGGAGGGGGACGTACAAGGGTAGTGGTAAGGCTGGGGGCACCAAAGAGGGGGGAAGAAACACTTGGAGAAAGGGGTGGATAACGAACACTAAGGAGGATTCTAAATGTGAACCGAATTTCAAGATCCCTGTGGTACCTAGAGCACCACTGGGAACAACTATCAGGGGAAAAACGGGTCTGAGCACGCGTGGAGTGGAGCTCCGTGGGAGATTCAGATGTCTCAATAGTAGAACACTGCATAAACAAATGTATATGAGAAAATACAAACATGAGTGGGGAGCAGGGAGGAGAGGCAGCACATACCCCGTATCAACAGGATTACTGGAGCGCTGAGTGGCGGATGCGTGGAACCAGCTAGCATGGTATGCCGCCTCCCTCCCTGACCTCTGGACTAACAGATAGATAGGGGGGAAGGAACGCGGAGCGGAAAACGCTATCTGCGCACCCCCTAGAGGCAACCTCTGCCTGCCGTGTGGCTCCGCTTGGCAGAAAATCCCATATGTAGCGGATAGGGAGCGGACTCGGAAATAACCGTTGCATGGGCAGCAACCCTCTTCCCCCTGTACCTCAAACCTCAATAAAAAAAACATTTCCAGGCGGTGGAGCCACCCCAGCAGTCCTCAAACTGCTACCGGGGCTCTCCCGTGATCGGGCTCGGGATGCCCCATATAGCACAAGTTTTACAGCCGGCAGCGGCACACCATGGACGTTCAAAAATGAAAATAAAAGACATAATAAGGAAAATAAATAAAAGGGAGAAAGTGTTGCCGCCAGCGATACAGGCGGGGGAGCTCTCCGGCATTCCCCGAGGCACTGGGAGCTAGAACATCAAGGTTTCTTTGGAGTGTCAGTCTCTCAGGGCAAGCACAGAGGCAAAGCGGTGAGGAAGTCAATAAAGTGGGGTGGCCGGCCTGCTAGGTAGGGTGTACTGGCTGTGCATCCGAGGCTCCTTCATTGTCCGGAACTCCACAAAGTGAGGGTAAGGCATAACGATTGGAAACAGTCAAACTAAGAACTGGCAATAACAGAGAGCACTCACAGTCCTTCACGGTTCCGCGGCGTCCCGGGCGTCCTCTCGAAGATTCCGGTCAGGCGGGGCGTCATACTGGGAGTGGCGGGGTCGTCTAGGACGTCGAGGTTTCGGGGCTCCGGTGTCCTCATCCGTTATGTAGGCCATCCAATCCGGAACTTGAATGGTAGGTATGTTGAGGAAGGCACATAGACCTGGCAGAGCTCGGCGTCTCAATGTATTACGTGACAGGTCTGGCAGGATATGCAGGTTTGCACCGTCGAACATCACTGGCCTCTTCTGCCATGCCTGCCGCATTATGTCCTCCTTCATCGTATAGACGGGCCCAACTCCAATATATTAACAAATGTACTTTGCTTTTTAACTTCAATATAACGAATGTTCGTAACGGAACGAAAATACGTCAACGGAATTTCGTATTTCCTGCCTGTGTATTGTAATGCAACCCTCTACAGCAGCTGATCCGTATTTCGGATTAAAAAAAAAATCTTGTCATGTTGTTCAACCTCATTTACAGGGGTAATATTAGTTCCTGTTTCAAAGAAATTCGGATCAGAAATTCGTTAACTGAATTTTGTATTTCAGGTATAATTCGGAAACTGCAATTCGGATTTCGGATGCTTCCGAATTTACGAATTTCAGGAAAATTCGTATGAATTTTGATTCGTAACGAAACGAATGGCACATGCCTACTCAAAATGTAGGGCGCTACAATGCACTAAAGCGTACACGCTGCATTACTGCACAACACGCAGGCGTGATTGAATCCTTAGACAGTTGTCGCAACTCTTGGATCTCCCATCACTTTCTTTTTTGGTAACAAAGGTCGCCAGGACAAAGAGAGAGAATGAATCTACCCAGCAGTGAGCCCCCCTCCATCACCTCATGACTTAAAAACTGTATATCTTCTGTGAACTGTATAACTACCCGTGTGATTTAATATGGTTTAAAAGAATAAATTGGATTTCTTTCTTCATTTAGTATCCAGATGGCCTCTAATTTATCTAGACCCTAGTGTGACACTGCAGCCAGAAGCATGCACATATATAATTAATATCACACATGCTGTGAAGTAATAGTCAATTCCAATACATTTAGCATAAGATCTTTTCATTGATGTGATGCCATAATTGTCTTATATACTTCCAGTATGAGACCTCCTTTTTTTTCTTTGATATGATGTTAATACCAAGCACAATAGACTAGAAGGTCTGTTAATAGAGAATGAGATGCTGTTTATATTAACAGGTACTCATATTAGGTCTTTCTGACCTTCTGGAGGTACTTTGTGCACTCACATACTTTGAAGGGATACACCACATTCTATATATATCTCACAGATATGTATCTTCCAGGTGAGCAGTGATTTCACTGCACCTGGCAGTCATATGGGATGTTGTGGATTAATAGCACTATCCTTCTACATCTCTCGTGCTACATGTTATATTTATAGTGTGTGTGTAATTTTTGTATTTTTTAGAAAAAAAATTATGTATATCATATTTTATTCAATTCTTTATTTATACACATACAACACAGAGCATTAAACTGTACACAAAAACAGCCAAGGTTGGAGAAGCCAGGTCATGAGCGATCAGGTAGGCTACACGAAAGTGAATGCCAGAAACAGTACGATCAAATGCTATATGAACAATGAAAGTTTGTCACTCTACCATGTATGTTATTCTACTTTTAATATAACTCTTAAAGAAAGAACAATACAATAATATGACTACAGTGAGGTAAATAAGGGCAAACACATCAGGGGGAAAAAAAGAGAGAAAGAAGGAAGAGGGACTAAAGAGATCCAACAGACCACAATCCACTAGGATGTCTCAGGGCTCTCCTCTTCAACATCAGAAAAGACACCTACTGCCCGCAGGGCAAAAGAATATTCTGGGGAAGAGATAAAGGGGTTGATTTACTAACCTTATAAACACACCACGAACATGTATACACCTCTGTAGTGTGTTCCCTCCCAGCATGATCTATGGGTGGAATCTAAACACCTTTGTAGTGTGTACACACCCAGCAGGTGTGTTGTGCAAAGCCAAGCATGAATTGCAAGGTGATGTTGTGTAAATTAGCTCTATGTTGTGTTGCTTGCGTTGATGAATGCAGGAATGTAAATGCATGAGCTAACCATTTTTGTCTAAACTGTGAAGCAGCATTATATATGCATCATGTGCATGATTTTTCCATATATGGCATTAGTGGAAATATGCTTTTAGAGACTTTTTGGTTGATAAATACGTTTTGCTGTGTGAAAATCACACGCACCTGATGCGTGCGTGTGTTTAGGTTAGTAAATCACCCCCAAAGTCTCTTTCTTGGTGATTCAGGAAGGAAGTGAGATATTATTTTTTTTTAAATTTCATGAATTTTGGAGAACCAAAGAGCAAGCGAGGGGGGAGCAGGCTTCCTCCAGAGAGCAGGTATACACATAGGCATGTGCAGCGCAACACCAAAACTGCAACAGTGGGCACTGTGCTTTCAGTCACTGTGACCGGCTCAGCAATACAGAGTGCCACTTCCCCTTTATATTCCTGATATAACAGGCACAGTCCTCGGTACCAGCAAAGCTGTGAGGGAGTTGTATGTGTGTTTTTCTACTTTTGTGTGCACACCCTTATGCAATCTGCTGCACATGCCCATGGATATACACATTTTGGCTGCATTGAGTAGGTGAATTAGGAGTGAGCGCTTGTGTCAGTACCTCAAGAGATCTGAGAGGTGAAGAAGGAAAGCTGCCGGCTCATTCCAAAGATCCACCCCAGTGAGCTTCAGAATGAACAACTGGACGCTCACTCAGGATTCCCTCACTTTAGCACATAACCAGAATATATGTATAAGGGTTGCCTCTTCTGCCCCACGCCTCCAGCACACATTATACAGTATAGATGCTCTATAGTTAAATCCATGGAAGACAGGTAAACATATTTCTTCTAGTTGTTTTGATGAAGTGTCTACTTGTCAGGATGGGTTTTAGCAGTAATTTTCTTTTGTTTTCCCCAGAGATAAGCCAGGCTCAGATGCCCAATAAACATAGGTTCACCAGCTACAAACATTATAATAATAATTTTTTTTAGGGCTGCGGAAATGAACGATTAATTCCTCGATTAATTGTTCATTTTTTTGATCGATTAAAATGTTTTTGATCGATACTCACCTCTCCGCCGGCTTCCGGGTCTTCCGAGAGTTCTGTCGGAGATACGTTGATGTCACGGACATCGACGTCACCGGACTCCTCACCCCTTCCCCAAGTGGCTCCGTCGGCTAACGAAGGGAAGGGAAGGGGGAGGAGTCTGGTGACATTGATGTCCGTGACAGCTAACGAAGGGAAGGGGAAGGAGTCCGCTGACGTCGATGTCCATGACAGAGGAGGAAATCCAGCAGCATGTTTTATTGGATGAAGAGGCATATGTTCACAATCCCAACCCCACCACACAGTCTGCTTGGGGGCTTATTGTGCAGACAGAGGACTTCAGTGTGGGATGTAAACAAACACATTGTTCCATAATATGGAGTAATGAAGCTTTGACTAATTTATACCAGCTTGCCATCTTACAGGCATAACAAAAAGGCTTCTATTGATATTATAGACTTTCCTTACAGAGATGGAATCTTTTCAATAGCTCCGAGTGGAATTCAGGCTTAATAAGTCTCTCTATCAATACCTGCAGATTTTTACCTTTTTTTACATTTCTTTGTGTGGCCCTGCCCTTATTACCATTGTTGCTTAGACAAGAATTCTGTATGTGCGCTATAATTAATCGAAATTAATCGATAAACATTTTTTTCAGATTTAATCGAACATGGAAATTTTAATCAGTAATAGCCCTCATTTTTTTGCATGCACAATTTAGTATCAGCAGCTACGCTTACACTAAGTTTACAAAAAAAAACTGGAGGTAAACAACAATTGGTGCTCAATGCTTCCAGGGCAAATGCCAATGTTCCTCAGAGGTGGTCTGTCCGGGACAGATATCAATTTTAAAAAAATATATAAAATCAGTAAAGGATAAAAAGGATAAGGATAAAAAAGATAAAGGATAAAAAGTGATGCATACAACTTCATCTTCAGCAATGTATAGATCCTTTCTCCCAAAGACTAAAAGGAGAACAGTAGAGCTCAAAATGTATTCAAGAAACATAACTAAAGCCGCCTATACTTCTTGATCCACTATTTTGACATGCAGTTTAAAACAAAACTAACCCCTCTTTATGCATCTTTAAACATATTTCATTTTTAAGTTTGTGACAGGTGTATTTTAAATCTAAATTTCAAACAGATATGAAAAACATCAATGAATGGTGTTAGGTATTTATTTAAAAATCAATATTATTTTACAGTGACACTAAACTAAGGAATTACATCTCAAGGATGCATTTAAGTACCCTAACTATTAACAAAAATGTATCTTATTTGTGTATCACTCGGCTGTAAATCCTCAAATCATCTCTGAATTGGTGCTGACACTGTCCTTCCTTCTGGAGGGGGGCTACTTTTGTTCTCCATGGTCCCTGTGTGTGTTGTAAAGTAGTCACCGCTCCAAGCTCGCTCCTGTATGGGCTACAATCTCAATACAAATGAGTTATCTAAACGTGAGATTGTAGTCCATCATGGGAGCAAGGTTGGGGCGATGGCTACTTTGCAAGACACATAGGGACCATGAGGAACAAAAGTAGTCACCCTCCAGAAGGAAGGACAAAGTCAGCACCAATTCAGAGATGATTTGAGGATCTACAGCTGAGTGATAGACAAATAAGATACATTTGTATTAATAGTTAAAGTACTTGAATGCATTTGTAAGTCCTGATTTCAGTGTCACTTTAAATGCAACAAATATACCGTAAGCACCTAAATTTGACCTGGAAGAAAGGAGAGAGTCAGTAGAAGGTTGACACGCTTTATTGTCTACTAACAGGCTGGGGACAGGGAGGTGACCAGATTGCAATACCCAACTGCAGCAGAGAAAAGTCTGGTTACCAGTCTGGCTCTTTTGTCTGGCACAGCTGGGTAAATCTCTGGACTGGCTGGACAGAAATACAAAATCTTTGTCAGGCAAAATAGCCACCATATATTTACCATATTTAGGTGTTCGTCTGGAGTTCAGCTTTAAATCACTATGTGTACCACTGAAAACAACAATCTAGTTTCCCTTTAAATGCATTTATTTCAAAATGTTGTATCAGCTCTGCATTGTGTTGGGGAGAGCGATGTATCTGAAAGCTGACGATATTAAATTACCATTACATTAACTTTTAAAGGCTGCGAGCTGGCCAAGTCATAATGCACAACATCTTACAAGAATCCTGCAGAAATTCACATGGCTGGCATAAAACAGACTGTTGATTAAGGTGAAAGTAATAGCTAAACAAATTATTTAAAACCTTTGCTGTGGTTCTTGAGGGGAAAATTAAGAAAATAAAAAAGAATTATGGAAGCGGCCGAGGTGACACAACACAGCCTAACGGCCATGTAACCTCTGCACAATGTAGCCGGGAATGGATTAGACACTCAGCAGGTACACAAAGGGCACTTTAAATTGAAGGTAAGAGTATTGTCATTTTTTTTTAACCGCTATAATTTCACTCCGAATATCGTACTAATGTCATCAAGTGCACGTGTGTTCCCGATCAGATGGATCCAAATTTTTTTTTTTCCCAGGGTCCAAAAACAATTACCAAGCAGCGTGCGTAAGTTATAGAAAATTTATGTCTAAGCCATTGCTCATTTCCAAATAATGACATGTGAAATGTGTTTAATATACGGCCATTTAGAACACATTTTGTACTTCAGATGGTGCTTCTAAAATGATATAAAGGGAATGGATCTAATTTTCATCTCGTAAGCGAAATTAGGTCAGTATTTATGGAAATGTTTATAAGTTACAACTTTGGCAATATACTCTGTTGTTGATGGTTTATGGTTGTTTAACCCCTTGCTGCCGGCTTCTGGCGACCCTTAAGGATTAAGGGTTCACATCAGATGCGTTTGGGCTGCGCTGGCTGTTTTGTCCAGCACAGCTTCAATGCATGACAAGGCAATTTGCCTTTTTCCAGACCGGTTTAGGTCACACTACCACGTTGCGGTGGTGTGTGCTGAAAAAAGTACGGCGTGCAGTACTTTTTTTCAGCACAGCACAGTACAACCGCATCGCAACACTCTGTTCCTATAGAACTTAATGAAAAGTAAACCGTCGCAACCAAGGACACCAGCACTGTGCTGGGCACGTGCACACTAGCAGCTGTATAACTCAACTGATCCTCTGTCCAGTCGGGCTGATAGTCCCCGCAGCCTCTTCTCCCCTGAGTTCCAGCGGTCTAGTTGACCTGCATTAGACAGAAGGATTCAGAGGGGAAGAGAGGTGAGTGCTGACCTCTGCAGGACGGAGGATCACGTAAGTTATACAGCTTTATTTGAGCTCCCTAGACAAAAAGAGCACTTAACCTTTGCAGTGCAGGGGTAGCCCCTCTCAGATTTGAGGCTGCAGCCTCTAACTAAAACCAGCACTGTATATTCAGATATAATAGTGCTCGGAGGCCAAGATACATTTTCCAAAGGGGTTTAGAGATAACAGGTGCTCTTATTTTTCTAATTTCTGAAGGCTTTAGGAATCTCCACTCACCCACTCTTCAATCCTGACTCTTATTCAATTTTTAGAACAGCTCTCTTTGTTTCTGAATAGCAGTGCTTGGTGATTTCCTTCCATGGGGTTATGTGTCATTTACACTGATGTTCAAAAGTGCTAAAGGAAAGAAAGAACAGCTTCAAGAGAGAAAACGTAAGGGAATAAGAGTGCAGCGGAGATATGATGTCAAGTATCGCTTTGTCCTTCTCTCTTTCAGCGTTGTTGTCATTTTTCTCTCTTTTTGCTTCCTTTTTTCAGCACCATCTTTCTTCTCAGCATACCAGCTGTGCCTGTCTTTCTCTTAAACTGGTCTATTCAGTAATTGTACACGTATACAGAAATACATTTATGACATGTCATGGTATATGCCAAAAATATACAGATTTTAAAAATAATCTGTACCTTTTATCATTTAAAAACCGTCCTTGGGTTTTGGTCTAGTGCCTAATGTCATCAGTCTGCTGCAGGGCCTGACAAAAGTTTATTTAAAAATCAAGTGCAATCAGATGCGGTCACTGTTCAGCAACGCCATTGTATTCAAGCAGCTGTGGGTGCTGCATGTGCTAAATACAATAGCTGGCAGTGAAGATTCCTCCACCCATGCTATTTAGCGTAGATTGGGGAATCGCTTGTTTTTTTCTGGTTCAACCCAAGAAAAAGCCCTTTATGGCTAGATGGGAATAAACATGTGTGGTGCCCCTCTGACCCCCAAATGCAGGTGGTGAACCCCAGAGGCAGGGAGAGCTGGCATTTCACTCTCAGGGATGGATCCTTAGCCAGGTTGTGGGATGTGAATAGTAAATTGGGTGCCAGTCACTTTAAGTACTTTGTCAATGCTTTATTGTAGAGCAGCCAAAACTGGGAGAGAGGGTTTAGGACTACAGACATCCATGGGCAGAAATAGGCTCCAGACACACCAGTCCCTTCCAGCTTCCACTGTGCAGGAATACTTTAGTTGAGCGGAGGATGACACTGTGTAGTAGAACCACAACTGGATAGAGGACGTTCCCGAGATCTTCCTGGGAGAGACACCATACTTGTTCCTGAGGTCCATGCCATCCTGGCCTTTCTGGCACCTTCAGCAGATAAAGGGATCTTCTGTTTCTCCATCCAAGACAGTTCCCGACCCCACCTGGGTCCATATCTGGCCTCGTGCAGACTTCAGGCCTAGTTAGCTTCTCCAACTGTGTACACCCTACCTCCAGGCTAGGCCTAGGGGCGGACTGTCCCGAGCACATGGCAATTCCTAAATATGTATGCACTTCCCTAAAATGCACCACTTGCCATGAAACTCCTAGTGATTGGCTGAAGACACATAAACTCCCCCAATGTCCTCCTATTGGCTGTACCACTCTGTGACAGGGTCACATCCCATTACAGGTAGGAGCAGACAATACTTGGAAAGTTTGAGACCTGAGTCCTATCTATGGCAGCGCTCTCCCGGCTATGATCCAAAAACGGCGAAGGAAGTTTATTTTGGGGTAGTGGGGTATGCAGGGGGGTGTGCAACTTTAGTTTCAGTGTGGACCGGGGTGTCCAACTTGAGAGACAGAACAGACTTACGTAAATGCATAGGAGAGCACAGAAGATTTATTGAGAAAGGTAACACCGAACACAGTGTTCCGCGCCACTTCCTCCAAAAGCACCAAAAAAACATTAAATTCCTAAAAGTTTTCGTGATCGAGCAAATCCCAGATCGCTTACCCGCAGCAGAGAGATTTCATGAACTATGCAAACAAGAAACATATTGGATATACAAACTCAACACACTCTCTCCCCACGGCCTCAATGAGGAACTTGAGATCAGCACCATAATATAATCCAATTTCAACTGTAAATCAGCACCCTATCATACTATTACTCAACCCATGTTGAACATACAGCCCTGTTTCCCCATTGACTCTCCCACGCCCATCAGTCCCGTCACACCACTGGACACACCCCCCACTCGAAGGCATCATAACCACGCCCCCACCCGTTCGTTTTTAAACCTGCCGCCAGAATTCTTTTCCCCTCACCCTGGCTTGACAAGGAAGACTACGTCTTCGAAACGCGTTGCCACGTAGCCATAACAACGGGAACCTCCGTCCCACGTCTGGGACGCCCTGTACACCTCCTTCCGGCCAGACCGGAACTTCGCCTCAGCAACAGCGCGCTCAAACCGGCCGACACCACCACCTCACAGAGAAGGACACCAACCAGCGCCCCCCTTCCATCCTCGGACCTGACGGGACCTCTCCGGCACCAACGGACACCATCACCACCTCATCAGCGGCCCTCCAGCAAACCGACGGAGCCAGCACACACTTCGGTCAAACCCAGAGGAATCCACAGGATCAAGCCCCCACCACAGAGACCCGGACGTCGATGACGGCACACCCATGTGTACCTCATGGTGAGTTACTACACTCTCTTTTTCTTGGCACCATCACTTATGTCTCATGTGTTACCTCTGTCTCCCTCTCGTCATTTACATCGAACGGAGCATCTGACGTGACAGAAAACCTCCATCAACTACCTCCCACCCCCCCTCCCCGTTCTCAAAGGGTAGTAGCGCTTTAGACTCCGCCATTTGTTTTGTCTGTTCAGGAGCAGACAATAGCAGAACATCCAGGAATGACCACATGCTACAAATCAGCCAGACTGATTAAAGTTCCAGCAACACTAAATTTAAAGAGCCACTCCACTTAGGGTGAAAGGGCTACATATGTGTTTCTATATTGAATCCCCATAAGTTCTCTCCCACTCTTAATAACCATATCCATCTACAAGTTTGTAAACCTACTTATTGAAGTTGTCGATAGGATGTACCTCCTCAATGCACTGACACAAGCTCACTTAGCCTTGTGAATATGCACTTTTTTGGGTCTCACAGAACCTGCTTTCTAAACTACAACTCAACGTCTGAACAATGTAACATTATCATTGCTTGCTGGAAGTGATGCATGGTGGGACATGTAGTCTTGAGAAATGGAGATTGCATCACACCTAGCAGCAGATAAAGTGATACAAAGCACACTGGGAATCCAGGAAGTTGATGAAAGTGATGGGCAGATGGAAGGCAGCACTCACTACATCAACTTTGATTGCATTATCAAAAACAACTCTAGTATATATTCCTTTTACAATGCTGATGTTATAACAGGATAGCAAATGCTGATATTTTACAACTCCTTTAACATAGCAGGTCACAGAGCAGGCAATCACACTGCTTATCTGAGCTCCAGTAGCCTGTCTGTGCGATTGATAGATAAGGGAGGGCAATACACAGAGAATCAAACTAATGCCTCTCCTTCACGCAATGCCATAAATAATGCTGTCATTTTCTGTGCAGAGGAATCAGAGAGAAAGGAGATAAGGAGCGTTGTGCAGTTGGAAGGATTTTCATATTTCCCGAGGTTGAAGACAAAAATAAACATTAAAGTATGCAGTTACTACAGGAACTGAAGAGGAATCTACAGCATCTGAACATATTTTCAATTATGGGAGATGTAACAGGTGTGCTTTAAGTGCTTTAAGTAAGGTCTACCTTTTAAAAAAAAAACAATCAATGCAAACTTCTTCATAAAATAAAATAAAAAAATGGGAATTTAACTTTGTGAATCTGGTTTGTTTAATTACAGTTTTCTTGCATTGGCACAAAATTTAGGGCCAATATCTTAGATATTCCCGATTTCTGTACTACTACTCCTGACCACTACATATTCAGACTGCTGTACCCTGTAAGATGTGCTGTGCATTACAGATTCCTGATAAAAGTGTTTTTTTATCATTAGTTATTAATTTTCTCAGTTTAGTAGTCTCCAACATTGTTGAGGCTGGGCTTGGTGTGAACCCAGTTCGCCTGAGTTCGCACAGGCCTGCTCAAGACTCTGCCCGCCAATCCCTTCTCCTGGCCCAATCAGTTGCAGGGAGGTGCATTGCCCATCCTGAGGTATATGTCACAAAGGGGCAGGGAATGCCCATGCTGCAACTGTTGATACTGATTGGATCAGTCAGAGTTTTTAGTGGGCCTGAGTAAACTCAGGTGAACTGGGTTCACATCAAGCTCAACCTCATCTCTAGTCTCCAACAATTTTAAAGAAGTTATTCTTAAAGGTAGGCTCAAACATAGTGTTAGCACCAAGGGCATCCCTACACTATTCAAAAGAGGGGGTTTGGGGGGGTGGTGTGATGGAAGATGGTGCATGGTAGGTGTGGAGGTGTCGTTGGTGCTGCATGCTCCGGGTGAGCTGGGGTGGGGCTGGTGCTGCTTG
>NW_017306464.1:1595018-1623872 GCF_000935625.1 Nanorana parkeri | reverse complement strand
AAGTTTTCGTGATCGAGCAAATCCCAGATCGCTTACCCGCAGCAGAGAGATTTCATGAACTATGCAAACAAGAAACATATTGGATATACAAACTCAACACACTCTCTCCCCACGGCCTCAATGAGGAACTTGAGATCAGCACCATAATATAATCCAATTTCAACTGTAAATCAGCACCCTATCATACTATTACTCAACCCATGTTGAACATACAGCCCTGTTTCCCCATTGACTCTCCCACGCCCATCAGTCCCGTCACACCACTGGACACACCCCCCACTCGAAGGCATCATAACCACGCCCCCACCCGTTCGTTTTTAAACCTGCCGCCAGAATTCTTTTCCCCTCACCCTGGCTTGACAAGGAAGACTACGTCTTCGAAACGCGTTGCCACGTAGCCATAACAACGGGAACCTCCGTCCCACGTCTGGGACGCCCTGTACACCTCCTTCCGGCCAGACCGGAACTTCGCCTCAGCAACAGCGCGCTCAAACCGGCCGACACCACCACCTCACAGAGAAGGACACCAACCAGCGCCCCCCTTCCATCCTCGGACCTGACGGGACCTCTCCGGCACCAACGGACACCATCACCACCTCATCAGCGGCCCTCCAGCAAACCGACGGAGCCAGCACACACTTCGGTCAAACCCAGAGGAATCCACAGGATCAAGCCCCCACCACAGAGACCCGGACGTCGATGACGGCACACCCATGTGTACCTCATGGTGAGTTACTACACTCTCTTTTTCTTGGCACCATCACTTATGTCTCATGTGTTACCTCTGTCTCCCTCTCGTCATTTACATCGAACGGAGCATCTGACGTGACAGAAAACCTCCATCAACTACCTCCCACCCCCCCTCCCCGTTCTCAAAGGGTAGTAGCGCTTTAGACTCCGCCATTTGTTTTGTCTGTTCAGGAGCAGACAATAGCAGAACATCCAGGAATGACCACATGCTACAAATCAGCCAGACTGATTAAAGTTCCAGCAACACTAAATTTAAAGAGCCACTCCACTTAGGGTGAAAGGGCTACATATGTGTTTCTATATTGAATCCCCATAAGTTCTCTCCCACTCTTAATAACCATATCCATCTACAAGTTTGTAAACCTACTTATTGAAGTTGTCGATAGGATGTACCTCCTCAATGCACTGACACAAGCTCACTTAGCCTTGTGAATATGCACTTTTTTGGGTCTCACAGAACCTGCTTTCTAAACTACAACTCAACGTCTGAACAATGTAACATTATCATTGCTTGCTGGAAGTGATGCATGGTGGGACATGTAGTCTTGAGAAATGGAGATTGCATCACACCTAGCAGCAGATAAAGTGATACAAAGCACACTGGGAATCCAGGAAGTTGATGAAAGTGATGGGCAGATGGAAGGCAGCACTCACTACATCAACTTTGATTGCATTATCAAAAACAACTCTAGTATATATTCCTTTTACAATGCTGATGTTATAACAGGATAGCAAATGCTGATATTTTACAACTCCTTTAACATAGCAGGTCACAGAGCAGGCAATCACACTGCTTATCTGAGCTCCAGTAGCCTGTCTGTGCGATTGATAGATAAGGGAGGGCAATACACAGAGAATCAAACTAATGCCTCTCCTTCACGCAATGCCATAAATAATGCTGTCATTTTCTGTGCAGAGGAATCAGAGAGAAAGGAGATAAGGAGCGTTGTGCAGTTGGAAGGATTTTCATATTTCCCGAGGTTGAAGACAAAAATAAACATTAAAGTATGCAGTTACTACAGGAACTGAAGAGGAATCTACAGCATCTGAACATATTTTCAATTATGGGAGATGTAACAGGTGTGCTTTAAGTGCTTTAAGTAAGGTCTACCTTTTAAAAAAAAAACAATCAATGCAAACTTCTTCATAAAATAAAATAAAAAAATGGGAATTTAACTTTGTGAATCTGGTTTGTTTAATTACAGTTTTCTTGCATTGGCACAAAATTTAGGGCCAATATCTTAGATATTCCCGATTTCTGTACTACTACTCCTGACCACTACATATTCAGACTGCTGTACCCTGTAAGATGTGCTGTGAATTACAGATTCCTGATAAAAGTGTTTTTTTATCATTAGTTATTAATTTTCTCAGTTTAGTAGTCTCCAACATTGTTGAGGCTGGGCTTGGTGTGAACCCAGTTCGCCTGAGTTCGCACAGGCCTGCTCAAGACTCTGCCCGCCAATCCCTTCTCCTGGCCCAATCAGTTGCAGGGAGGTGCATTGCCCATCCTGAGGTATATGTCACAAAGGGGCAGGGAATGCCCATGCTGCAACTGTTGATACTGATTGGATCAGTCAGAGTTTTTAGTGGGCCTGAGTAAACTCAGGTGAACTGGGTTCACATCAAGCTCAACCTCATCTCTAGTCTCCAACAATTTTAAAGAAGTTATTCTTAAAGGTAGGCTCAAACATAGTGTTAGCACCAAGGGCATCCCTACACTATTCAAAAGAGGGGGTTTGGGGGGGTGGTGTGTTTAATTATTTTTACTTTTGTGTCATCATCATGAAAATGCCTAAATTAAAGAATTATGTAATAATGCCCCATTTTTATTTGATGCCCATGTGTTTCCTACTATTAAAGTGACACTAAATTCAGGAGTTGTGAACCAGTGTGCTGCGCTTGGTATTGTGATTCTGGTGCTGCTGGGACCTGGGGGGGGGCGCATGATTCATCTATCTGGCATTCCGCCGAGCTCACTGTTGTCATTGGTTGACACGAGCTGGACGGGACACTAGCCAGGAGCGTCGCAGGTCAGATGCATAGTCACGTTGGGGGGGCGCAGGTGTGGCCCAATGAGATGCCCCTTAGCTAGCATTGTATCAAAGTTCTATGTTCAGAAAAGCATATGTAATGTAAGACTGTCATTTTGTATGTACAGGGACGGCAAACAGACAATTTAACCAACCCCATTTAAGCCACCCCCTCTCTTCTGCACAATCCGGCCATGCACTCATGCGAGACGCACTGCAGAGTTCTTTCTTTATCTCGTCCCCATTGGTATCTCAGGTCTTTCACAAACCAAGCAATGCTTCTGACAAGAAGTGAGGAAAAATCTCTTTATCAAAGCCCCAGATAGCAGTAAAAACCTGACCGGGAATCTAACCATTCCCCACTTTATTCCAAGCATAGAAAAAGGTTTTGGCTTGCCATACACTTTAATAAGATGAATAACTAAAAAAAGCAAGCAAGAAAGGTGGCAGTCCTCGAACATCACACCTTAATATTGCCCAAACCACGAAAAAAGGACCGCCATGACCTTCACTAGGCACCGCCTGTTAAAATGACAATTTAATGACAGGTGCACTTTAAACAGGGGAAGAAAAGGGAAGCATTTTTTGTGTTTGTTAACGACAAGATTAGTGTTTTTTTTAAAAAAAGGCCACCACAGAGCAAATGAAATGATTTTTAAAAGCTTCTTGTCTAATCTAAATGAAAAGAAGATGGCACTAATTTGAGTCATGAAACAATTATTAAAAGTGCAATTACAGTCCTCTGTTTTCCAGGTAAATCCAAATTATTTATCCTAAGTGTTAATTGAAATGGTGTTTTAGACCACGTAGGGGGCTAACATTCTTTTGATAACCCAGATCTTCACCAAACAGGTAGCAGGAGTGGTGATACTAAAAACTTGCCTCCCGAACAGTCCATAGTATGCTTGGAATTTATGTCAAGCAGTGAAAACATCATATAATAATGTACAATTACCAGGAAGCCTGTGATTATTTCACAGCAAATGTCCCCTAAATTAGGCCCATTATAATGAAAAAGAAACCTCTTTAAAGCATATTTTCACTGTTGGAAAGCTATCTGCCGGTTGAGTTTTCTCTATTTTTTTTATTTCTGTTGCAATTTAAAGTTTCTTTTTTTAGGTAAGATCTTTTTTAGAAGGTTCGGTATTGAAATTAGAATTAAATTACTAAGCTAGAGCTTGATATAATTTTTCATAAGTGCTTTGCGGTGCAACATGCATTGTTTATTAAAACTTGAGTTGCGTCATCCGGGCACCCCGTGAGGTTAATTTTCCTGGCTCTAAATAAAGGAGAAGAGATGGGAGGAAAAAAAAATATTCAAAATAATGTATCATTCATTGTATGATAACACTCTTTAAAGGTAAATATAGTCATCAAATATTTAGCTTTAATAGCATTATTATATTATTTTTCTCCTCAGATGTATGTGAAGCCTCCCACCTGAGAGATAAATGATTTCAAAAGAATATTTTGTGGCTATATATCATTTTTTTATCTTCTTCATACACAATATCTTCAGATATTCAACAAAGAGTTTGTGGCACAATAGATATTGTTTCAATTGTCTTTTAAAAAAATATGTAACATTATCTGATTTATACAAATAACCCTGGGCATTAATAAAGAAACATAATATGAATATATTATGTACACATCAGTTGGTGATTTCAGTACATGAAACAGCTAAGCAATTTCAGAGAATGGTTACTTTCCATAAAATTATAGGTTTTTATGCTTTGCTTGAACAGCAAGATACACACTTTAATAAACAATATTAATTATATATAAAGGAATATTTTCACATTTTATATAATTTTTCTGTATTTTGGTTTCTGATTTTTTCATATATCCTAGCGCAACTACCTTGGTCACCATAAATTCAGGAGTTATATTTGAAATTTAAGTACCTTACCTATTAACAAAAATGTATCTTATTAGTATATCACTCGGCTGTAGATCCTCAAATCATCTCTGAAATGGTGCTGACACTGTCCTTTCTTCTGGAGGGTGTCTACTTTTGTACCCCATGGTCCCTGTGTGTGTTGTAAAGTAGCCACCACACCAGGCTTGCTTCTGTGATGGACTACAATCTCACGTTTAGTTTACTAATTTGTATTGAGATCGTAGTCCATCACAGGATAGAGCTTGGAGCGGTGACTACTTTACAACACACACAGGGACCATGGGGAACAAAAGTAGCCCCCCTCCAGAAGGAAGGACAGTGTCACCACCAATTCAGAGATGATTTGAGGATTTACAGCCGAGTGATACACAAATAAGATACATTTTTTTAATAGTAGTTTAGGTACTTGAATGTATTTTTAAGGTTTGACTCCTGAGTTTAGTGTCACTTTAAATTCCTTATCGGGTTACTTTTGGGTGTCTGTGCCCTGCTGAGGAGATATCCCTTTACTTCCAGTCTGGGAGCTGCAACAGGAAGTGAGAGGAAATCTCCCCAAGGCCAAAGGAAGTCATATCTTACACCGTTGTCACTAGAACCTTTGTCCCCATAGGAGGATATAACCTACCTCTTGATCTCAACTCTAAAATTAAAGGAGAACTATGACATGAGTGATTTCCACTCACCTCATAGTTCTAAGCCGACCTGTGACAATGAGACTGTCACAGGTCGGCTCAGTAGATCGGGAGGTGAGGGAACACATACCGGGTTCCCTCACCTCTCGATCCTGTCACGGCTCTCTGCCGTGACAGGGGGAGGGGCTGGATTCCCCCATAGTTCTCCTTTAAGGATTTTATGCTTACATTCTGTCTCGGAGACAATAGTTATCAGGACCAATAAAGGAGTAAATCTCCCCAGGGACAGAGACTATAATAAAAATATGGCAATTGGCACCAAAACACTGAAAGATTTTCCTTAATCTTTTGTTATGGTGAGGCCACCAAAATGAGATGCTTCTCCACAATACTAAAGTGTGCACCTTTCTTTTCAGCTTCTTGTAAAATTGAATTACCTGCATGGCACCAAGTATTCTGAAGATAGGATGACATTCTGTAGACCACAAGATATCTTAATTATTTTATTTTGATACTAATACAACCCTAAACACTGATTCAGCAGGTTCACATCAGTTCAAATAATGTTCTAAGTTAGAAAGTGAAAGTTTTTGAAGGTCATTTCAGTTAATTCCTAAACAAATTCTTAATGCTGCAGACCAGATGAATTGCATGCATGTGCTACCATAGGCGTTTTTAGGAGAACTAAAATAAATAGTTTAAATATATACTGATTTTTTTTGGTTCAAAACTAAATACATTTGCAGAAAAGGGCACAGATGGAAGATGACTTGTGTGCATATTTTAAAGTTCTAAAATCAAATGGAAAACATACAATGTTTAAGATTTTTAACTCATTAAAGGGTAATAGTGGCATTGGAGATATTTCCTGATTGCTTATTTATGTTTTTCATATTTTGAAACAAAGGGGATTATTCACAGAGGAGGCGATGGAACCAGCCGTAGCTTCAGCTGATCCTCCAGCTCTCTTTGGCCGCTGGAGCCCTTCAGTTCAGCCGAACCGAAGGGCTGCTGTACCGGCTATTCACAATATCCAGTAGCGGCCAAGTGGCTCAGACGAGCTGAAGGTATATGCTTTGGCTCGACTTAGTCGAAGTGTCAGCCAAAGCGGGGAGAACGACCTGACGAAGGCTGGCCTTTCACCCCAAAAATGACAGCTGGGTTGGAGCCACCCTTGATGTCACCCAAATGACCTGGGTACGCTGAACTGTCATTAAACAATAACAACTGATGTCACGGCAGGCTCCGCCCATTTGTTATTCATTGGCCGGGACCTGCTAGAAGACACCAGCAGGTGGAGGCCAATAGGAAACTATTCTGCTCAGTACCACGGAGGTACCGAGCTGAATGCCGCTCAATGGCATTTGGCTATTCACTCACTGCCGTTCGGCCCCTATGGGTATAGGGGCGAACGGCACCGAGTGAGCTGCCGAAGCTTCGGCTCAGCTGATCCAGATGCTGGATCGGCTGAGTCGAAGTGCAGCCGAAGGCAGCCGTACTGAACCGAAGTGGATAGCCGAACACTGTTCGGCTCACTTCACTTCGGCTGGGCTATCCACTCGGCTGCCTTCGGCAGCTTTGTGAATAACCCCCAAAATGTTTTTGGGGAAAGGAATATATGTGGGGCACCTAGGAACTCTGTACATGATCTCTATAATTTAAATACAGCAAATGGTAAAGTAAACACTTATCTGTGCTCTTTGCAAGCATGTGGGTTATATTCCCCGCTGGTCTCCTAGATTATCTTATTTGTCTACTGCCTGCCCAGACTTTATCCTAAATGCTGCCTGACCTACCTAGTGACTCTGTAAGCACATTATAGACATTCGGGTATTTACATACCCTTAACAAGCAGTAAGTGAGCTTTAAAACAAATAGGGTTGCACAGATACCAAGTACAGTACTCGGTACAAGTACGAGTACATGTACCGATACTTTTGAGCTCCAAGACTAGACTAGAGAAAAATTCAAAAGTTAGGAGGCAGCTGTCATTTGTAAGGAGCACACGGAGCTCCTGGGATTTGTACATCTCTGTTTTTATGTACGATTTTGTTTTTATAAATATAAATAAAGGGATGCACAGATACCAGTTTTGCGAGTACGAATACTGGTACTTGCCGAGTACTTACAAGTACAAGTACTGATACATTTTTGTTTATTGTCATGTGACAGTTTTTCTAAAACAATACAGACTAATGATTTCAGGACGGTGGTGGAGCACCAGAGCCAGGTCCCAGCTGCAACCCTGGTAGTTCTCATGAAAATGCCAAGTATCTGCACTGGTACTCGAAAAGTATCTGTGCATCCCTAAAAACAAACCACCATTCATCTCTGTAGTTGCAGGCACCATGTAGCAAATAATTCTCAAAGTTCACAGCAGAAATCCTTCCCTGAACAGCTCAGCTCCCTCTGTTCTGCATCCTAGTAGTGATTTAGCAAGCTTCCAGCATTGTAATCTTTTAATTAAACACAGAGCAGGATAAGCAAAAAAAAATTATCCCCCCAAGGATGGATAAGGACCCTTTTTGTGTTGTTGTTTTGCCCCATTAGGGAGATTTCCCTTCACTTCCTTTCCTGGAGATGCAGCAGGAAGTGAAAAGAAATCTCTACAAACAGTAAAGCCGATTAGAAGTGTTTCCCTCACATTTTGTTATGGTATCTCTAGCATTTTGGTTTTCCCATTTGCTTTTTGTTTCGGTGACAGTGGTCACCAAGACAGAGAGAGTGAATTTATTAGTGGGGATAAAACCATACAAATTTTGGATTTGGGAGATATTGTATTGCTTTCATATGTGTTAAGTTGATAGTTGACCTATAATCTCAAATGTGCATCCACTGTTTTTTAAATAATCGGCTACGGTCAGGAAGCTCAACTCGACAGCTCTTCCAAACACCTCCTGCTTTCCAGTTCCCTCATCAAATCCTCCCATGATCACCTCCAGGACTTCTCTAGAGTTTCTCCCATCCTCTCCCAACCTGTCCGTCAATCTCCCACTCTGATTGCCTTTAGGCAATCCCTAAAGACTCATCTCTTCAGAGAAGCCTATCACACCTCAAACTAACCACGGAACCACCACATTCTCAAACAATTCATCCCCACACAGCTACCTCCTCATGTATCACTTGCCCCTCCCTTTTAGACTGTAGGACCTCAGGGGCAGGGCCCTCCTTACCATCTTGTCTTGAATTGTATTGTAATGTCTTCCTTATATTGTTAAGCGCTGCACAAACTGTTGGCGCTATGCAAATCCTGTATAATAATAATAATAATTATTATTATGTCCATATTCACAGGGCCCCGTCAGTTGCCTGGGCTTAAGGTAGCCACATCAGTTGCATGGCATGCACTGCAGCATAGGATAAAGAGACTGTTTTTGAAAAAGTGTTACCAACAAGCAAGGCCGTCATTTAGCACTTGAGAAATTACAGCAAAGACTTCATCATTTTCTCATGATGGGATCAAAGTAAAAGCAGCAATCTGTTTACCTGCATTAACTAAATAAAGCTGAAATCGCACCAGCAAATTAATTGCAGACCTATAATAAATGAGCCAATGTGCGCAAAAGAGCAGAGAGCAAGGTCTAGCTGCGAGTCGAGGGGACACAGTGCCACAGGCTGAGAT
The DNA here is from genome assembly GCF_000935625.1 of Nanorana parkeri. Lineage (NCBI taxonomy): Eukaryota > Metazoa > Chordata > Amphibia > Anura > Dicroglossidae > Nanorana > Nanorana parkeri. The sequence continues at coordinate 1,614,932 of NW_017306464.1, read as the reverse complement.
GTATATCTGAGTTTCTTTCTGTTCCCATCTTTGACCTTGTTTGTCAAGACTAATGAGAAGAAACTTGTTCAGGAAACAGTTGCCTGATCTATTACACAGAAGAAGAGAAATTGTTGTACCGGAGAAAGTATTAAAGTTATTCTTTTAGAACTTCTCCAGCAAAAGGTGACAAGGCTTCTCTCAACTTCAGACATAACTGTTCAAGATAAAGTTACATATCGTGTGCGCATTGTGTAGGGAGATGGTAGTTATTCTTCAATGACGTGTATACTTCCTTTATAGGATGCGCTTGGCGAAAAGTTTTTCACCTTGTGTTATGAGCATGACTTTATGATCGGGCGTTCTGAGTTTGATTGTATTCATGGCAGACTCTACCTATCTTTAAGTTCATATTTTTTTCACACTGGTTGCCTTTCAAGTTGTCACAATGCAGAGCATGCAGCAAGATTATTTACTATTATTTTATTGAGAAGCAAATAATAAAAAATGCATTCCACATGTGCTTGACCTAGGAAGTGAATTCCATAGAAAATAATACCTTGTCACTAGGGATACCATTTTTACAGTATAGAATACGAGTACAGATTTTTTTCCGGTACTCGCTAATACCAAATACCGATACCGGAAAGGTGATGAGGAAGCATTGAGCCGTATTTCTTGCCACTCAGGAAGCCGTGCGTCGGCTAATGACTCGCCGCCCGGCCTCCTGATTGGCCAGCTTACCGAGCAATCAGGATCCAGCTCCATGCTCCTTTGTCACCAGGTGACGAGAAAGCATTAAGCCAGCTTTCTGACCAATCAGGAAGCCAGTTGGCGAGTCATTACATGCCGTCCGGCTTCCTGATTGGCCAGGAAGCCGACTCCATGCTCCCTTGTCACCAAGTGATGGTATTGAGTACTCACTCCAAATACTCAGTATCGGCACCGATACTAGTATTAGTATTGGTGCATCCCTCCTTTATACCATAAGCTTTCTTTAGCATCCCTAGAAAAAAATGTTGCTTAGCGTCATTCAAACCAGAATACTGGCAAGATTCTGTGGGTGCAGGATGGATTGGACCTCCTGTGGGGGTGTCACATTGGGGTCCTTCCCTTACAGTGTAATGATGCAACGGTGATGTTACTGTCACTCTCACCAACATTGAGGTTTGCATAGAGGTGAGCTGTCTAAAGACATGTGAAAAAATGTATTGTGGCAGTGGTGGTTGTTGGTGGGCAGGAGTGGGGCTTAACCTAGAGATGGGCTTTAAAAGGCATCAGTGAGGATGTAAATACTAAAAGGTGCCATTGCTGATTTTTTACAAGTTCCAATGACTAGAAATACACATACTGTATATGGCAGGTATTCATTTTTTTTCCTCAAAAAATGGCTGAATGCTTGTTCCAGATCAGTAACTCAACAGAGTTACTTCCACAGAGCCTAGATCTTAAAAGCTAAATTTAGGCAAACAGAGCATACACAGATGAAATACATATATGGGAGCTGCCAAAGGATTTTTGTACCTATTACACCGCTCTGCCACACAGCACACACCTGCCTGGCAAGGAAGAGGACCAGATATTCCTCTGCTGCACATATACTTTGCTGCAGGTAAACTTTGCTGCAGGTATACTTTCACTTACAAGTATAGACCGAAGCGCCACAACCTAGCGCAATGACTGTGGTGGGGACAAGGCTGGAGAAGTAATGTATTTAATTCACCTGTGGGAGGGTGAGCAGTCGCTTTGACACGCAATGGCGGAGGAGAGCGTGATGCAATGCTCGTAGCGCTAAGTAGACGAACAGATGGGGGACAGAGCGAGCACAGCTGCCTCTGCCTCTAGATAGGCAGAGCCAGCTGTCACTCATGCAGCTGGGTGGATCTCGACAGTATTGTCGGGATCTGTCCCGGCTGCGGCCCTCTCAGTATATTGCGGGCAATAGCCCTCTATTTACTGAGATTTGGGTCACGAGAGGAGGTTAGTATATGTCCTCCCTTGAGCCTAAAGAGAACTACGGGGGAAAACACTTCTCTTTTAATGATATAATAATGAATACAAATCTGCATTGATTTGTATCATTTATATCTGCTCGGAATTAAACCCTAAAAGCCAATTCATTAGCAGCATCTATTTTAATTTTTACTGGTTCACATTAAAGAATATCTCCACCCCAAACCTTTCAGGAAAGGCTAACAGAGAGAGAGTGCCTGTAAAATTACAATAAACTTAATTGCGTTTTGGAACAAAAGCTCCCACTGAGGGAGGATGACAATACACGTCAAAGCAGTATATATTCCCAGCCCATACAAGTGAACTCTGAATTACCCTCGGCCTTTCATATATTCCGGCTAACATGCATGACATGTAATCAACTGATTGTTACACAAGCATTTTCCTAAGGTGCGACAAAGCGAGATTTATAAGGTCGGCCGGCGCAGACATAATCCGTTCAATCGCCTCGATTTATTGTCTGATTATAATTGTATACACAAACATTGTGGTGATTTAGGTGACACAGAGTAAAGATGAAATCCGTTTATTTTAAAAGGGGTTCTAACCTTGAGAATAACTTACCGCCAACACCTTCCCATGTCCCCTTTTAGCAACATTGTTATTTTTTTCTTATTGATTGGGATTTTATCACTGTGATGACACTTATATTTCATGTTAATCGAAGAAGATGTAATTTTCCTACATCAGTTTTTTTTTTCAGGAGAATATGACTGCAATTAATTAAAATGCCATTAGGCACCTAACTTGGTTCAATTGTTTAGTTCTAGACAGAAATAATTGAGAAAAGATTTACTAATACCGGATCTAGACCCAAGAACCAAAATGTAATATATTGCAGCTTACCTGTCCTTAGATACGGTGGTTAAATTCGTTCCCTGTTTTCAGGTTTTTCTTTCTTTTCCCTGGTAATCCTGGCAGTAACACACAGTACTAAAGAACACCCCTCTCTTCTTTTCTCCATAACAGAGGGGAGGTGTTCTAAAGACCACAGAGCTACTTGGGAAAATTCATAACTGATAACAGTCAGCACCCGCAAAGAGCACAGGAAGCAATCAGCTCACAAGCTTTCTGGTAGGAAGTTTTTTGTATTTTTTTCCCATTTTTCGAACAGTAATAATAAAACCCTTTTGAAAGTTTATTTAGCAGACCATAAGGGAGCAAAAAAGAGATGTTCATAGTTAGAGTTAAAAGAGAATTATGGGGAGGGTGAAATACACTCATCCCCATAATTAGAGCTGACATGTGACACCGAAGCTGTAACATGTCGACTCTATTGATCAGGCACTGAGCGATCACATACCGATCATCGCTGAATTCCTGATCATCTCCCTGCAGAGAGCGGTGACTGTCAGTTGCCGCTCTCCACAGGGATTCCCCCCCCCCTTTCTCTATTCCTCCAGTTGACTGGAGGAACGGATGGGGAGAGGCAGAGACCCGCTGTCAATCAGGAAGTGGGGTGGATCCTGACAATATTGTCAGGATCCATCCCGGTTGCAGTGCAGCTCTATATGCTGAGTTTTGGGTCACAAGAGGACATTAGTCTATGTCCTCCTGTGACCCTACAGAGAACTATGGCAAAAAAATGTAGGGCCATAGTTCTCTTTTTAGTACACCTTAAAGTGGAGCTTCCGCCCCCCCCTTTAACTAAAAGTCACATCACATGCAGCTCTGCATGCTGATATGAAATCATCTTACATTCATTAGTTAAAGAAACATATTTTGCTTTTACTTACAATTACTGTTTTTCCACTTCCTGGTTATATTAGGCATTAGTGATACAGCCCAAGTCTAAGAAATGCTTCTTGGGAAGGTTACATCCGTAGTGCATTGCTATAAAATCTCATCTGTAATCTGAAAAACCTTGCTACACCTCAGGTAAAGGTATTTTCCCCCCTGAGATAATGTGCTAGTTCACATGTTGTAGTCACATGTGCCAGAGGTCCAGGAAGCAAAGGGAGATTTATTAATCTGCCCTTAGTGAAAATGGCCGCTGTGAGAAGAATGGGGAGAAAAAGAAAACCAAGGCACGCAAAGAAGAAAAAGCCGGCAATTATCTATAAGTATCTGTTTGTAGATTGTCATTACTAAACATCTCTAAAGGTGTGTTTGTTGCTATTTTAGAGATATGGGTCAAGTTCCTCTTTAAGGACTCATTTTTGGGGAAATAAGTTATTGCTAAGAAGGTCAGGACAGCAAAGTGTTCAAATTTGTAATTACAATTTGTTATATACTGTTTACAGTATATATATATATAAATAATAATAAATAAACTGAATGTTGTGTATGTGAGATTAGCACATGGACAAGTGTAAATACCTTTAGAAAGCCGTGTCTACAGTTCCCTTATAGTAATAGGCAACTTTCGAACATTTCTGATGGGGTACTAGAGATGTTTCAAGAGTGAGGTATTTGTACAGCGCTCTGCATACTGCACATTCACATCAGTCCCTGCCCTCAAGAAGCTGACAACCTAAGGTCCCTATTACACACACATACTAGGGGCCAATTTGGACAGGAGCCAATTAACCTTCCAGCATGGCTTTGCCGTGTGGGAGAAAACCATTGTATCCAGGGCAGCACAGTGGCGTAGTGGTTAGTGCTTCTGCCCTGCAGCACTGGGGGTTCTGGTTCGCTGCAAGGAGTTTGCATGTTCTCCCTGTGCTTGCATGGGTTTCCTCCGGGTACTCCGGTTTACTCCCATACTCCAAAGACATGATGGTAGGTTAATTGGCTCCTCTATAAGTTGGCCCTCTATGTATGCATGCAAGATGGGGACCTTAGATTGTAAGCTCCTTGAGGGTAGGGACTGATGTGATTGTGCAACTATGTAAAGTGCTGTGTAAATTGTCGGTGCTATATAAATACCTGTAATAAATAAAATAAATACCATGGGGAAACCCAAGCAAGCACAGAAAGAGACATAAATTAAATAGCCAGTACAACTAAAACTAAAATCTTATTATTAGATTCTAGAGAGTTACAACCCAATAGAGTCTGGAAGGTCAAGAGCCTGGGGTATTATTACTGTGTGTGTCCATGTTGTCTTACTTGTGTCCCTAGTTTCTTTTACCTCTTTGCTTTACCTCTTGACTCAATAGCTACAGAACTGAAGATGATATTGATACCCTCATGATGTATGCAGTTGACCTGTTTTACTGTTAATCAAAAATAGTTTTGCTTCAAATTGTGAAAATCCCAGCCTGTAAAGGAAAGGCAATATTGGTAAATTATAAGTAGCAACCATCAATGCATCTGTATTAATCATCTTAAACTTGCTAAGTTTCACAGATTCATCAGGAGCACCCGTCATGTGTGGCTGTGTGCAGCCCCGTGCTATCAATCACCAGTCATTTTTGATGCTAGAGTATAAGTAATAAACATATAAATCATAGTATCAAAAGTAATCACACTCTGGCTTCTGCCTTCAGAAATCATCAATAGAATAAATCTCATTTAATTTATTAGATTCATTTAACAATGAAGAGTACATATATATTCCCAGGAGTTTTTCCCCTTGCAGCCTGCACGCTATTTATGCTTAATAGATATTCATGCCTAATTGGGAGCAGTAATTATCTCTTCCCGTGAGACCTACCCATCTTGATGCTAATTCAGATTTAGGCACGGCCCTTCAAATAAACTCTTCAGTTAAGTACAATTAAACATTTTTTGTCCAATTTCGGGTTCGTTCTAAATAACCTTGCGCAGGTAATTAAAGATTTCGGCCTACAATTACTGCTGATGCGAGATCTACATTTTAACGAGAGAGGAAAGGAAGTTGCTACATTGTTCAAATTGGAAACGCTGACAACCTGTTTTCACAGATCCTGCACAACCCCTTATTTACAGCCCCTCATCCTGACTTTTAGTGTAATTGCCAACACTTTTGGGCCTCAATTTGATCTCTGTGATTTCTTATGGAAACACTTTGTTCAGTTTGATAGTATTGTTCTTGCAATTTATGTCACCCTTGAGGGTTTTTCAACCTGCACCTCACCTCTTATGTATTCCTCCCTTTATGTTCTGATTCGGAGAAGTTGGAGTGCTATGCTGATAGATTGTAGCCCAACAATATTTACTTCAAAATAGAATTCCATTTAGAAGGCCAACACGCTTCAGGGGTCTTGGACTATCCCCTTCTTCATGGCTTAAAAGGGTGGTTAAAAGGAATGTCTTGACTCTAGACATTGAGAACCAGCTCAATTTCTTTCTGATTTTAATGTTTTTTAAAGGTCACTAAAACAGTGCCTGGAGGTTTAAGGTCCATGGGAGTGTAGTCAACCTCTCAGGACATGACTGCAAGAGGAAAATTTACCCCAGATGGAAAAGAAGTATAGTGCTAATGGTAGACTTTGTAGATTGTAAGCTCTCATGGGCAGGCCCCTCCTCAAGATCTTGTCTTGTTTTGTTTTGTAACTGCAATGTCTTCCTTATATTGTAAAGCACTGCACAAACTGTTGGCGCTATATAAATCTTGTATTATAATGTTGTCATATTAGACAAAGAGCCAAGGAAAACTTCCCAAGGTACATCGGTGTCTAATTATTAGACATGTGCTGGGCAAACAAAATTTGATTTCTGACAAAACAAAATGAAAAACGTTTCAATTCGTTTCATCAATGAAAACATTTTTTCTGCTGTTTCGGAGGCAACGAGCCTCCAAATCCGAAACTGCATACTGAAACTGCAGAACGAGCGGGGGCCATATCGGCTGCCAGCACGTTCTTCGCTTGCTCGCTGCCATCTTTGAGTGTATCTTGGTATGTTCGGGCGCCGCCATCTTGGTGTATACCAAAATACACACAAAGACGACGGCGCGCCTGCACAGAACACGCCGGCGGCTGATAAGGCCACCGCTCGTTTAGCGTGTGATGTCACACTGAAAATGCAGAATGAGCGGCGGCCGACACTTGAGCGCCGCCATCTTTGAGTGTATCATGGTATACACCAAGATGGCGGCACCCGTATGTTCCATGATATACCAAGATATACTCAAAGATGGCGGCATGCCTGCGCAGAACACGCCATGAAACTAATATGGACGCCATGCATTCTTCAAACTAATTTATGTATGCCCGAATATAGTTCTAGTATATTCAGGCATATAATACATTTGTTGTTTCGGATTCAGACGAACCACCGAATCAACTGAATTTCGTTGATTTGCAGGTTTGTCTGAATCCGAATGCACATGTCTACTTTTATACATTCATTGCTTTTGGAGCAATACTGGGCTTAAAGTAAGAAGAATCAGGAGGACTCTACTATTAAAAGAAAACCATAAAAAAGCCAGACTAGAACTGGTAAAATGATTATTGAGTATGAGAATACCCTTAGACAGATGAGACAAAAGTGGAGCTTTATGGCAAGTCACATTAGCTCTATGCTCACAGATAGAACAATTAAGCTTTCAATTAAAACACTGGACCTACTGTGATACATATAGGTGGCTTAGTTATATTTTGTGGCTGCCTTGCTGAATATGGTACATGTTGCCTTCAATCTGTGCAGGGCACAATAAAAATTCCAAACTATTTATGTTTTCTGGCATGAAACGTACAGCCCAGTGTCAGAAAGCTCTATGACAGTTGCAGGTCATGGGTCCTCCAACAGGATAATGACCCAAAACACAGTTAAAGGAGAACTATGAGGTGAGTGATTTTCACTCACCTCACCACAATGAAACTGTCACACGTCGGCTCAATAGATCGGGAAGTGAGCGAACACATATCGTCGCTCGCTCACTCGATGATGTCCCTGCAGAGAGCTCCGATCCGCCAGCAGGTACAGCTGGCTCTGCCTCTAGATAGGCAGAGCCTGCTGTCACTCACGCAGCTGAGTGGATCTCGGCAGTAATGTCGGGATCCGTCCCCGGCTGTGGCGGTCTCAGTATACTGCGAGCTGTAGCTCGTAATATACTGAGCTTTGGGTCATGGGAGGACACTAGTTTATGTCATCCCGTGACCCATAGGAGAACTATGGGAAAAACACTTACCCCATAGTTCTCCTTTATAGGCACCCAAGAATAGCTAACAACAAAACATTGGCCTTCTATGAGCCCTGATCTGAATCCTATCGAACTTCTATGGAAAGCGCTGAAATATGCAGTCTGAAGACACCCTTCATTCTTAAAAGAGAAGATTGCCTTAGAAGAGTGGGCCAAATTACCTGTTGGTAAGTGCAGAAGTCTCATTAAGTGCCGCAGAAATTACTTGTTTGGAGTGATACCTATAATGGTTGTGCAACATAAAAGTTAAGGGTCCCATCCTTTTTGTCCATGCCATTTTTACTTATTTTATTATTTTACATTTTCTATTGAATAAAAAATAAATAAAAATGTAAGTCTTATGTTTAGTAAATATGAAATAAACAATGATGTATGCCATTTACCTTTAAAGTTTCAAGCTATTTCAGAGAAAACTGTGGGTATTTCTTTTTTTCGTGGAAGAGTACCAACAAATGTGTCTATGTCTATTAGTGTGAATCCATTTCAGGTCAAGAAAGGTGATCCATTTCAGCCGGCCTTACAGTGTCAGTGAGAAAGGAATGTTGTTTTTTTTCCCCTGTCTCCCACTTCCCTATGTAACTTTACATGAAGTCTCAATTTAGCAACAAAAAATGGCTACCATGAATAATTTACTTCAGAGAGAACTGAAGATCACAGTGATACAAATTAAGCCCTTTATGAGATAATTTCGATGTGGATGCACAATATCCTTTTTTATGATACAGTAAATTCATATGGGCTAAGCAGATTTTCTTCAGAATTTTCCATTGTCTGTAATAAATAATTATATCATTGCGTTTAGGCATTTTCTTCACAAGCTGCTTTGTTAATTTTCTTCTGACACTGTGATATGATATATTTGTGTGGCACATACTAACCGAAGAAAGGAAAGAAAAAGGCATATGTAAGCATAAAACCTAAAAGTGGAACTACTTGTCTGACAAATTGGGCTTCCTGTTCAAGTCTCTGTTTTGGTTGCCTATTACAACCTGTCAGAAACAATTTTCCCCTGGCAGTGGGGAAGCCATTTTGAATATGCTAAAATGTGCTTACAGGAAAACCTCTTGCTACCCAGAGAAACTAGTCAAAACGATGGTTTTTAGCATAAAACATGGACTGCAAAAGGTAACATTAGGTGCAGTTTTCTTTCTGTGGATTTCCACACTGACAAAATCTGGTGGTCTTCTTACAAGAAAATGCTGTCCTCCTGAGACACTAGCTTTCCCAATCTAAAGTTGAAGACCATGTTGTGATGTTGTGGTTGGCACCATTTCTTCAATTGGTATTCCACACTGACAGCACTTGGGAACTGTCCTCCATAGCTCTCAAATATCCCTTATTTGGAGGAACTATCCCTCTTATGGAACCAAATCCCTCTGTCCCTCGTTCATCATCAAATGTACCTCTTGTTGCTCTCTTGTAGAGATCTATGTAAATACATATACTATTTAACTCCTAAAGTTGGTAATATTGCACCAAACCTGTGATCCTCCCTTCCATCCTTCAAACTATTGCATTGATTAATATAAATATAATAACATATATAATAACCAATAATAAAAATATAAAGATACAGTAATAGGAATAGTACCAAAGAAAAAGCCCCAGTAATCATTTTTTGCTTTAATTCTTCATGGGGGTGTGGCGACTGTCTTAATATTCTGTGCTTAAAGGTGTCCATTTTTCCTGTCTTGGAGAATTAGAAGGTATGGGTTCCCAAAAAAGCTGGCCATATACAGTATGTGTAGTTTTTTGTTTCGTATTCAGCCCCGTGTGCTGAAAGAGAAAAAAATGGCTGACTAAACAGCCTTGAAGGGGAAATTGCCCTTGCCGAGCTATTGTATTCTGATACTTGGTGCCTATAGCTGTCAGAATATCCAAACGGTCGTTTATGGCCTGGCTATTTTGACAAAAGTTTATTGAAAAATTCAATTTGGTTAAATGTAGTGGTGAGGACAGGGCCCCTCACAGCTTGAAGTTTGGCCAAGTCAGCAGGACTCAACTGAACTTCGAGCAGTGTATGGCCAGCTTAAGACAGGCTTTCCCAGGATAGCATTTTGTAGTTGTCACAGTTTTCTTACTGGGGGCTATCACTCCTGTGATGAACTACAATCTCAATACAAATGAGTAAACTAAACATGAGATTGTAGTTCATCAGAGGAGGCTGTGGTTACTTTAAAACAAACACAGGGACAAAAGTAGCCCCCCTCCAGAAGGAAGGACAGTGTCAGCAGCAATTCAGAGATGATTTGAGGATCTACAGCTGAGTGATACACAAATAAGATTTTTTTATGTTTTTGTTAATATTTAAGGTCTGTAAATGCATTTTTAAAATTGAAATCCTGCGTTTAGTGTCACTTTAAATAGCCAGTACAACTAAAACTAAAATATCCACTTTTACTAGATTTTAGAGCAATACATCCTGATAGAGCCTGGAAGGTGAAGAACCTCTTTTGGGGTATTATCACTGCGTGGTAAATAAAAGTAGCCACTCTCCAGAAGGAAGGACAGTGTCAGCACCAATTCAAAGATGATTTGAGCATCTACAGCCGAGTAATTCCCCCCTCCCCTCTCTGATCCTCCAGCGCTGACTGGAGGAACGAACGGGGGGTGGGGGGCCAGCTGTCACTCACGCAGCTGGGTGGATCTTGACAGCATTGTCGGCATCCATCCTGGCCGGATAAGTCTCAGTATACCGCGAGCTGTAGCTCGCAATATACTAAGCTTTGGGTCACGGAAGGACGCTAGTATATGTCCTCCCGTGACCCTTAAGAGAATTATGGGGAAAAACACTTACCCCATAGTTCTCTTTTAACTCCTGAGTTTAGTGTCACTTTATTGTTGTTCCCAATTGACAACACTTAGGGGTCTATTCAAGAAGCAGCCGAAGGATCTAGCCGTAGCTTGGGCCAATCCTTTAGCTAGCTTCGGCCCCAGGACCACTTCGGTTCAGCAGAACCGAAGGGCTGCTGTACGGGCTAGTCTCCCGCCCCCGACGGCCAAGGAGTGAAACACTGCTTTTTCTTTTTTTTTGACACGGAGCCGGGTCACAATCGAAAAAAAAATGTTTGGCCATAGGAATGCATTGCTAGATTCCTATTGGCTATTTCAATTTGCAATAGCCAATAGCAAACTAGCATTGCACCCGCCCTCTGCTGCAGTTCTCCATCAGGTCCACAACTACTGATTGACAGCAACAGAGGGCGGGAACAATAGCTAGTTTGCTACTGGCTATTGCAAATTGAAATAGCCAATAGGAATCTAGCAATGCATTCCTATGGCCAAAATGTTTTATATTTTTTACTATTCTGACACGGCACGGTGTCAGAATAAAGAAGAAAACACCGAAAAAGCAGTGTTTCTCCCTTTGGCGGACGGGAGCGGGAGAGATTTTTTTTCTTTTTTTGGACGGCAGCAGGACTGCCGGACAATAGAAAACAGTTGGGCGGAGCTAGCTGTCACTGCTGGCTCCGCACAATTTTTTTCTATTTATTTTCTTCTACTTTTTTTACTATTTTTCTGTTCTGCTCGGTCCCACAGACGGACCCAGCAGAACACCCGAGCCGAATGCCGCTCAGCGGCATTCGGCTATTCACTCACTGCTGTTCGGCATCTATAAGAATAGACCGAACAGCAGCGAGTAGCCTGCCGGAGGTACGGCTTAGCCGATCCAGATGCTGAGTCGAACTCCTTTTGCACTTCGGGTCGAAGCCACCCGATGTGCGGCTGATTTCAGCCGATATACAGCTGAAATCAGCTGTACCTGCCTGAAGTGAATAGCCGAACAGCGTTCGGCTCACTTTGCTTTAGGTCGGTCATTCACTTGGCTGCCTACGGCAGCTTAGTGAATAGACGACCCCTTAGGGTTTTTCCTACAAGAGAGATACAGAGTTTCTAAAAATGTCTACTAGAGTCCATATATCATGAACCTTTCCTTATGCTTTGCTGCAATTGACAATTCTTTATAGCTAAACGCATAAGAACATCACTAAGGGCATACAAAGGTATGACACTGTGAACTGCTTGACTGCTGTGCCATCCCTCTGCACCTGACCCACTCAGCTCAGCTGTGACTATGAATATAATGGGGAGCATTGCCCAGGGCCTATGAAAACCGAAATATACAGAGACAAGGCATGTGGTACATTTTAAAGTTTCTTATCCAGTCTTCTAATTTCCTCCCTTGTTCCTCTAGTAAGCAAATATGTATCCTGCAGTATGTATTCAATTAAATATATTCATTCCTTGAGGTGCTTTTTAGCTGTATGCTACTGCATAATTGTGGAAGCCTTAACAAAAACATGTTCTAAATAATTCATTTTGATTTTCCGCTTCTCCCAGGGGCATTTGGTACCTGAAAGAAATCTTTGTACAGCCCAGCACACTACATTTTCTATTGCAGTTGTCAAGTGTTTAAAATCCTATTGAGAAAGATATGATACAATTATTTAATACATTATTATTAATGCATCTACATTTATTTCTGGAAATGTGGCAGGTGTTTAGAAATGTTTTAGCCTAGAGAAGAGAACTTATTTACAGTTTGTTAGCCCAGCTAAAACAGTGTGGTACTTTAGAAATGGAAGGAATTGCTTGTTTCAATTTTCACAAGCTCTTACTGGAATTTTTTTTTTTTTTTAGGGGGTTAAGGTCAGCGTTTTGGTTCAGGGTTATAAGTCCAATTGAAGTTACAGGTACAAGATAAGATAGACATTGTGCAAGCAAACTCTATTTTCACAGTTTTAGCTACACTTTCCTGTTGCATATTGGGGTTGATTTACCAAAGGAAAACAGGCTGTTCAATTTGCAAGGGAATTTGCACTTTGAATGAGAAACAGGGATGGTTGATGTCAGGGAGTTCTGTGGACATGCCCGGGAGTGTGCTAGCCGTTTGTTTCATTACACCTGCACACTGTGTTTGTGAGTATTATTTTAAAGAAGTAAAGAGATTTTAAGCATTTGATGGTCTGAGCAATAATCGATTTTTTGTTCTAAATGCATTGCGGATGTAGGGAGGCTCTCTCAGTTTCATTGTTCCGGGAGATTGCGGACTGGGATTCTTAAAGACAAGATAACCCCTCCAGGAAGCCAAATGGGGAAAAGCACTTTAGACTTTCTCTGTGAGAGGTCTGAAGGTGAGAGGCAGCCAATGGTGTGTGCACGGGTGGAGAGTTGGACACAAAGTTACTGCACAAGTGGACATATTGGCACAAATTACAATCACGGTTGCAGATTTTCTACAACAGCTTTAGACCTCTACATTTGGACATTTGCATCTATAAGGGTTTTTCACAAAAGGGTGAAGAGTTTCGAGAAGGTAGGAGAAGTGAACAATTTACGTCAGGAAAAATTCTCCAATTCAGCTCACTTTTGAAATCAGCTATGTTGTCCTAGATTGTTCACTTCTCCTGCCTTCTCCAAACTCTTCACCCTTTTGTGAATAACCCTGTATATTTGATTTGGACATTTTGAACATGTTTATGTTTAAGCACATATTATTTATCATTGTATGATGTTATGCATGTCTTTTTTTATTCACTGAAAAGTTGAACCAATCCTCCGAGCAATCCCACTCCATTGGGAACAATGCTCACCTTCCTAACATATATGAGTATGGTCAGATACTCTTTTTTTCCCCTCTAGAGGTTAAATATCTCAGCATTCAGGACTCCTTAAAGTGACACTAAACTCAGGAGTTAAATCTTAAAAATGCATCCAAGTCACTTAAGTATTAACAAAAATGTATCTTATTTGTGTATCACTCGGCTGTAGAGCCTCAAATCATCTCTGAATTGGTGCTGACACTGTCCTTCCTTCTGGAGGGTGGCTACTTTTGTTGCCCATGGTCCCTGTGTGTGTTGTAAAGTAGTCACCGTTCCAAACTCGCTATATGATATGTTTCAATATATTCTCTCCATGAAGTCATTCTGTCAAGAGCCCTTTCCACACTGAATCCATTATGCAGCTTCCAGAGGAAACCCTCTAAAACACCCGGAAAAAATACAAACCCATAGGCAAAGAACCCTTCTGGATATTGAACCCAGCATACCTGTAGAGCAAGCTGAAAGTTGCAGTGGGTGACAGATCTACATGACCTCCCTGCATTTTTTGTTTCTGTACATTCTCCAACGGTATAAAATCAGCTGCTGATAGTGGGACACATGTCAATATCGGTGGATTCCAGTTTCACAATAGGAGTACATTTCATTTAAGGTGTATGTATAGTCAATATTTTTTTTACATTTTGGATGGAGTAAGGGGGGGTTAGAACCCTTACCAAGGCTTTCTTATTATCTGTAACTTCGCTGAGTAGATTTACCCTCTCTATTTGTCCTGGTGACTATTTGCCTAGACTAAAATGTTATGAAATCCAGAACTCACCAGAACAAGAGGTGGTGGAAAATCTTATAATGGGGACACCTGTTCTGATGAAAGCTGTCTAATCTGTTGTGTCTATGGGACAGTAAGTAAAGGGAACGCTCCTCAATGGAACACAGACAGTAAAAAAAATTTACGTGGCAGGATTTGTAACTATTCCCTACTCTATCCAAAGCAAAAAGAACATTAATACATACACTTTTAGACCTAGTTAAGAGAAACCATACTGCCTTTTCTGCTGTATAGATCTTAGCCATTAAAATGGTACATTGCCAACTATTAAAGGAAAAACACAGCTACAGAGATAACCTAATAATTTGATTTGTAGTAATTGCAAGTTTGATTTAATAAAAGGCTGGCATATTTTCATGTTGAAAACGGAGCTAAATCATATATTCACTCTGGATTACCATTTTTTTTCTCACGGGAGTGTGGATGTTTGCTAAACTGCCTCTGCAATAATTACTCATTGCCTGAAAAAAGGAATTATTTCTTTTTTTTAGTGACTCTTAATATTGCTTACCAAGCGTGGCCTAGAGCGCACTGAAAATCACACGCTTACATAAAAGGCTTTTGTTTGTTATTTTCGTTCCCAAAACATTTCATTGTGAAATTTTGCACAAGCTGATCATTATCAGAACGTGTGAAAGCAATGCAAAAAAGCACCCAACCTCTTTTTTTTTCCCCTTGCCAATTTTTTTTTTTTGAACTGGCGTTTTTGCACAGAATGTATTCACATCTCGTGCTACTGCACTCGGGGTATGAAATTAAAACTAAGACATATGCTGTACAGCAGGCACCATTGCCTGTTCCGATCTTAACCACATGCCTTTCACTCCAGAATTAATATATGTAACTACAGCCATCAAAGTTTATTTCTGAAACGTGGTTTTTGCAGGGGTGTCCCACTGCCAGAAAATGAAGGGGTGCTAGTGGTGCACGTTACAGGGGGTGGGGTGGGTAGAAGGTAAAGGGAAGTGCTGGCGGTGCATGTTATGACGGGCTTGCTGGTAGTGCACAGTACCTCTGACTCCAGTTCTGTATGGCATTCTGCGCAGTTCAATTACATCACTGGCTGCCAGGAGCTGGGCAACACTCAGCTCCTGGCAACGAGTAACATTAGCAAGCTGGGCTAAATGCCGGCCAGAGCATCACAGGTTGTTAAAAAACTCTTAGCAACCTGGGACACTCTGGCCAGAAAGGGGACGGCAAGCACACCTGCTTCCTCCCATATGATCCAATGAGATTCCGCCTGAGACAACCCTGGGTATTCGTATTATGTTTGGACCTGCCAGTTGGCAGCTAAGGCACCAAACACTACACTCTAAGTGGAAGGGGGAAATGTACATGTGCGCCCCATATCTGAAAGTACAATATAAGGCTAAGGCACACCTATATAACCTTGTTGCTCATCCCATTCCAGAACCATGGCCATCAAATTGAAGTTGGTGCTCTCATTTGCAGCTATAACAGTCTCCACTCTACTGGGAAGGTTTTCCACAGCATATTGGAGTGTGTCTGTCTGAGGTCAGATACTGATGTTGGAAGAGAGGACGTGGCTGGCATTCAGTGCTTTCTGCTGGAGAAAGTCACTGTATTTGTTTTGGTGACCATTGTCACTGAGAGAGAAGTGAGGGAAATTAAAAAATTGTGAGGTTCCATCAGAGCAAGAGGTAACAGAAAATCCTCCAATGGGAACAAATCTCTAAGATGGGAATTCTGTTCACTTTGAAGATTCCCTCTCGCTCGCTGTTGCATCTCAAGTGAGAATAAAATCTCCCCAGAGACAGAGGTACCAAAAAATAACCTGATAAGTGTTTTACACCTTCCCTACTCTATCCAAAACCAAAAGAAATTGTTGGCTTTACGTACACTTTAAGATCTATATTATACATACATTAAACAGTAACTCAGAAAATACTTTTAATGCATGTTGATGTGGGGACCTGTGAAAGAATGTAATGTGCATTTTCTAGTAAAAGAAAAAAATAGGAAATGTATTACTGTTTTTTGTGTACAATATTTAAGAAAAGGATTGTTTTACGGTCTGGTTCATCACATTAACCGATTCAATTATAAACAACTAATTAAGAAAATACTGCACTGAGAAAACATCTAAAACTCAGAGTTCCTCTGAGTTGAGTTCCAATTTTTTTTTTCTTGTTAATTAAGCTAGTTGGAATAATCGGCAAGCAACAAACACAGATGTGATAATTAGAGACTTTAGATTTTCATGAACAATGGCAAATCTTGGCTTTGTCTTGTCTTATCTGATTCTACTGGGAAGGGCTCATACAACAACAGATCCAGCCACTCCATCTAGACACTGGTTGGATGAATCTTTACAGCTCAGGTGCTACCCAAGACCATCCCCTGGCCATCTGATATATACCTAAGGGCAGTCAGAATTTAAATACATGTTCGACAACCCTAAGATATTAATGGGAATTCAAAGCACAATGTAGTATAAAAGTACGTTAGACAAAAGATATGAAAGATAGAACACTGTAGTTCAATAACGGAATAAATATGGGTGTGTGATGTGCATGCCTTGCCAAGGTGCAGACATTCCCTGTTGCAGCCATCTCTTGAGGGAAGAAAAGCGATCAGCCTGAAAGATCCATTGCAATCCAATTCGTTATTTTCCTCAAGATTGTCCAGCTTGAGGGCATTTTGAGGAGTTGGGGCCAGCCTAAAAAATTTAGCATTTTCTGATTTGACCAATATGATCCTCTTCCCTGAATGCTTTTAAGCAGAATGAAACCTTTGTTGGGGGAGAGCTCTGGACATAATGTGCAATACTTGCACACTATGTCACGCCTAGCTCCTACTGTGCCCTCCTCCAGCAATGATGTGAACAGGATCCTACAACGGTTGTGTCCCCCATCATCATCATCTCTGTTTCCGTTTCTCCTGGGTTCTGCAGTGACCCTCTTTAGCCATTAGATGGTCATGTCTATTCTATGGAAAAAACTCCACCTCAATGTAATTTCTTTTGTTTGCGACACTTTTTTTTGCAACACTTTACTTCCACTTTAATGTTTTTCCATTAAAGTGGAACTAAAGTGTTGCATACTGAGAGGTTATGGAGGCTACCATTGCTGACCTCTCCTTCTGAAATGCTGGTTCCCTGTCTGACATGCTGATCCAATGGCTTTAAAATTTTAATTAAAAAGCAGCTTCATCTTGTCTTACTGTGCCTGTGTGTTTGTGGAGACAGAACATGGAGCATAAGACCCTGCAAGGGAAAGAAGCAACCCTAAAACAGGATATCAGGACTAGTGCCCAGGGGACCAGCTAATTTTTCAGGAAACTAAAACTTTACAAAATCAAGGAGCAGCATTCATTGTAAGTGATTTACTTAGCATTTGAAATAGCTTAAAACCCTTTGAGTTTAATAAAATTAATATTATATTAAATAAAATAAATAATACATTTGTTGTAGAGATCTATATATCCCTTTAAATAATACATTTGTTGTAGAGATCTATATATCACACCACACAAAGGGACAACTGAGGAAGAATGAGGGACAGGGAGAGGTGGTTCTAAAAGAGTCGCTTCAAATGAGGTACAGTTGGGAGCTATGCACTTGTTATGAGGGTAGTGACCATTACTGGTCTATGAGAGCACAGAGTTTTGCAACGTGAGGGCAGAATTCACATTCCCACAAACAAAAAAAAGGTATTTTAGAGCAATTTCGAGTGAAAATCATTTAAAAATCATAACATATGGCAGCACAGGACTACAAAGAAGGTTAAAGTTTTCAATGAGGCTTTAACACTCTGATGGTGTTCCCCTTTTAAATCTGAATTGATCAAATCTGATTTTTTTTAACGCTATCATTACAACTTCCTCATTTATTTCTGATACCTCTCCATTTGCCGGTTTAATAGTATGTTTATGTAATGCAAATCTTTTTTGCTCCATTTGCTACTTGGTGTGTCTATTAGTTTGAAGAAAATACCATTTCATGTCCTTGTGCTTTGTATGTGTACATCTATTTTTTTTTCTATGCCTATCCTGTATAATTATTTTCTCCAATTTTCTGAGAGCGTTACTAGTTTTCATGGATAATTAAATCAAATCTGAATATCTCCTCTCCCTTGATGTTCAATTACTTTTTTCTTTGCTTCCATAAATACCTTCCCACGCCCTGGTTGGTATGGATAGCTCGGTTTTACTGTCCGTGTAAACCAGGTTTTAACTTCTTGTTCATCTTCTGTGCGAAGTTGTTAAAGTTAATAATTCAGAACTCCAGTAGAGGGCAGCCAAGCAAGGATAATGAATTCTTTAAAGACTTTCTTCAAGATGAGGAGCTTGACTTCGACAAACTTTTAAAGAAGGGCTCTGTTCTGGTTATGCTAGCAGAGCTCTGTTTTAAAAGGGAGATGCACGCAAGGATTTTCACTGACTTAATGTGCACCCCAGTACCTGACACCCTCATGAACCAAGTGCCTGTCTACTGCCGATTAGACAAGTAACCCCGCAAAAAAAAGTGTTTAGTTTTGTTCTGAATCGATTCGGATTTTTTTTCCCGTCTTTCGGAGCCGAAATTGGATTCGGTTCGATATTCGTTGTTCGGATTTCGAATCAATCCAAATTTACGGTTTTCGGTTCGGATCTATTTGGATGGGGTTCTTTAAATAAAGATTAACTTAAAGGAGAACTATGAGGTGAGTGCTTCTCACTCACCTCATAGTTCTAGCCGACCTGTGACAATGAGACTGTCACAGGTCGGCTCAGTAGATCGGGAGGTGAGCGAACACATACCAGCGTTCGCTCACCTCTCGATCCTGTCACGGCTCTTTGCCGTGACAGAGGAGGGGCTGGATTCCCCGCTTCCCGCTCCGATCCGCCAGCTCTGACTCTAATGATGTCACAGTAGCCAATCTATGATGTCACAGTAGCCAATCAGATTATATATGTATTTTTACAGTGCAGATGAAAATAAAGTCTAGCAAACATCTTATTGTCAGATGTGTAGTTTTGGGAAGCCATTCTGGCCCTCGGGATAAAGATAAAGCTGGCCAATGGCCATACACGCACAAGTTTTTCGTATTAGCCAGTCTGAAAATTCTTGGCCAAGCAATTGCATTCAGCAGCAACTGTTTGCGCGTTCAGCAGCCACTGAAGCAGCGGCTGCTGATTACAATAGCCTGGCAAGGGAAGATTCCTTAGCGTGAAATTGGGGCAATGGGGCATTGATCGTTTTTTTGTTTTTTTGTTCAGCCCACGGGGCTGAACAAGAAAATCACTAGGTGTATGGCCAACTTTAGGCTGCAGAGCTTTTGGTGCTGCTTAGCAGGTTTATTGTACTGTCACATTTTACTGCTATGTAAGTATGCAGGCATGAAATAGAACAAATGTTCCCATAAACTGTGTAATCTGCGTTGTCATGCAAGTTATTAGGAACTGTGTGGTCACAAAGCTATGCTCTCTTATAACTGCACCCAGGGCTGGATTTCTGCATTTTATTCTTAGTTGCTTTATATATATACTGTATATATATATGTATGTATATATGTATATAT
>NW_017306464.1:1592088-1594860 GCF_000935625.1 Nanorana parkeri | reverse complement strand
TGTTACGTCACTGGCCCACGCGTCCGCTATGGGGCCGGGGCAGAGGGGGCCGGTCGGGAGCAGAAGGTAGGCTGAGGGGTAGGTGTCCTTTAGTTTCGTGCAGTTGCAAGTTAAAAAGTGAACGCAGCTGCACAGTACTTAAGGACAGCTGCAAGCTTCTCCCCTGACACAGTGTAGTGTAGTGCAGAAGGCGGGCAGAGGAGTTGAAGCTTGACCCCGGAGCAGCAGCGGTAGTGTGAGTGTGTCTTTTGCACTAGAACGGGTACCCACATAATGTGCTGTGACTAGGACCTTTATGGGGAACAGTTGGGGGACTGGGGGCCATTGAGGGCTCTGTACCCCCATGTATGTTTTGTATTGGTATTTGAAACCCACAGGAGGACATGTAAGGAGGACAGTGGGACACACATGTGAATAGTGTATTCAATACATTATTGATGTGTATTGCTCAGCACTCTCAATGTCCCCCATACATGCCCTCCTGGTCACATGTGGGTACAATATACTGTACTGTACCCACATGTGTCCTGTATGGGGGATGCACATATAAAAATGTGTTTTGCAGGAGGAGGGGGGCTTTACAGCGTCTGTCAGCTCAGTATTGCGTCACCTGCCCCTAACTGACTCCCGTGTCCTGTGCCTTGGAACCTGAACCCTGCTGCTACCTGAACCCTGCTTCCTATCTGCAAACCCGTCACTGACCTGGCTTGTTACCTGACCACTCTTCTTGGATCCTGTTCCTGTACCGCGCTGCCCTCCTGTTAACGACCCGGCTTGATACCTGACCACTCTTCCTGTATCCTGAGCCCTGCTATCTATCTGCAGTCAGTAGCCTTGTTCCCGTTTGCTGTTGCCCCTGGCTGTAGTTGTGTTTGTTCCAACTGTGTTTTTGTTACTTCACTGCTAACCTGTGGAGGTTGATGGGGTTTTGTAGTTTTGTTTGCTGTGTAACAAATAAACCTTGTGTATAACCTCATCCAGTGTGGTCACACTAATTTGGTCTATCTGCGTGGGTACCTACATGCGCTGTGGGGGACACCGTGCGCGTTACCCTGACAACAGTTTAAAAAGAAGGAAGGGACTCAAGTGGTTAAGCCTTCCATATTTTTTATGCTGCTTAATGTCTAAATGCAGATGCATTGACTTTGGTGCTTTACCCAAGCTGTAAGAAAAGTGGTAGCACTGGTCTTTTATCCTTTTCCATTGTATTATGTTAAAATATTCTTTTGATATGTATTTTCTGTATTAAAATGCCTTTTTGCATTTATGATTGTGGTTTCATTATACTCAATATGACTAGCTCATGGGAAATGAGAGGGTGAAGTGTAGGTCTCTGCAGACAGGATATGTCAGGTCTGTCTACATTAAAAGAAACATCCAATGGTGGAAAGTTCTTTAAACTTGTACCATAATATAGTCCATAGTGTGATGTTTCAAAGTGTTAAGTTTTTGTATTTCTAAATATTTACATGATGCGGTTCTTACTAATCAGTCATTTTAAAGCACTAATGGCATAATTTATTATACCACCAGTGATCCTGTCATATAATATCAATAATTCCATATATATGGATCAACCATTATGCCTGACAGTTAAATTATTGGTTTGGGCATCTTTGCATGAAAATTGTCACAATATGACTGATCTCTGCCTATAGTTTCCAATATCCACTCTGTTGCATCTGATTTGTGTGACCTTTCATGAAGCAAAAGCATAGTGAAGAGATCATTTGTTTTCTCTATGGATAAGAAATGTTTTATTTGACTAAGCTGAAGCATGTAACTGATCATGGACCTTCACCTATACAATGTGTGGTTGTCTGAACCACAGATACAACTGATCAAATTACTTGGAAATACTGCATAACAGTGGTGTAACAACAGGGGGGCTGGCGGTGCGTCTGCCCCGGGCATGCAGAGGTGGGGGGCACCGCACCGCCGGTCCCCCCGGTTGTTACGCCACTGGCTGCAGTGGCGGAACTATCGCCACAGCCTCCCACGCGTCCGCTATGGGGCCGGGGCAGAGGGGGCCGGTCGGGAGCAGAAGGTAGGCTGAGGGGTAGGTGTCCTTTAGTTTCGTGCAGTTGCAAGTTAAAAAGTGAACGCAGCTGCACAGTACTTAAGGACAGCTGCAAGCTTCTCCCCTGACACAGTGTAGTGTAGTGCAGAAGGCGGGCAGAGGAGTTGAAGCTTGACCCCGGAGCAGCAGCGGTAGTGTGAGTGTGTCTTTTGCACTAGAACGGGTACCCACATAATGTGCTGTGACTAGGACCTTTATGGGGAACAGTTGGGGGACTGGGGGCCATTGAGGGCTCTGTACCCCCATGTATGTTTTGTATTGGTATTTGAAACCCACAGGAGGACATGTAAGGAGGACAGTGGGACACACATGTGAATAGTGTATTCAATACATTATTGATGTGTATTGCTCAGCACTCTCAATGTCCCCCATACATGCCCTCCTGGTCACATGTGGGTACAATATACTGTACTGTACCCACATGTGTCCTGTATGGGGGATGCACATATAAAAATGTGTTTTGCAGGAGGAGGGGGGCTTTACAGCGTCAATAGGGGTCTCTGCAGTCTGCAAAGCCCCCCACAGATCCCGCACAGACCCCCTGAGATCCGGCAGACTGCAGGGCCTCAGGGGGCCTCTGCAGGATCCGTGGTGGGTTTGCAGGATCCGTAGGGGGCTCTGCAGCCTGCAAAGCCCACCACAGATCCTGCACAGGCCCCCTGACATCCGACAGACTGCAGAGTCTCAGGGGG
>NW_017306464.1:1590191-1590539 GCF_000935625.1 Nanorana parkeri | reverse complement strand
TATATATTTATAGGTATATTAGTAGTTTGGGGAATGTAGCCCAGTGGTGAGTGCTAAGTGTCCATGCCTAAAGCTGACTGTAACATAAAAGGACAGTCTTTATTCACTTAAAGGCGAACAATCCATTAACTTCACATAATAATTCGCTTTTCTTCAGCATAAGAAAACATAACAGTTAATTTGACTTTCCCCAAAACAACATGTTTGTGTCTCACTGACAGCTGGCTGTCCCATACACTCCGGGTGTATTAGTCTGAGGACTTTACTGTATTTCTCCCCAAATCCTCAGTATCGCTCAGCATCATTCCTCAGCTCCAAGCGGCTCCTCTCACCTCTCTTGGATCACAA
>NW_017306464.1:1589453-1590050 GCF_000935625.1 Nanorana parkeri | reverse complement strand
TCACCTCTCTTGGATCACTGACTTTAAATTAAAAGTAAAATTATTTTCTAGCAAATCCTGCTGCCAGCAACAATTGCTAAAAAAAAATATAAAATACTTTACATTTAACAAATATTATTAAAGTATTATCAGACACTTTTTTATTTTATTTCATATTTATTTATTTATTCATTTATTTATTTATGTTTAAATCCACTCCAGCTTCTGTTATATAACACAATCACTGTTGTACCTTGCTATATTTGGCCTTTCCCTGCTTTTAGCTGGTAAAAACATTACAGTGAACTTGAAGGGTGTCCATAAGCATTGGAATATAAGAGCTGCCATTGCTAACTTGTTTTTAAACATGCATACCCCCAAAGGACACCATTCTCATTATGGCTTCACTACCTAGCCGTTCACAGACCTGGATTTAAATGTGTAGCTGAAAAGACATAAAGGTGCCCATACACCTGCCGGTTATCGTACGGTCGCATAGTTCCTACTGTACGGTCGCACGTCTTTTGTCTCCCGAGCAGGCTTGAAAACCCGCCGAGAATCGTACCGATTGTCGGCGGGTTAGTGGCGTTCTCGGGAGACAATTGCTACATGGGCTGC
>NW_017306464.1:1556907-1589341 GCF_000935625.1 Nanorana parkeri | reverse complement strand
TGTCTATCTATCTATTTCTATCTATCTATCTATCTATCTATCTATCTATCTATCTATCTATCTATCTATCTATCTATCTATCTATCTACCATAACATCGAACTTCTTTTATTTGATACATTTTAATCTGTTAAATTTACCATTGAAGATATATTATATCTGTTCAATGAAAATAATAATTACCTGTTGGTCCTGACAGAAACATGTAGCTTCCTGCCTGTGGTGCACTCAAATTTTAAACATTGTAATCAGCCCTCCCAGTTCAGTCTGTGGCCAAAGAATACTCCCACTATGTTATTGTTATGAGGAGAGGGGGTGGTTTTCTGTAGTGCAGATCATGAGCATGACAATGCTGTCCCTCCACAGATACAGTAAGCTTTGTAGCCCTATTACAGGAAATGTTACTGGCAGGATCATTGGGTGAAAATAATGGAAAAAGCCAAATACAAGAAAATGAATGAAGCCACCTTGTATAAGGACTGGTCAGCTGCAATATATAAAAATGTTGTCCTTGAAATCAGTCTCGTTAACAGTATGGTTAAATATATTGTGATAAAGGGTTTAATTTGCACAAAAACATTCTTTATTCCAAGAATATTTCTAGTTATACATTTAAATACACTGTATGTTTATGTAAGGTTGTATTTCATCCTCTGTTCTCTCTTTTGTTATATTACGCATCAAAAAATTAAAACAATGTAATATGTTTAATAAGCACATAATAAAAAAAAAAGAAAAAAAAGAAAAAGAAAGCAGGCCGCTTTGCCAGGCTTTTTGGCTAATGCTGTTAAATGACCTTAAACTTAGTAAAGTGTTTTTCCAGTTGAAGGCTAAAGTGTCCATAATTCATCAAACTCACTTAGAAGAAGCTGACTTCCAAGTTTAAAACTCTTTCTCATTTCGAAAGCTGTGTTCAACGCTTACATGAAATATCCCAACCAGGAGTCAGTGAAATTTCCTAATGTAAACTAAACTAAATAAATTAAAAGCAAGAAAAAAGAACAAAAACCAAAAAAAGCTTTCCACCTGCGGACATAAGAAAAGGTTTTGGTGGAACACTTTTTCTAGTGTGAATACGTATTAGTTTTGAGACAGAAGCTGCTCTCTGAAGCCTGATGGGGTTCAAAAAGGTCCTTAGAATTGTCAGCAGTAATCACAGTAGAGAAAATGGAGCGCCACCAATGTAAAAGATCAGTTGATTTTTATATAAATAATATATAATAAATTAATCACAATTTCAGGTAGCAGCCATTGTGTTTTGGAGGCATCACCAATCCTGCCTTACTAGGGCTAGTGGCACAATATAGGCAATTTGTATCAGTATTAAAACCTTATATAAACCTTTTAAAAAAAATCTAAATCACATATGAAAAAATTATAAAATTAAGTACATATATGTAATATTTTTTTTTATTTTTTTATTTTTAGACGTGCAATTTTCCAAATTTACAGTGCAGCAATTCAGACAAAAGAAATATATATTTTTTTAAATTCTGTGACTCTCTACTTTTCTTTCTTAACTTTCAGTATAAGCTGTTGTGCAGATAATAATAAGATGCAATTTATGTGGCAATTATCCATTATTGTGGTGCAAGTGAATAATCTTGTCAGGAACGCCAAGAATATTTGACATTTTTAAGCCTTTTCAATGCTAAAGCACAACAGCCTTAATAAATGGTTTTTAAGGATGCAGCCCACAAAATCTCTTAAAAGATTAATGTCTTAGTGAGTCCGGTGCTGTATTTTTAGCATAAAGTGTTCAGTGCCTGTTGAAGGCAAGTAGTTATAATGACAAAACAATCAAAGCGTTAGGCCGCTACATACTGAACAAGGCGGGTTCCTCTGTCCACAATTGGGCCCCCGACTATATCAAGAAACAAAATTATGGTATCTGAAGGTCTTTATATTTCAGTCTCCCGTCTTTATTATTTTCTGATTTATCGTGGGTAATAGCATGTGTCGATCCGAATAGGAGAGCTTATAAGTTCATAAAGTGCACCTGTGGGGATTACACTTTTAATTTGAGACAGAACTCCATCTGTACAGGAAATGTTCATCTTTGTGTAGTACAAGGACCTGCCTGATTGGACACAAATTCGATGGATAGATTGGGTAGGTCCTTATATTACACAGTTTTATGGCAAATCTAAAGGAAATTTAGAGAAATGGTACAATACAGTCCCGGGATGGACTGCAATCTCAAGTTTAGTTTACTAATTTGTACTGAGATTGTAGTCCATCAAAGGAGCGAGCTTGGAGCGGTGACTACTTCACAACACACACACACAGGGATCATGGGGAACAAAAGTAGCCACCCTCCAGAAGGAAGGACAGTGTCAGCACCAATTCAGAGATAATTTGAGGATCTACAGCCGAGTGAATAAGATACATTTCTGTTAATAGTTAAGGTGTATTTTTAGGATTTAACCCATGAGTTAAGTGTCACTTTAAAGTTTGCCATACACTTTTCAGATGTCAATATTACATCCAACTAGCTTTTAGCATGACAGTCAACAAATCAAAAGGTGAAATATTCTCACTCGTAGGAATAGATTTACACTCACCAACTTTCTTACATGACACCTATTTGTAAATGTCAGGACTTGGAAATCTACATAATATATACTTATTACTTGATCAAAAATATAGAAATTGGAAGCTGTACTTGCAGGGTGCACATGTACAGGTTGATCATGTGTTGATGTATTCAACTCGAGTAAACACATTTACAAATGTTGCGTTCTGTTATGTTCAACAAATGTAGGAGTAATCATGTGCCTGTGTAGCACTATATAAGTATCCTTAGTACATTTACATATTCCTGGAGAATCTGACTAAGCCTATGTTCCTAATGATTCTCTCCTTGCTCCTTGACCTGAGTCAGTGAGGGAGAATTTATCAAAACTGGAGCAGACAAAGTCTGGAGCAGCTTTGCAAGGCAACCAATCAGCTTCTCTCTTTCATTTTCAAATCTTAACTCAACAAACTGGAGAGAAGCTGATTGGTTTCCATGCACAGCTGCTCCAGATTTTGCCTGCTCCAGTATTGATGAATTCTCCTCAGTGAGTTACCTTGCAATACAAATGGCAAATCCACTCATCAATTCATAACTATCATTAAAGTAAGGTGCACGCGGAAGGGCTTTACACAATACAAAAGCAAAAATGACCCAGCACACTTACCAGCTAGCCTGCAAAAAAAAATTACACTGTCTAACTTTTAGAGTTAAAAAAAAAGAGGTTTTAGGTGCACAACGTTTGCAAAATATGTGGAAGCTACACTGCCTCGTCAAGGCCCCTCTGTATAGTGCGGTCTTAACTCTAATCTATGAGAGCCTCCATCTTGGAACATATATAGCAAAGGATGAATTGGGTGCAGGTTCACCAGGAGGCAGACCAATCCTCCTTAAAGGCACACCAGAAGCCATCACAACGGCAGCTAAAGACCCCAGTGTGTCCCCATACAATTTAGAGTTCTTTTGCAGGCTAGCTGGTACGTGTGCTGGGAAACGTTTTGTTTTTGTATTGTGTAAATCCCTTCTATGTGCACCTAGCTTTACATCTAGCTATGAATCGATGAGTGTGTTTGCTATTTGTATTGCAAGAAGTATGGGCAGCTTTACACCCAATCTTCTGCCCATGGTGCCTAGAAAGAGTGACATCATCCTTCTTCCAGCAAGATCCTGGGAATGCTGAGGATTTTATATCTTGCAAAGGGATTCTCCTGCCCACTGAATGACTTTGTGCAAGATTTGGGCTATTCAGAATTTTCAGGATCTCACTGGAAGGAAATCACCCCCTCCTATGCAAGAGTCGGATGCAAAATAAAAAAAAAATTCAGCGGATTGAAGTGCTTTGGTGTGGAGGGTTGGGCAAATATCTAACAAAAATCTGTTATTGCATTTGGGTGCAAGGTCCACTTTAACAAATTTTAAGACGGCCTTTAAAATGAAGCCTCTTCTTAATTTCCACTGTTCATGAAAGTGCACCTGTTTTCCAGCCATAATAATAAATATTATGATTATTTAAATACTTAAGATACTATATAAAATCCATTTGTTGGATTCAGATTCTCTTTTTCATGGTACATAAAATTGCAAGCAAGCTCAGCATTGCGCTCCTCTCTACTAAATGCCTGAAAACCCATTCATTACGAAGGCTTCAGCATGATCGGCTCCACAGACCGTTTGCAGTAGCTGTAAGCAGTAGTCAATTACATAATTGAGCTTGTACGTGACCATCAATCAGTTGACTGAAAGGCCCAGTATTTATTTACTCTTAAGATGTTGATCATGCACTCTAAACAACGATCTAGAAAGGCTGGGAAATCACAGTGTAAAGATAAAATCCCTTGTCATACAGCATCGACATATATCATTCGGGAATTACCATGCATTATTGAAGATTATGAGACAAGCAAAGTGGAACGCACAAGATGCAGGATTTTTTTTTTTTTTTCTTTTACAGAGGGGAAATTGTGTGCTCCAATCTCTAAGGTCATGTCTGCGAGAGAATGCATGGGGAAGGGGACTTTTATTTTTCATTACGTCAGTTAGTGAGAAAATGAAGTCAAACGCATTGTAAGGAAGAAAATCATTCATCTCTGAAGTCTCATGTATACATCAGTGGCTCGCCAAATGTATAAATAATATGTTTTTGGACTTGGACTGAGGTTTATGTTAAGGCCTTGTTCACACTAAATGCAGAGCAGATCTGCAGGAGTTTCTGCACACGCAGGGCAGTGGGTTTTGCTGCGTTTTTTCCTGCGTTTTTTGTCGCGTTTTTGATGCGTTCCAGGCCGTTTTAGGGAAATGTTTTTGTTTGTTTGTTTAAAATGGGCTTTCAGTGCGTTCCAGGGCCTTTGCATGCGTTTTTAAAGCATTTGCATGCGTTCCAGAGCAGGTCCAGAGCAAAGTAAAATAGGGCCTGCTGCAGTTTTTTTACCTGCTCTGGACCTGCTCTGTAGGGAACGCTGCTAAACTGGAGCTAAAAATACCATTGGAATACATTAGACACAGTTTTGCTCCGGTCTGTAACTGCTCTGCTCTGCTCCTGGAACGCGCTTGGTGTGAACAAGGCCTTAAAGGAATACTATGGGGTCAGTGTTTTTCCCCATAGTTCTCCTTAGGGTAACGGGAGGACACAAACTAGCGTCCTCCCGTTACCCTAAGCTCAGTATACCGCTATACTGAAAGTCTAAATGAAAAGAACTTTGTCCATGAGGCTTTCCTAATATACCCATAATGCTTTGTGAATCTAGTGTCATTGGTTTATTATATATTCATTTGTAATGATTTTTGTATAACTTAAAAAAAGGATAAAAACCTAAATTTAAAAGCATATGAACCGACTTAAAGGAGAACTATGGGGTCAGGGCTTGTCCCCATAGTTCTCCTTAGGGTAACGGGAGGACACAAACTAGCGCCCTCCCGTTACCCTAAGCTTAGTATACCGCGAGTTACAGCTCGCGGTATACTGAGACGCCGCAGCCGCAGCACTCACCTCATAGTTCTCCTTTAATGTATACAATAGGGAATTGCACGGGACTTGAAAGAATACAGTAAAAAGTCAATATACAGTAAAACATTGAAAGTGTTAAATAGTCGCATTTGTGGGCATGTATCTTTGTATGGATAGATAGATAGATAGATAGATAGATAGATAGATAGATAGATAGATAGACCTTATGGCCAAAAGCTTGCAGACACCTAATATGTGAATAATTGTGAATTAATATAGCTCTTTTATGGCTGTACCAGTCCCTACTCCTCTGCAAAGGCTTTTCACAAGATTTTGGGGTGTATCTGTCCCCACCAGGGCCGATTCAAGGCTCTGGTGGGCCCTGGGTAAAAATAAAATAGTGGACACCCCCAGCCTGCTGTCTCTACCTTTAAGGTAAAGTCCCTACCTTTAAGGTAAAGCAGCTACATCTTATGAGGGACACTAATAAATTCTGGAATTGGTTGCAAGGAGGACAGTAAACTTAATAGGTAGGCATTGACATTTAGACTATTTCAAAATAGTGTTTCTACATTAGTTAAGTCAGGGGCGTCCCGAGGCCGGGTGTCACCTGGAGCGGAGACCGGGTGACACCCCCGCAGTGATGTCATCGTGCATGTGCGGTCATCTAATTGACGCCTGCTGGCGGCCATCTTCGTGATGGACGCCGGCAGAGAGAGGAGGGGACGTTCACCCGGCAGCATGAAGTATCCCGCCGGGTCCCCTCCTCTCTCTTGACACTGTCGGGCTCTCGGTCCATGACCGAGTGCCCGACTTTTTAGAGACTGTGAGTCATTTTGGTGTTGCCCTGGTGCTGGCCGCACCCCACTTGTGACGCCACTGGTTAAGTCCTTCTTTATTGTATAATGAAATTATTTTCTAGTTGTCCAATACAAGAATTATTTAAACCATAATTGTGCATCAGAAAAAGCTAACAGTGCTGTAAAGAAACATGTTCCCAGCATTTTTTTTTTTTGCCGACTAGATTGCCTTAGAATTCAGGGCTACAGGGGAGGTTGGTGAGAAGTTTAAAGCCTAAATTTTGTTAATTCTTTTTTTGAGTGTTACTAGCATTACCCACTGTCTCTATGCTTCAGTGCTGTCATCTGCATCCACCTTCACTTCATCCTACCAG
Organism: Nanorana parkeri; assembly: GCF_000935625.1. Lineage (NCBI taxonomy): Eukaryota > Metazoa > Chordata > Amphibia > Anura > Dicroglossidae > Nanorana > Nanorana parkeri. Next base: position 1,582,709 of record NW_017306464.1, on the reverse strand, counting down.
TCCTCTTCCAGGTTGAATGATGCCCACCATGATTCAGCCCTCTTGCTGTGATCCCAAGCTGCCATGAACAACTCCAGCCCCCCTCCCCCCTTTTCCGCAGGGTTTGTCATCACATCAGGTTGGGCTTCCAGTACAATACTGAAGCACTGCTAAGAAGAAAAGGAACCCGGTTGTCATCTGACCATCCAGAAGATACCTGGAAAAAAGTGCTTGTCCGGGTGCCATCGGGTAACTTTGTTGTTCTATAGCCAGCTCACAAAGTTTCACGTGTGAACAAAAGTATTTTACTCAGCCTTGCTTGCATATAACTAGACACTACAAATTCAAATAGACAATCTCAAACCTTGCTTGAATGGAATGTTAGAAACTAGTGCTTGCATTGCTATTAATGCATTTTACTGGAAACCTCTGACCATCAGAAAAAAAAAAGCATTTCTACAGACAAGTTACAGAAAATACTTGTTCAATTAGACTGACAGTTGGCATTCCATTGAGTTTTTAGAAAAGCTCTTCAGTTGTTTTCTAATTAAAACATTTACCGACAGCCGGCAACTTGTCCAGAGTGCAATGTCAGCAGAAAATTCTGTTTCTGGAATGTATTTTTCCATATAGTGATGCGGAAGAAACAGGTTGAAGATCATGCCTTTGATTACCACAAACCTTCCCTATACTGCACAACTAGAGTAAGATTTAATAAGACTCAGGGGATAAGTGAGAGGAAACCTCTCCAAAGTGAAGGAAATCGCTTGTCACCATAACAAGTGTCCCCATTGGAAGAATATGTTAAGATGAAGATTATGTTGAGATGATTAAGATGTTCTGGTGACAACTCAAAATTTCCCTCGCTTTCAGTCTTGTTGAAACAAAAACAGAGGATAAACCTCCTCAGCGGTAATACAGACAGCAACAACAACCTTACAGGAGTTCTACCTAGGCACCAATACTAGTATCAGTATCGGTGCCGATTCCGAGTATTTGGGCGAGTACTAGTACTCGCCCAAATGCTCTGATGCCTAGCCTGATACCCGAACTTCCGTTATCAGGAAGCCGGGCAGCGTGTAATAACTCGCTGCCCGGCTTCCTGATTGGTAAGGAAGATGGCCAATGAGGAAGCCTGACAGTGAGTCATTACTTGGTGACATGGGAGCATGGAGACGGCTTCCCTGCTTATTGGGAAGACGGGTGGCGAGTCTGTACACGCCGCTCCGGCTTCCCGGCTAATCCGGAAGCCAGTTGGCGAGTCATTACACGCCGCCTGGCTTCCTTAATGGGACTTCCGGTACCGGTATTACCGAGGAAAAAATATAGGTATCCATACTCCATACTGAAAACCTGTATTGGTGCATCCCTAGTTCAAACCATTCCCTACTCCATCCAAACCTCAAAAACAAAAAAATACAGCTTTAGATACACTTTAAGTTACCTACAGACAAAAAAATTGGCCTCTGGATGATGCATGATATGTCAACTACACAACTTTTCTAGGAAACAGTTTGGTGCAAAATACGTATTCGCAGCAAAGGAATGTGCATACTGAAGACCCATGGAGAGCTATGGAAAGGAAATGTAAATCCCAAAGAAGACAACATTCTCACAACTAACAACAGGGAGAATGCAGCTTTCCCAGAGAAAACTTGGGCGGAGAATGTCTACCATGGTCAGGAAAGGCCAACAGACATAGCAACAGTCTCTAATAAGTCTCTAATATGTACCATAGTGGCTTAGTGGCTTGCACTCCTTCTTTGCCGCCCAAGGGTCCTTGGTCCAAATCCCACCCAGGATACTACCTGCATGAAGTGTGCATGTTTCCTCCCACACTCTAAAGGCATGCTGCAAGGTTAATTGTCCTATGTATGTGTGTGCATATGAGCTAGGGGTCTTAGTTTGCAAGCTTACTGAGTGCAACAACTGATATGAATACTTGTAATAAATACAAATATAAGGGCCAACATTGTGTTAGCAGCAGATCCATAGAATGTATACATATTAACATTAACAGCACACTGCGCTCTCCATCTCGGGTCGAACTGGTGTCCCAAGTATCAACTATTTTCCACAAACTGACAGTGTGTGGACACAGAGATCTTGGATTCCACTGGGTAAGCCTGCAGTGAGAGAGCACTGGATCCCGTATATTGTCCAGCAGGACATTTTAGTTAACAGCAGAGCAGAAAACACCTCGTGTCTTAGGAATAAGAAACAACATAGGGGTCTGTGAGTAAAATCTGCATTGCAGACTTTACTGTATCCCACAGTTGCTACACCTGGATACTTTTAATAAAGCTTAATTTGGCATTGTGGTTTCTATGATACTATATTATCAAAGTGACCGTGTTTTCGGAAGATAGTTGGTACAAACATTGGATCCGAGGTGGAGAGCAGTATGCTTTATGATATGTGTTATATCAACTTTCCTGTTTATCCCCAGAACAGGCAAGTGTTCTTGAAAATCTGTAGACACCTTTTGTGGTGTCTCTTCCATCCTTCAGCTTATCTAAAAACATATTATTTCTATCATTTTTTCTTCTCATAGTTATTTTTCTCATTGATATGAATGTGAAGTACCGCTTTTTATAATCACAAGGAGCTTGCAATCTAAGGTCCCTATTTCACATGCATACAAAGCTAAGTTGGACAGGAGCCAATTACCTTCCAGCATGTCTTTGGCATGTGGGAGGAAACCCACACAAGCACAGGAAGAACATGCAAACTACTTGCAATGAGTGTCGTGACCAGGATAGGAACCAAGGACCTGTAACGTCCGTACTGACCGCGAGCCGTCTGCGTCCCAGCGTGGAACGCATCGTTCGCGTCACGTGGGACGTTTCCCTCCCTGAAGGGGAGGTTCCATGCGCTCCACGGTGGAATGCGGAAGTGACAGCACGCTCCACGGCTCCACTTCCGCGTTCGGGGGGTATATAAGGTTCACCTGAACGCTGTTAGAGCGTTCCACTATTGGGTTTGATGCCCCATCCACGCCAGGAGCCTCGACCTCACTACTCCCAGCTACTACCTCTCCACTCCAGGAACGCCTGCTACTGTGGCCTCTCCAACATCAGACTATTCCGGAGGAGACCCTGCTAAACCCAGTGCTTTTAACAGCCCAGAATTTGTCCATGAGGGCTGGGTTCTGGATAGACATGTGCGATTTGTTTTGTTCCGAATCAAAATTCGGACTAAATTTCCGAAATGTGGACATTCGGACACACCTGAATTTCCGAATCCCAATGGATCCGAATGTGTCCAAATTCGAATTTCCATTTTCCATTTTCCGAATTTCATTCAAAAACTAAACTGAATCAGATCAGATGTATTTTTTTGGGTTTAATACATCCGAATGGGTCTGAACACGAATTTTCATTAAAGCGATATGGGAGCCATATACAGTATATACATATAACACTACTGGGGCTCCTAGACCCGAATGGTATTCGGGATCCGAATTTCCGAATTGCATTTGGGAGCTCCAAAGTGCCCCTCCCCATTATACTGCCACTTGCATAGCTTTTTGAGCACTTTTTTTTAACCCAGGACTATGGTGGAGTAATCTTAAAACAGAAATCTCTAAAATATGCAGGAAGTTGATGGGCCATTTAACCCACCACTTGGCATCCAAAAGCAAAAATTCAGATTCTAGCAAATTAACCTTTATGATTGACAGACCTCAACAGCAGACATTACTATAATAGCCCGAAATATCCACTTTCCATCACTACTGATATAGTGGAGTCCCTCTTTATCCACTTTGTTAAGTGGTGGGTGCGGGCTCCTCAATCAATTTTTATTATACAGTGTGTGGGCAGCTGGTTTAGTACACAGTTGTACGCAGCTTCAGGAGAAGACCACTACCCTGCAAGTTACTGCAGAGAGCACTGCTTCAACTGTCTCCAGAGTTCTGAGCTTCCAGTGGGGTGGTCTTGCGGCTGCAGCCATTAACTTGGAGGTCCAGACTAGAGACTCCTCATGCCCCTTGACTATGAAACAGGGCTTGGAAAGACTAACCACCAAGACAAAACATGCACACCTCCCCCCCCCCCCTTTTTTTCCAATGTGGGGGTCACAGGAGCATATAGGGCTTGGAAATATTAAACTCTCAAACTTTTTTTTAATAATGAATCCAGGTGAAACAAATATACATTGCCCAGCAAAGTGTTCTTTACATTTTTCCCCAAACAGTCATCATATTTATGAAAAGCTGGCTCCAACTCTCTCAGCTCAGCTTTTCCTGAACTTCCTGTCCAGTAAAAGATCACCAGGGACAGAGCAGTCTCCAGCAGCTGTTCATCTACTAGCTTGGAGAAGGAAGGAGAGGGGAGCAGAGGGATTGGATTGCCTTGCTCTACCTATGTGTTTGTGGAGACACACCCAGCTTACTTATTCATGAATTCCAGAATCCTGCTGCACTTCTTACCGGGTATCCCTGTCAGCATGGGTGCTCAAAGTGACTGTGGATGGCTCCGCCAATACTGAAAATTGTTAAAGATGTTAAAGATAATAAACACCCAGCTTAGCAGCACACACAAGTGTGACTCTATAGCAAGCTACAAGGGAAAAGAGCTACCCTAAAAAAGGATAACAGGACCAGTGCTCAGGGAACCACCTGATTCTGCAGGAAACTGAAAGTTTTGAACATCAAGGAGCAGCATCTATTGTAAGAGTTTCATCAGCATTTGAATAGCTTGATAAACCTTTTGACTTTAACATCACTTTCATTGCATGAACTGACAGCGAGCTTGGAGCGGTGGCTACTTTACGACACACACAGGGACCATGGGAAACAAAAGTAGCCACCCTCCAGAATCGTTATTGTTTTTATGCTTAGGAAGCTTTGCAAGTGCTGAGTTGATTTTAAACATCTCCTCTAATGTTGTCTGCAAAATCCCCTCGGCAGTAAGTTAGATGATCCTGGCATTAAGACAATTCTGGCACCGTATAGTAGTGAGTGCAATGCTGATCAATTCGCTGCTGTCAGTATGAGAGAGCCCAGACAACAACACACAACAAGGAAATCCACACACAGCGCAGGTGAAGCCCCATCCTTTTATTTCATTTGTATTTAAAAAAGGGTATTTAAATAAAGTTTTTGTTTTTCAGCTGTGGAACTGGACAAGATGGAACGTTTGCTCATTTATCCTTACAGCCAAAAAAAGGAAGTGAGGTTATAAGTAAAATATTTTTCAACCTTTTAAAAAAATAATAATTGAACTTAAAGTGCTGCAGATTTCATTATACACAGCTCAGTATTGTTACAAGCTGTCCACATAATTCTTAACTGTTATGCAAAAAAAGAAAAAACAACTGCTTTCCTAAAATCAACAATTGTTTAATTTAAATTCTGCTGTCATTGTTGCAAAAATATGCTAGACAGTTTTTTGCTCATTTTGTGCATTTTTCCATTAAGAGTTGCTGTACGTATACTAACTGATATAAATGATAAAAGTATCAATACCATTTGAAAACATTTAGTCTCAATTTGTGGGGTGCAAACATACTTTCAAAAAAAAAAATTAAGTGTAAAAAATTAGAATACAAAATCTAAAAGTTTTTGTAGTGCAAAATAAAAAGTCAGATTGAAGGCCCACTCTACCAAAAAAATGATTTATTGTTAGGTAGCAGTGGATTGAATAAACTGTTGGAGTCTTTAAGAGTGCAACAGTGAGATTTCCCAGCGGTTGTTCTGTCTCCACCTCCTACCACAAGGCTGTGAAAGTAATGTCTCTCTTTTTTAACTCCCTCTCTTGTGAGAGTATAGAGAATCTATCAAGGGATCATGACACTATTTGGCTGTGTATGGACCAGCGTATCAGAATTGGAAATAGTGGTGAAAATATCTGTCACTGCAAACCCTAAAGTAAGCTTGTAGTTCAACCTGCCAGCACGTGGCAATTTCACTTCTAGGTGGATTGATCTATGAGTTAACAAGTAGAAAAAAGACAATAACAAAAAAGGCTAAAAATAAAAAATAAAACTGCTTTTAAAAATACATATTTTAATTAATCTTCGAACGTCAGGTAAAAGTACAATTAAAAATAAATTGTGGAACTATTGAAGGGAAATCCCGATCAATATACCTCCTGAACTTTTAAACTTATCATCAGGCTTCAGGGTTTGTTATATGGATCTCCCCACAAAAGTATAGGGCAATCTAGCTACTTGGTTTAATTATTGATTGAACTACAGGCCAAGCACATAATTAGGCAATTTAGAAGCCATATGCAGTAAATAGCTGATCAACCATTTCTGAGTTGTGTTTGTTGATGCACTGTTTGGCAGAAAAGCTAATCATCTGATTTCAGCCTAGAAGAACTGGAAAGGACAAGAATTTCAGTGTGTATTAAAATATACAGTCCTATAATCCTAAATATACACAGACTGTTTAATCTGAGCAGTGGTAGAGCCCATGGTCCCTGTGTGTGTTATAAAGTAGCTACCACTCCAAGCTCACTCCTGTGATGGACTACAATCTCAATACAAATTAGTAAACTAAACGTGAGATTTCAGTCCATCATGAGAGTGAGCTTGGAGCTCTTGTGATAAAAATTTACTTTGCAAAGAATACCCAATGAAGTGCAAGAAAAGTTTAAAATTATTGCTCGCACATGATTGGATGATAAAAGTCAGCGCAGCTATATGTTGTTGTCACATGGCAAGCTCTCTACTGGCCAGTAAAAATGAGATTCCTGCAAATGTGATAATAAGGCTGATATTTTACACCAAGAATGAAGGGGCAACCTTAGGTAGGTTGCCCTTACGTAAGACTCTATGGTAAAACAAAAGTGGTTAAGGGGAAATAGAAGTTATCTCACAGTGAGGGGATACAATGCAAAGGGCGATGCCCTGGATATTCAGGTGACTTGATATCTCTGCCATGGTTAGCAGCGTACCTATAACACATTGCTTTCTGTATTCTTTGTAGTTAAGGCATTGGCGTTCCTTAACTACAAAGAATGTAACAAAAAATTTTGAAGCCATTACTTTTATTTTTGACTGAATATTTTATTGTAAAAACAACTTTGGTTTTGGTTGAAAATCTACAGTCATCCACGAATGGTGCTGCCTGAGCACAGAGTTTTGTGTTTTTGCTCTGTTTGCTTTGAACAGAAATCAGCTAACACTCAAGGGATCCTCTGTATGAAAATGTTTTTCAGGCCAATAACACTTTGCACAGCCTCACTATTGCAGACATTTTGTTCCTGTTAAAGAGGAACTTTACCCAGATCTTCAAAATAATAACAAAGACGTCTTTAGGAATGTTTAGTAATGACAATCTACAAACACATACTTCTAGATAATTGCCGACTTTTAGTTGTTTGCATACCTTATTTTTCTTTTACTCCCCATTCTTCTCTTCATCCCCACACAGCTACCTCCTCATGTATCACTTATCCCTCCCTTTTAGATTATAAGCCCTCAGGGGCAGTGCCCTCCTTACCATCTTGTCAATTGTGTTGTGGTTGTAATGTCTTCCTTATATTGTAAAGCGCTGCGTAACAACTTTGGTTTTGGTTGAAAATCTACAGTCATCCACGAATGGTGCTGCCTGAGCACAGAGTTTTGTGTTTTTGCTCTGTTTGCTTTGAACAGAAATCAGCTAACACTCAAGGGATCCTCTGTATGAAAATGTTTTTCAGGCCAATAACACTTTGCACAGCCTCACTATTGCAGACATTTTGTTCCTGTTAAAGAGGAACTTTACCCAGATCTTCAAAATAATAACAAAGACGTCTTTAGGAATGTTTAGTAATGACAATCTACAAACACATACTTCTAGATAATTGCCGACTTTTAGTTGTTTGCATACCTTATTTTTCTTTTACTCCCCATTCTTCTCTTCATCCCCACACAGCTACCTCCTCATGTATCACTTATCCCTCCCTTTTAGATTATAAGCCCTCAGGGGCAGTGCCCTCCTTACCATCTTGTCAATTGTGTTGTGGTTGTAATGTCTTCCTTATATTGTAAAGCGCTGCGCAAACTGTTGGCGCTATATAAATCCTGTATAATAATAGTGGCCATTTTTACTAAAGGCAGATTAATATATCTCCCACTTACTTCTTGAAACTCTGACACATGTGACCACGCACATCATCTCAGGGGAGAAAAATGCCTTTCCCTGAGATCTCGTGAGATTACAGATGAGATTTCCTAGCAATGTTCTGCTGATGTAACCTTACCAAGATGCAATGCTTGGGCATGATTTCATCATTTGTGCCAAAGTGGACCAGGAAGTATGGAAATAAGAAATTGTAGGTAAAATACAAATATGTTTGTTTAGCTAAACTTACTAAATGTAAGATGATTTCATATCAGTATGCAGAGCTGTATGCTGATGTGATTTTTAGTCAAAGGGGGTAAAGATCCGCTTTAACTGAATTGGGCCCTCTTCTTAGAGTTTACTAGATTGCAAGTGGTGCAAGAGGGCCTTTGGGGCAAGGTATACCTTGGGGTTGCTGCGAGAGCATGGCAGCACATAACTGGAAGTGGCAGAAGGCACTTATGCAATGTTTACTATGCTGATTCCATGTGAGGTAGGATTTAGTGTCTGCGGACCACAAGCATCATGTGGCACCCCAGATGACACACAATGGTGAGTGACAGCATTGTCCACACTCAGGAGGCTGGGTGAGCTTCTGGTATACTTCTGATTAACAGGGTTTTTCACTAAGCTGCCGAAGGCAGCCGAGTGCATAACGGAGCCGAAGTAAACAGAGTCGAACGACTTCAAACTGTTTTCTATTGGCCGGCACTTGCTAGCCAATGAATAACAATTGCTCCGCCCAGCTGTCATTTGTGGGACGCTGTTTAATGACAGATCAGCATCCCCAGGTCATTTGCTTTGCCCAGCTGTCATTTGCAGGGCAAACGGCCTGCCTTCGGCTGGCTGTTTGCCCCGCTTCGGCAGTCACTTCGGAATAGTCGAGCTGAAGCATATGCCTTCGGCTCGGCTGAGCCGCTCGGCCACCTTCGGCTGCTGTACGGGCTATAGTGAATAGCACGTACAGCAGCCCTTCGGTTCGACTGAACCGAAGGGCTTAGGTGGCTGAAGGGAGCCAAAGGATCAGCAAAAGCTACGGCTGTATCCTTCAGCTCAATAGTGAATAACCCCCTAAATGTGACTCCCTGAAGGAAAAAATATCCCTATATGCCGATGATGCTTTAAAATACTTGACCAACTGTTTTTTTCTAAAAGTGTATGTCCAGACAAAAAAAAAACCTCTAGTTTTGTAGAGTGGAGGCACCTATGATCCCCTGTCAGGTTTTACTGGTATATGGTGATCTATTACAGAGATTTATTCTCATTTGCTGTTACAGTGACAAGACTTCCACCAGACAGGAAGTGAGTGGAATTTTGCAACAGGGACACAGCAATGAAAAGCTGACAGGGATTCTAGCCTTCCTCTATTCTAGATTTTTTTTCTCACTGTGATGCCGTTGGACATTTTTCATCATTTCCTGGTATAGTGAACTGGCCTGACAGTAAATCTGGGTATACACTAGTCTTTTTTTTTTAGTTAAACCCATGGGCTGAGCGAAAAAAATAGAACAGATTCCTCCATCAGCGCTCGTAAGCGTTGATGGAGGAATCTGTTCAATTTTTTTCCCTAACTGTTTCCTTTGTATTCTCAGAATGACCAAACTAACCTGGCAGCTGTTTGACAGCTAGATTTGTTCGGCCATAAATTTTCCAACCGTCTCCTTCGATCAACTGATCGAGGGATGCCGCGTGGAACGGTGCCAACAGCAGTACCCACGCAGCAAATTTCAGCCGGTTCATCAAGACTTTAGTCTCTAGAGGAGACCCGAATATCAGTAAAACCTGGCAAGGGTTCTTTTTTTTTTCCAAAATATTTTATTTAGGCTTAAACAAGGTCACCATGTGACCTTAAGAATACAGTACAGTACACGCATTTGCTCTCTTTTTTTTGTTTTGTTTTGTTTGCCAAGTCTGGCAAGGGTTCTAAGCCTCCTCCACTCTATTCAAAACTAAAAAAAAAAACCTTAACCACTTATATGGCATCTTTGTTTACCAAATGGTGTCCAAAATATTTTTTTTCATATATTAGTCTGGAATTTGCTTTATTGTATATATTTATTGATTTGAAGAGCTTTTTATTTAAAAAAAAGACAGAAAAAACTCTTTCAAATTCTTCAAAATACAGAGGGGGGGGAGTGGGGGGGGCGGGTAGTGCAATTCATTGTAATTCACGGTAGCTGTTTTTACATTCAGAAGAGAGGGCCCAGTAATCATTTTAAAACATGCTGTCTTCATCTTTTTTCATGGTTTTGCATATGTATTTTCGCTATCACTGTAGTTATCCATTTTTTTTTTTTTTTACATGATGCCGATGTTGTGATTTTCAATAGATTTCGTCTTTATTATTTCTTCAGTCGCAGCCTAGATCTTGTTCAGCACAAATGTTTTCATAACGTCTACTTTGCAGCATTAACATTTTCATAATGTTCAGGGTTTACCTTCGAACTCACATAGTGGAAAATCAAAACTGAGTGTTTTTTGTTTTTTTTAACGCATTCCTGTTGACCTGTAAATAAAGCTGATATGTGGAGATGCATAATATTTTTCTTCTTTGTGTACAGCAGGATATTTATATTGTGTACACTCAGCAGGTCTTCTTTCCGCTGATAAATATTTTACCAGTCCTTAAAGGAACATATTGTACATTTTCTGCTTGGATGGTATATTTGCAAAATATTTAACATAATAATTCTGAGCATGAAAAAAAATGTTTTATGATACTGTTACAAGTTGCTGAATTGTAATTTTTTTTCATATTAATGCAAACTCCCATATTTTATATGAGGTTCCTTATTGTTTGAGAATTAGAGGATGTTGAATGCGCTACCACCTCATCAGATACTAAGGTCTTTAGAAGACAAGATTTAGGATAGGTCTGTGAAGGTTCTCATTCATCCAGGTCATGGTATAACTGTAAAAAATAAATCAACTGGACTTGCTGTATTTTTTTTTCTTGAAGATGATTCACTTGTCAGCCAACCAGCTTTCTCAATTCAGAATGACTTGTACAAAAAGTCTTAGCATGAGGTCTCTGACCCTGTTAGATAAATTGGGGTCTCTGACCCCATGCTGGTTATGATAAACAGATTTAAGCAACATTCACCATATTTATACACAAAGAATGTTCCTACGTGTCATGCTGAATTGAGAAAGCTAGTCAGATGACCAGCGAAATGTCTTCAAGAAAAAAAAAATACAACAAGTCCAGTTGCCTTGATTTTTTTTTTACAGATATATTTTTTACAGATAAGATTTAGGATAGTCGTTGCATCGTCTACAGTTTGACTCGTTTTCCGTACTATCAATATGTCAATAACTGAGAAAGATGACTGATGGTTGTCTACTTTGGTAATACAAGTATGTTTACTATGGTTACTCATTTATATCCTGTTTATCACTTTAAGCCTTTACAAGTTTACATCTGTACCGCTAATGTTTTAATTTGCAACCTGAAAAAAAAAAGTTAAATAAAGAATTAACAAAAAAAAGATTTAGGATAGACCAACTGTTAACTAATAGTCTTAAAGATCAGTTACATGCAGTATGGGGATCCTGTCAGATACTATTACCATGCAGCAAGAATCTTTGTAATCCACTGCAACCGTGATCTAGACAGCACTTCACAAAGTTACTAGGAGTGTATTTCTTGATACCTGTGTCCGGTAACTTCTTCATGCTCTTCTCTGTGTACTGCCAATCACATACAAACATCTAAAGCAGGATCAATTCTGATTGGTGACAGGTAAGTAGCCTGCAGTGGGTGAATGTTTGAATGCCTCTCCAGCACCTCAAGCTTAGATCAATACATTACAAATAAAAGAGAGAGGGGATAGAATGGTGCACAGCAATACCTACAAGAAAAATAAAGCCACCTTAATTCTGACATCCCAATTGATTTCTCAATTTTGCTCACCCCTATCGAAGGGCCTCTTTCACAGAAAATGTGGGTAATTGGTTCACCACTCCCATAAATGCAAGCTTCAATCTGTGAAAGGAAAAATATGTAAGGGAGCTCTGACTCTTTCACAGAAGCTACAGCAGTAGAATAAGTACAACCCGACAATTCCCTAAGGCTTTACTTTAGCTAAAAAGAGCTAAAGCTCTCCAATAAGAACAAAGCATGAACAGGTGCCATCTGAGAGACCACTGTTTCCTCATAGAGATGAAAGGTTCTTCTCTGCAGCATGCTGGTAGGAGACAGGCTTTTCTACTCAGGCTGTGGCTGCTTTCTAAAAAAAAAGAAAAAAGACGTTGCACACCCTTTGCTTTGATGCACCTGGACTGTATTTAGCTGATTTAAAGAGAAAGTTAGTTAGCCTTTAAAAAAAAACTGGAGTAAAGTATAAAATATTGTAAACATTGAACCAAAAGAAAATGTGTTGCCCAAAGTGAACAGTCAGATTTATTATTCTCTGCACAAATGAGGCAAGTAATCTGATTGACCCCTTAGGATTAGAGGTATTTGTTTCCCCATTTTCTTTTTCTCTGTTTTTTTATTAATGTCCCCCAATCTCTGCATTCTTATGCATTTTCCCTATTAATCAATAAATATTAGTGCATTTTCAAATGTTACCCTGCCCTGCTGTAAAAAAAAATCAAATGTTTATATGTTCTTTACTTCTTCTCACATTACATAGATTACATTTGTAAAACCTCTTTAGCGACAGGCACAATTAAAAATAACATTGAACGCTTTCTAAATATTAAAATCTCCCGACAAAAATTATGAAATAATCAATAATTCAAGAAATGCCATTGCCAGAAGCATCTTTATTTTAAAAATGCTTTAATTTTAGTGTACTAGATATTAAATAATTTGTCAAAATAGGGTATTATTAAAGAGTTCAGATTTAGAGCTTACTGAAACATATTGGGGGAATTAATAAATGTTGAAGTCGTTCTCTAAATGAACAATTTGAATTACCAATTAAAGTATCGAGATTGAGATTGTTTTCCAATAATAACTTCTCCTCTTCAACCTGAAACTTGCATTCTTAATAGTAATTTTAAATCCCAAATGTGCCAGCTTATCAACGATGCTACGAATGTCTCCCAACTTGACTGACCGTATTCTTTTGATTAGATCATATAGTGGAGGATGTTAAAACCAATATTATAGCCAAAATACAGATGATCATTTTGTATGCGTATTTTTAATTGCATTCTCAGCTTCAAAGTGCCTACCATTTAAAAAAACAATATTTTAATGTACTGTACCTAACACAAGCACTATTCAAAAGAGGGTATAATAATTCAGACTGAGATTGTTAAAAAAAAAAATGCATTTTGAGCCATCAGTTTGATAATATTATTCAAAGTTAATTGCATTTGCCCTAAAAAGACTTGCAACTTGATATTATATTATTTTTGTCACTTTCATTTTATTCATCAGTCAATCTCCTGTTTTTTTTTTTTTTTTCAAGTTATAGTCTTAGCTTGTAAGGATTTTCAAAGAATTCAAACAGCTGATATTTGAAGGGGTTTGATGCTAGGTAGCTTTTAAAGGGCTAGCAAACCAAAAGGACCTGTTACACCATATAGCCAGCTGTAAGCATTTGGACACCCACCTGTCCAACATCTTATTCCAAAACCAGTGGTGTTAATATAAAGTTGGTCTTTCCTTTACTGTTATAGGATCCTGTGAAGGCTGAAACATTGCTTGTGGGTTTGCTTGTGTATTGGCACTTATACTGGGCATGGTTTGTGGTCAGCCCTCCAATTTATTTAACACACATCTAACTGGGTTAAGGATTTTACATGCCAGTCCATTTCAGCAAACTACTGGGGCAATGCTAACCCATCAGTTAGTTGAGGAACTGACTGGTGGACATTTGGCAACCTATGTTGGTACCACATTTTCAGTAACTGAACTCTGCAATATGTCACACAACATATAGCCAATATTTTCAGCTGGACGTACGATGCTTGTGCATTTGTCTATGTATGTGCCCGGGACATTAAAGAGGAACTCTCAACTTAATTTTTTAATCTTTTCTTACTTTTTCCGCTGGGTAAAGTGAATGAATATATTGCAATGCAAATCCAATGCTGTTCTGCTGTGATCTACTACTCCATACTGCACACAAGGTCTCTCTTCCTGCTATCTTCCTTTCCTACATCATCAGAGACCGACTCTCCCTTTTGGGTTCTTGCAGCCGTTCCCTTGACTATGTCCTTCCTCCACCAGCTGATGTGTGGAACCCAGTGTCCCCTGGGATATCTGACGTGGATATTTATAGGAGAAATACATTAACACACAAAAAAGTGTTAGCTTTTTTAGAATAATATGAGCTTGTTAAACTCCTTGTCTTCTATAAGGTAGACCTATTCCTTGACTATGCTGCTTCATACATAGCCAACCCATTTGTTGACTATGGTGCCTGCTATAAACTGAGACCTGTTCCTTGGCTATGAGGCCTCCTATAAAACAGACCATTTATTTGACCAGTGTTTCTCCTATAAGTGGACCAGCCCCTTTGTTTTGGTGCCTGGTATAAAGCAGACCTATTCTTTGACTAGGGTGCCTTCTATAATGCGGACCAGTTCTTTGGTTAGAGGACCTCCTAAAAAGTTCAAATGTTCTTTGACTATTGTGGCTTCTATGAAGCAGACTTGATTCTTGAAAATAGTGCCTCCTATAGAGTAGAAATGTTCTTTCACTATGGTGCTGCCTATAAAGCAGACCTGTTCATTGACTATAGTGCACCCTAAAAAGTTAACCTGTTCCTTGACTATGGTTACTCCTATAAAGCAGACCAGTTTCTTGACTATGGTGCCTTCTATAGAGCAGACCTGTTCCTGGACTATGGTGCCTTCTTTGAAGCAGACCTGTTCCTTGACTATGGTGACTGTTATCAAACAGACCTGTTTCTTGACTATGGCACCTCGTGTAAAGCAGACCTGTTTCTTTGCTATGGTGCCTCCTATAAAGTGAACCTGTTGCTTCTCCCACTATGGGCAAAGTACAGGCTCACAGTGTATATTTTCCATAACATATTGTAGACTGAATACTATCCAAACGCTCAGGTTTTATTCTCCAAAAAGGTCAATTGTAGGTTACCTCTTACTTCTAAAGCTTTCAGAAATTATTCATTATAGTTAACAAGTCGTTCAAAACAAACCTTTGTAATTGTTCTTTAAAGGTCTGTCAGCTCACTCAGCTAAAGCTAGTATTGTGTAATTTAGTGTGAAGCTTTTTTGAAAGCTTCCACTCTCTGGGGGTGTCTTAGCTCAGAATAAAAAGAAAGCCTGCTTACATTGACAGTTTGATCCCAAAGAGAGGAGGTGGCTGTCTGACAGGCTGGTCCTGGGAGCCTGTATGAGACACAGACAAAAGAATATCCATACTAATTGATGCACTGCAACCTATCACTCACTGCTGCTGTCAATAGGACTTTAAAGTCTGGGACAGTCTTACAGTTTAATTGATAGCAGGAAATTATTTTCAGCAGTCTAGGTAGGATTCTGTAGGTACTGACACGTAAAGAAAACCTGTCATGAGAATAACATGGAGCCCACCATTGTTGATCTCGCCATCTGAAAATTCTAGTTATTTGGTTGTCACAATGACCCTCCTGCGTTGAATGACTGATTCACAGCAAGTATGTTGTGGGTTAGTATGAGTTATCTCCTAATATCCAGACCTGTAAAGTATTTTAACTTTGCCATGTTAAGGTTCATTTAGCTTTAGATAATCTGTTTTTACTGCAATCATCCAATCACTTGAAAGCAAAACTTTAATTTTCTTTAAATTCATGATTGTACAGTCAGAATTAACAGAATGTACCATACTTTGTAGGCTAAGTAGAAAATCAACTTCAAAGTGTCAGAGACAGCAGGTCAAAATAACACAAGACAACTAGCATGTTTATATTCTAGTCCTGAATTGAGTATATCTGAGACCAGAAATGTTTTTATTCATTTTGGATAAAGTAGTAAGGGGATAAAACTACTGTAAGGTTCTTTTTTTACCATCTCTGTTCCATTCACAACTGAAAGTGAGAAAAAATAACTCCAAAATGTGGTAAGTCTACTCTTAGACAGTTGGCACCAAACCAAGTGTTCCTACAGGAGGATTTCTACTGTATTTCAGTTCTAGGGGCAATTAAAAATGTTGGACTTTCCCTATTAAGGATGAACCTCCCTAATGGGGACACATAAATTGTTCACTCTTTTCTTAAATGCACACCAGTCTGCCTGCTTACAAAATGGCATATACAACACTTAGAAGGCGGCTTACAAGCACTGTGCATCCATACCTGAATTCCTTGTTTTTCTGTATTTTAGTAGGTTGCCGTTAGCAAGGGACCTGTGTGTGGTCGATATGTGTGTTTTATTGTGCATTGCCAAAGAGTGCTAATTGTTTCCCAACGCACCTCAATAAGAAGTAGGAGGTGATCTCTACAAAACAAGGGGATATCCTCTCTAGAATAGAGACTTCCTGTTCTTATGACAACTCAAATGTTTTGGATTGCCCATCACTTTCTGTGCCTGAGATAATATTTACCAGGATAAATAGCAAAGGGTGATTCTTCGCAGCAAGGACACAGAAAGGAATACAAACCTGATGCAGAGCATAATAAGGATTTCTGTGAGTAATGCCGCATTTTTTTTTCTTTCTTTTTCCTTCTTTCCCTCTTTTTCCTTTTTTTCCTCATATTGTATACTGCTTGATTGTTTCTATTCTATATCCAGCAGGTTTGCTTTATAATGTACACCATGTCCTTTCAAGTGCCAAGCTGTATATATTGCAATAGTTAAATATACTATAATAATGATGACCAGTTACCCCTTTCTCATCTTTAAACTATTGTTCTTGCATCTACTACATACCCCAGGAAAAATAAAAAAAGGTTATAACCCTTCCATATTTTATCCAAAACTAAAAAAAAAAAAAAAGACTTTACATGCAGTTTAATTAACTGCTCGCTTCCCCAATATTGAGAGGTGGTCAGGCCTGGTGATTGGCCACTCAGGTCTCAGCACTGCATCCTGGAGGCAAAGGAGGGTCACATGCTCACTCATACCACAGATAAATGGAGTGGCGGGGTAGCACAATGAATGTGAGCGTCATTGGGTGGATGGTTGGTCATTAAAGAGACCCTTTGCCTTTGTCCTATCAGGGTTCCCTATAAATCAAAAGGGTAGTTTGGGGTAATTTTTAAACCAGTCCAAATAAGAAAAACTAAGCCTGAACAATTCTGATCACTCATTATAACTGATAAAGAAACTGCACACATACAAAAATAATCGAGCAAGACACTCTTTTTATTAAGGTAACATTACCGTGGCATGTCTAAGACATAAATTACTTCAATTTTCTTAGATGTAAAAAGAATTTCTTTGGATCATCTCTCTGTAGAATACCTCAAAACGAAGAAGGAAGGGGAAAAAAAGATGCACATTGCAAAGAATTCTTACAAAACACATTGCTGAATGTCAGACATAACATTAAGAATTCCATAAGCATCTCAACATTGCACCTTCAATAAAAAAAACACCATATTTTACAAACGTATAGTTATAAGATCTATTATCGGGGCCCGGAGACTGACATTTTCAAATGAAGTGCTCCACTTTCTGAAATTCATTACAAAAAACCTTGTGCATTTAGTCAAAATTAATGAACCCCATGTGTCTGCCAAATGTTATCATCAACTAAAAAGATGCAATCTTAAGATTTTATTTGACATTCATTCCCTGCCATCTCCATCTTTTGTGTCATGAAGGCAAAGTGATTCCTAGACAAAACTAAGTATGTCAGCTTGAGTTGATCATTTTGAAAGGAACGTGATATTAGCACAAAAAAGTTAACACCTACGCTGCTGTACAAGATTGGAACAATGCGTACTGTAAACTTGCATGCGATTTTATAAAGAATTGGAGGCTTATTCATTAAATCCAACCCGCAGGCAAAAAAGGAAATTCCCCTCAATCCTCCTAAGTAAAAAAAAAAAATCCCACCTGCTACCACCCAATTGACCTAACCCACGGCCAAACAGTCTCGTTCACCACTTAATCCAAAGAAGATTTAATTCCTTACAGTGAAGGTGAGTACATACTATGAAGCACAATGACCCTGACTAAGCAGCTTGTGGTGGGGGCTAGGTCCGTGGCGGTATTTAAGGGGACCAGGTGAGACAATGCTTCTTTGAGTTTTTTGTTTTTTCTACTGAAGAATAAACAAATGTATGGCCAACAACAAATGTATGGTGCACAAAGTTGCTTTTCTAGTTTTGGCACAAGGTAATTTAAAAAGGCAGAACTTACAGGTGGCAATGTTTCCCTAAAGTGGCCTCACAATAGGGTGCTGTCCTGGAGATATATGACAAAGAAAGGGCCACATCAAATGCAGGCTGGTACAAGGTCCTTCCTGAAACTTGCAGCAGGACCATTATGGACCATTACTACACTGTCCCTCCTTGTCTGGAACCTTTCTCGGCACTATACCTATCTCTCCCTAGCCAGCATGTAATCTGTCCTTATCTCAATACTACCCACACTGCAGGGGCTATATATAACTCTCTGGGTCCAAAATGGCTGCTTGGAAAAACTCTATGTCCAATCACACACAGGCTCTCCCAAGATGGCCACCAAGAGGCCTGTACAAAGCATTGATCAGGCGATCCCTGTGTTTACCATCTGACACCTAATCAGGAAGTCAGTGGGCGATCTAAAGATCATTGCTTCACTAACTGGCCTGTCACCTGCTATAGTGGTGTTACTGTTCGTTGGGTGTAGCGGCACAACACCCTGTTACAAGCTCACTAACGCTGGTGAGCAATGGAAGGTGCAAGGAATTTAACTCCATGTTTATTTCATTACAGAAGTCCAAAGATAACAAAGAGGACAACCAATATGTGTTGGTATGTCATCTTTATCAAGTTGTTTTATTATTACTTCTGTGCATGGTGTCTAGTCCAGAGCAATGATATGCAGCGCACCCTGGGACAAGTGCATGCAGAGAGTGGCTAAAACCCCATTCACATGGGTGACAAGGAGAAGCACTGGCGAGAATCATCAGAATCGACATCAGGAGCCCCCTCCTTTCACATCAAATCCACCCCTTTCACACTAGGAGCCTCTTCATATCAAAATGTCCCCTTTACTTTAGAGTCACCCTTTTTCACATAATTATCCCCTTCTTTCACATCAGAGGCATGACACTGTGTGAAAATTTCGAGGCGCCCCTGAGGAATCTAGAAGTCACCCTAGGGTGCCGCAGCACCCATGTTGAGAAAGGCTTGTTTAAAGAATACATATCATAATATATTATAGAATGCAAAGCTGTGTCTTTTATATCAGCCTGGAGTTCTGCTTTAAGTAACTAAAACTATTAATTGTCAGTATTTATTGATCTCAATACCTTCTCAGTTTAATACAACGTCCTCCTTTTAAATTAAGATTTAATTAGCTCTTTGTGCTAACTTCACAAATTTTACGGATGCAGCGTGAAAAATATTTTTTCTCTCTTTTCCAATGGTCCTAAACTCCTAAAAATATGAATAAATCAGAAAGAATGTTAAATTGAGCTTAAGGCTGAATCTGCATGCAGATTTAAGAATTAAGGCTTATTACAAACATCCCTCTCCGTATTGCGGTAATAAGTCTCGTTCTTTGCTGTGGTCGGAGCGGAAATAGGAGCGCGTAACCATTAGACAGTTACCAGTACACGCTTCTGCACATCTATTGGGCCTGTAAAACATTTTATAGATACATTGTATCAGTGGAATCACTACCCCAGAGATCACCAGAACTATTAAACTCATCTAGTGGCGTAATGGAAGGTCGTTATTACTCATAAAATATCCCCACTTCTTGCTTGGCTGTAGGTTTACACTGGCTGGAGCAATTAATAACCTCAGACTTCTAATTTCAGAGTGCGTTTAGAGCGATGCTCATTGCGTTATGTTAATAATTAAATGGAGAATTAGAGTGGCCAGAAAAATAATAACCTTTGTGAGGGTAATGAGGAAAAAAACATTTAAAAATAAGCTGACTGCGTTGTTTGGGCAATACAGATTTTTTTATTTCTATGTTACAAGGAGAACTTTAGTCAGGTTAAAGACTTTCCATATGCATTAAGGAATACATCTTTGAACGCTCTCATTTATTCAAGTCATGATATAGCCAGTACTAGTTAAGCTGGCCATACATGGATCACATTTTTATTGTGAGCTGCTAAATCAACTAAATCAGTGACCCTATCAATTCCACCAAGCTTGACTGGGTCCTGCTGAATCATCTGAAATTAAATCCGTGGATGGCCCTTCTGGTACCACTCAGCTTGACTGGGTCCTGCTAAATTAACTGAAATCCAATCCATAGGGGGCCCTACTGGTATCACCCAGCTTAAATGGGCCCCGTTGAATCAACTGAAATTCAATCCATGGGTGGCCCTAGCAGTACCACCCCGCTTCACTGGGTCCAGCTGAATCAACTGAAATTCAATCCATGGGTGGCCCTAGCAGTACCACCCCGCTTCACTGGGTCCAGCTGAATCAACTGAAATTCAATCCATGGGTGGCCCTAACAATTCCACCAAACTTGACTGGGTCCTTCTGAATCATCTGAAATTCAATCCGTGGGTGGCCCTACTGGTACTACTCAGCTTGAATGGGTCCTGCTGAATCAACTGAAATTCAATCCATGGGTGGCCCTACTAGTACCACTCAGCTTGACTGGGACCCGTTGAATCAACTGAAATTCAATCCATGGGTGGCGCTACTGGTACCACTCAGCTTGACTGGGTCCTGCTGAATCAACTGAAATTCAATCCATGGGTGGCCCTACCAGTTCCACCAAGCTTGACTGTGTCCTGCTGAATCATCTGAAATGCAATCCTTAGGTGGCCCTACCAGTACCACCCAGTTTGACTGTGTCCTGCTGAATCATCTGAAATTCAATCCATAGGTGGCCCTGCTAGTACCACCCAGCTCTACAAACTTGAAGGAGCCGGATGGAAGTTTGTCAGCTGCACAGTGACTTGAGCCACTCAGCTGAAGTCACAGTTTGTGTAATCAGACAACTGTGGGGCCAGCTGTCAGAATGCAATAGCTTGCAGGAGAGATTTCTCCATCCAAACTGTTTATCCTGCTTGAGGAAATTAAATGAAAACCACAAGGTTTGTTGCTAGGATAAAGTGTATTTCCACTTTTGCAACCAAATTGGGATAACACCTACTTCATATTTGTTATATGTCCTCATTCACATTGCATAATGTAAAAAATAAAAAAAAATAAAAGGAGCTGCTCATGTTTTAAATGCTTTTAACTAGCGTAAAAATCCTACTTAGCTTACCCTCTATGTAATGTTAAGGAGGGGGCTGTGGAAGGTCACGTTTACCATAATTAACCTTGTCTGTACTGTGCTGGCAGATTTCATTATCAATTGTAAACTAGATTTGAGCACTGTCTTTGCTAACAAAGGGTTGAAGATCTGGAAGCATTATATGTTAATGAGAGGCAGCACAGTCTGTCCCTCTACTTTCTCTTTCAAACTGTTTAGAGTAGCCTAGAATCTGCACAAAGTCCTTCACCAAAGGAATATCTAAAGGGTAAGAAATATATTTTTAAAAATCCTTTTTACATATGCTGTATGACTGGGAACGCATAACAAACATATAGAGGGGTTGTTCTCAAATTTGACCGCAAAAGTGGAAATGCACTTTAAAGAAATACACTGGTAAGCCCAGTTTGTGTGCATATTCTGTGATATAGAGTTCCAGCATATGGTCAGATTTGACCCACAAAATTCCAACAAGCAAAAACAATCCTGCACGTGAACAGCATTCTTTCACGTGCACTACAAACATTTCTATTTTTTGCAATCTCAGAAGGGCTGCAGACAGCCTGTTTACTGGATGCCACTGTCTTTTATGTGACACTTGCTTTGGTAGCAGTTTAAATTGCTTCCTGGTATTTTAACACGACTGCTATTTGCTCTTGCCGCTGCGGGATAAAAGGCTGCTAATCTAACGTTACAGAGAGATCCTTGTCAGCAGTTCACAAGGAAGACAAAACACTCTCTCTGTGCAACGTTGATGATAGGGTGACGAACAGGTGTAGCGTGCTTTCAACATGTCACACAACACCGGAGGAAAACAGGATACACAAAGGGTGCAAACGGCGATGTCAGTTCCTTCGCCAAACTGATAAAAGAATTTCATATTTTAGAAAAAGGGTGACTGGAATAAACCCCCGCAGTGTTTTATTGGAGATGACAGGGATACAGAGGTGATAATTCCTTTTGATTCTAGAACAAACTATTCGCAGACCTCGAGCCACACGTGAAATTGCAAGTTGCCATCAATGTAAAACAGCATTTGGAAAACAAGAATTAACAATGGCAGCCACCATCTTTCTTTTGGTAAAAGTTTCCTTAAAAAGTTAAACCCAGTTCCAGTTTTAATCCAACAGTCAGAACATACCTTTTTTTTCTGTGGGGCTTCAGTATGGTCAGGTGACATCACATCACAGGACAACTTCCTTCTGCTATTTACAACACTTTCCTCTGAGTTCAGGAAGGCTTATTGATGTGTTCCCAAGGGGCCTGTCCTTGAAGGACTGGGTTCACATTGAATGACTTTAGACTGCCACTGGATCGCAGAGGAGGACAGGTGGGGCAGTGCTGGAGATTGGAGAGGGTGAGTACTGCCTGACCATGGGGGGCAGGGACCAATTTAAAAACAATGAGGCTGGAGTTGGGAATGATAGTGCTGGTGAAGCTGAAACGTTTTCAGTTTTTAGTGTGAAAGGATTAGAAACTTCTGTGAAGTTGTGTCATTACTAGGGCGATTCAGTGTTGGACCCAATGACCATTGAGACACTGGCTATATGTTCTATTCTGAAGGGAGTGACATTAAGCCCCATCCTCAAAACCGAACCTTTGCTTTGCCAAAGACTGTAGGTCTGATCAAAATATTCTAAAAAGTGATGTTACTGTTCCTTATACCATTCTGGCAGCCCATTGGTTTACTCGTTTATTAGTTACTTCTGCTATGCAGCCCTCTGGTACTCGGTTCAAACCCCAGCCAGAAGTGTCCTTGTTCTCACGTGCCCTGGGCATTGGGAGGGTGTCCCCGTGCTGATGGGGACAAGGGCCTCTTCCTCACAACCCTGACCCGGTGGTTGTGGGGGTCTGCGGGCAAGGGGGCTCGATCGCCCCCCCCCTTTCCTGCCCTGTGCTCGGATCAAGTGTCTGGTAGGACTGTTACGGGGGACCCCACGTCTTTTTTCCCCAATTATTTGGGGCTGGGGTTCCCCCTTAAAATTCCTACCAGACCTCAAGGGTCTGGTAGGAATTTTAAGGGGGAACCCCAGCCCCAAATAATTGGGGAAAAAAGACGTGGGGTCCCCCGTAACAGTCCTACCAGACCCTTGAGGTCTGGTAGGAATTGGGGGGACCCTCACTCTTTTTTTTCCATCTTCGGCAGACTGTAAAAAAAAAAAAATTCTAATGTCACTTTGCTGCTAACTAAATTTCATCCAATAAACAAAATTTCGACCGGACTACTGCTAACCAATTTCGGGAAATCAGGAATTCGGATTCGTTTTAGCTGTAATTCGGAATTCGGATGCATCCGAATCTCCGAAGTTCCGAAAATTCGTCCGAATTTCGATTCGGGAACGAATCGCACATGTCTAGAGATAGGGACCTTAGATTGTAAGTTCCTTGAGGACAGTGACTTGTGTAACGTGAAGGTACTGTATGTGAATCACTGTGTAACTTGCTGGTGCTATATGAATGCCTGTATTAACTAAATAGGTTCCTCAGCCACCAATCATATTCCTATGCTGAAAGCTAAAATCTGATTGGTGGATGTGGAGATTTAAATGCAGTTCTTAGCAGGAGCATATTTATGTATCAGTGCCTATATGACTAATGGATGTCCACTTTAGCTGACAATACCAAAAGAAAACTGTTTCAAGAGACACTTCAAGTATGGTGATCAGTGAAACCGCTTCATTGATAAATAGCTTGCTAATAAGTACATGTTATATGCACAGCAGATCTGTAGATATTTTAGTAGTCACAGCAAAGTTATTCATCCCCTCGTGTAATTATGCCTTTGTTTTGCAGGTCCATATATAATACTGACACTAAATGTTTTCATTTCGTACATAATGCTTCGTTAAAAGCTTCTTTGGCATCTTCTACCTTTGCAAGCTCTCTGCTTATTATTAATCCATGGAGCGTGGCCTGAACGATGGAGGACGTTAACCACTCATTATGATAGACACGCTGAATGTTTACCTCTTCAGACACTCAGATGCATCATTAAAGTCATAAGAGGGATGAAGAAGACAAACCCGCAGAAGTGAGCTGCAATAACTGCAGAAAAAGGAGAGATTAAAAGCATCATTTATTAGCTGGAGTACAGGTGGACTGGAAGTGGAACGAACGTAAACTATGAAAAATTGTAAGCAGGTAGAGTTTTATGGCAAAATAAACTGTGTATGTCTCTTCTGCCATAAACCGATCTCCCTTCCTTTTTTTAATTTTATTCTCACTGCTCTCCATGTCTTTAAGATGCTGGGAGTCGTGAGACTGTAGGGGACACCCTGGAGGGTAAGCTGCTGTTTTATTTTAGGGACACTTGGGCAATAATTGTTTTAATTACCTGTCACGTACCTGGTTGGACAATGAATGTGTGAGGAGGCCTCCCTTGCACCTCGTGTCCCGAGGACTCTGGAGTTGGGGGCAGAGTCCAAGCAGACAGCGAGCTAGTGGTTACACAGTGCAAGCTGGAGTCCAGGTGCTGGTTGCAGAGCAGGGCACGATCCGTAATCAAGGTCAAACGAGCCAAGGTCACACCAATCGGGCAGGCAAGGTACAAAAGGGATGAAGCAGAGGCAAAGTCCAGTAATGATCCAAGGTCAGGGGCAGGCAGCAAACAAGAATAGTCAAGAACAAATCTGGGTCAGAGGTCAGGCAATATAATGTAAGGAATCACAGTAACACAGGGGAGCTGAAAGACAATCCAGCAACTTGGAGACAGGCAGGCCGGGTTTAAATAGTGTGATCCATTAGCACATTGTGTCACTTCCTGTGCGCCGTTTGGCGTGCTTTTTGATGGCCATTCCGTATGGTATGGAAAATGGGACCCCACGCATGCGCACAAACAGATGGTCCCTGCTTCAGGGCCTCAAAAATTCTCACCGGTTACTCACCACTGACCTAAACCCTATAGCTTGCTTTCCAATTATTTGGATTCAATGTTTGCATCCATTAACCCCCCTTCTTCTCAAAGAGGCTACAAGATACAAACCCAGGACACCAAGCATAGGGGCTTGAATCTGTTAACCCCATAGCAAGATGCCTATAAGCATGCTGCACCCTGGCAATGCTAATACAAGCCCTTATGTCCATAAACATTGCACCATTGTTAAGAGGAGACCCAGAAAATAACTCCTCTTCCTAAAAATATTAGCCAGTGCTGCAGATGGTAAGAATGGAAATGTCGCCTGAGTATAGAGGTTAGTCTGAAAGCTTCTTGCTCTGGTTTTTCTGGCAATAAAATAAAAAAATAAAGACAAGATTAACAATTATTAGAGTGAATTGGGTGACACAAACCTGCTCGCAGATGTTTTACAGATATCTGCTTTCTATAAGTCATTCCACGCCAATATGGATTTTAGTTTGTCACATCTAGCTCACTCATCTGCACAAATGACCCAGCCCAGTGCAACTTTGGGTCATTAGCCTTTACCATGTGCCATATTTCTATATTTTTAGCAAATTATTAACTTTAAAGATGAATTCCAAG
>NW_017306464.1:1543922-1556709 GCF_000935625.1 Nanorana parkeri | reverse complement strand
TTACAGAAAGAGATGGTAAGTCTCGCCAGTGGGGACACAGACATTAATAAAAACCTAGGAGAATTGAATTTCTCATGTGCGCTGGCTATTGGATGTTCCAAGTAGAAATAGTAGGCTGCTTGCCTGACAGTGTAGAGATATTACAGCATCCCACATGCTATATTGTATATAAAGTGAAAAATATCATAAGAAAATGTATCAATGTGAAAAAAACACATTAATTATAATAAATATTGAATCTAATTATTGCATTAATGTACAAGTGATAAATATCTACTACTTTTTTTTTTTAAATACATGTTCATGAAAAATGTTTTATTAGAAGTAAAAACCTGGCAGGGGGTTTTACCATTTCCACACTGTATCCCAAAAAAAAAACTTTTTGGTTTTAGATGCAGTTTGAAAAAGCGGAGAGTATAGAAAGTGTGGCTCCTTCAACATTTCTGTAGAGCAACGTTTCTTAACCTTCTTTCAGTCATGGCACCATATAAACGTATGCAAAATCTTGAGGCACCCAAGTCTGGAATGTAAAAAACATAAATGTAAAAAAAAGAACATGTTGCCCGTGCGAAATCCATAGCAGACCCTTATCCCAGATAAAGGTCTGGTATGGATTTTCAGCAGAGACCCCATGCAAAAACATACAAAATGTAAGACATGAGAGCTCCCCCGCCCCTTTAAATCAGGAGCCCTCCCTTTAAAGCAGAGCCCCCCTTCTTTCACATCAGCACCCGCCCTTTCACATCAGAGTCTCCCTTCAGATTAGGAACCACTTTTACATCAGAGTCACTCTTCACATCAGGAGAACTCTTTACATCAGAGCCTCCCTTCACATCAGGAGAACTCTTCACATCCAAAGTCTCCCTTCACATCAGGAGCCCCTTTCACATCAGAGTCACTCTTCACATCAGGAGCACTCTTCACATCCAAAGTCCCCCTTCACATCAGAAGTCCTTTTCACATTAGAAGCCCCCCTTTACATCAGAGCCCCTTTTGATATCAGAAGCTCTCCCTTTGCACCAGATGCCTTCTTTCACATCAGAAACCCCCTTCACTTGAGAGCCCCTCCACCCCCTTTAATATCAGGAGCCAGAGCTGTTGCAGGTTTGCAGAATGGCAGAGGGTGAGAGGTGAAGCAGGCCTGGAGGGTGGAGAACTTTTTTGTATAGATCCCACCCTTCCTGGATTAGCATCATTCATTTCCATGGCGCTGGACAACATTTTGAGGCACCTCTGAGGAAGCCAGAAGGCACCCCGGTTGAGAAAGGCTGTTGTAGAGACATAATGACAAAGAATGCTGAGAAATTCACTTCAAGTCAAAATGTGTGTGTTACAGTTTAGTGGCCCTTGTTGTTGGGTATGTCAAGTTCCACTAATGAACTAATATTTCCACCAAAAATAACATTTTCCATTGTTTGCCCCTTGGTATCTGCATCTTCCCTGTTCATGAATTACTATACGAAAAGGCCATTGGAATTACATGCCGTCTGCCTGCGTGTGATAATTTGGATTGATTTTTAATTAACTCGGCAAGTAAATAGCTATGTAATCTCTATAATTATCATAGATTTCCAATCTGTCAGCACTCCCTGCCCATCTAGTTAATATATTGTCCCAATAAAATTAGATTTCTCCAGGAATGAATACCACCCAGCCACCTCTTTGTGTCTGTCACTGTAAGTAATGTAAACCTTAAAGGGGATCCCACACACTAACATGTTATTTTCACACAGTGGAAAAAAGAGTTAGAACATCCTACATAACCATGTAGCAATAACAAGTTGATGATGGATTTTACAACAGGGACCTGTTTTCTATTGATTTCTGCAGTCATGGAACCCATACATAATTAGCTCTGTCTTACATCATCGTCTGACCTCCTCTATAAAGAAAGCTCAGCTGTGACTGCTGGCTTGTCAACTGCTCCTTTCTAATTGAATGTTTATATGGAGCCTTGCTTTTTCAGCTGTGTGTCTATCCGCACTAGAGCTGAATAAAAGGAGATTGGGGATCAGAAGAGTGATTTTGGTGAAGCTGATTTCTCTGGAAACTACTGATTTTGCCATCAGCAAAATTTTGTTCATTAAGCCGAGCCACTTATATAAAATTTGATTTAAAAATAAAGCAGAACTATTTTTTTAAAAGGTAATTTATTTATTTTTTTTTGGGGGGGGGGGGGTGAATAGTTAGTTTATTTAGGGTTCTATTTGTAAATATTTTACAGAAAATGTACACAACTTTCACCCAGGATTCGCACATTTTTCAAATGCATCCAATAAGAAAAATGTATGAATCTTGAGTGAAAGTTGTGTTTCCCTGCCAAGTTTGTAATGTGGAGTCTGTCTCACAGATGAGGAGATTCACTCATTTATTTGTCTTGGTGTTTGCTACAAAATGTTATCCCTAGACTCAGGCGCATAACTAGAAATCACAGGGCACCATAGCAAAATGTTGTATGGGGCCCTATAATTTCTAGGTACTCCCCTTCCAGAGGCCACTTGAGATCCCAAACAGCCCACTTGAGAGTGACCCTGTAGAGCTCACCATAGACTCTCTATGGTGGGCTCTGCAGGGTCTCAGGTGGGCTTGTCAAACCCTCTTACCTGTCAGCCCCAATCCATTGTCCGCCTCCTCCACGGTCGCTGGTGGGCCGCACCTCTTCTGTCCCTGGGCCCCACCTCCTCCATCACCTGACCCCTCCTCCTCCTCCGCCGCTGCTGGCTGTCACTGACTCAGCAGCGACTGTGAGGAGGAACGCGCCACTGCACACATCACTGATAGGTTGTCAGTGATGTGAGCGGGGACACATTCCTCCTCACAGCCGCAAGTGACAGCCAGCAGCCTGAGATGCCATAGCGACCCAGGCGGCCCGTTATATATATATATATATATGTATATATATATGTATCAGTCTACGTATTGTGCTGTAAAATCCGCCTAAATGGAGCTTCAACCCTTTGACAACAAAAGGCGTGTGCTGCTGGTACACCATAAAGGTGGTGGGGGTGGCATCTGGCATCCTGCCCAGCTCACTGATATCACTGGTTGCCAGGTGCTCGGTGGGACATTGGCCAGAGCATCCCGCTGAGCTCGGGGCAACCAGTGACATCATTGGTTGCCGCAAGCTGGCTGGGATGCCGGCCAGAGCATCACAGGTTACTAAAAGCGCTTAGCCGCCCCCCTAGTGACTCAATGAGATGCCGCCTGAGGCAACCACTTTGGCCTGCCTCATTATCGGGACAGGCCTGATTGTTCGTGATGATGTCACATCTGTGGACGCCAAATGGAGCTCCAAAGAGAAGAGGCTTCGGGGGACCAGTTGCATGGCAGAAGGAGCCTACAGAATCAGGGGATAATCTAAGCAAGAAGTACTGTTTCCTGGAGCCCTAAGCAACAAATGAGCATTTAACCCCTACAGTGCAGGGTGGGGAGCCCCACTGTATGGGTAGTTTTTTCAGTTCCCTGGAATTCAGCTTTGATTTTACAATTGTTATTCTTTATAAAAGGGGAATAAAAAACACAAGGATGCCTTTTTGGCTTGGGCTCAAACATCCTTTTGTTCAAGATTTTCCACAACCTTATTTTCTGCATTTTACCCATTGACTTTTACTAAGTATTAGCGTGTTCATCACAAATGTATATATTTGTATGCACATATAATTATCTGCGGATTAAAATTCTTCTGAAACAGAATAGCATCTTATAAATTATGTACATTTTTAATGTTTCCATCTTGTGTACATTAAGAAATGCATTTTTTTTTCATTACAGGCCATAACAGCTTACCATTGATTTTCAAGTATTTGAGTCAATTTAAATTCTTAGGAAAGCTATAATTTGCACATATCGTTGTAAGGCGGAAGCTCATTTTGCATAGCGTTTTATCAGAGGTCACGAAGCGATATCACTTTGCGGAGGAAAAAAACATTTTTGTTCCGCGTCTAACTAGACCTTTGAACTTGCATGTCAGAAAACCGAAATATGCAATTTTCCAAAGGTAGATGGACACTCTCTGTATGTGTGGTGTTTTAATCTCTTTTTATTTACTTGAAGGCGTTTGTAATTGGGGGTTGCTTATCCTACATAAGATAGCAATAATCTTGAGTGCCCTTGGGCACATATCCTTATTCCTAGTTTATGTAATAGATTATCAGTCATACACACTTCATTTCAGTAAAAAATGGGGAATTGTCCAGTTTCAGCAAAAAAAAAAATGATGAAATCGTTAATGAAAGAGACAGTCTGTTGCATACAAAACACAAGTACAAACACAGATAAGGGTCTGGTATGGATTTTCGAGGGACCACACATTGTTTCTTACATTTTTTTTTACATTTTAGACTGTGGTGCCTTGAGATTTTGCATATTTTCAAAGGGAGCTGTGGCTGACAAGAGGTTGAGAAACACTACTTTACAGTACTGTTGGCTTAGACAATGTTTAAGACCTGACAGGTCTGAAAGGCACAGACACTTTAAGGTATAACAGGGAACAAAGCCTTCTTGTATGACAAAAGTAGCTCAGCAAAAATCCTGTTTATATACATTTTTATGTTTCTAAAATAGAAGTAGCATTGGAAACTGCCATGCATAGATATAATGTGTATGTTGCCAAGAAAACACGTACATATATTGGCCATCAAGAAAACAAACACAGCGATTGTCCTCGCAAAAAAAAAGAAAAAATACTGCTACTAATATGAATTTGCTAGTTATTGAAGCCACATCCAGTGCACAATGACAAGTCCTTGGGTGCTGCTACCTTCAACCTCCTTCTATCACTAGTGGATCATTTAGTGTGTGCAGAGCATTTCCCCAATGGTTTCTCTGCTGTCTGTTTTTTTGTTCTCTGGCAATAAAACTGATGCATAGATTCTAAGGGGTCTATTTATTTTTTCATCACAAATTCAGTTCACAACAGTTTTATTCAAATCTCTTAGACATAAAAAGGTTTGCAAGGGCTGGGGTAGTGGCATTGATGGGTGATTTTAACTACCCTGAAATTGAATGGAATAATGGCACTGCTGGAACAGTTAAAGAGCAGAAATGAATACACTTATTACATGACAATTTTATGGCACAGTGTATGAAGTCCCCAACTAGAAATGATGCTCTGCTGAACCTGTTAATCTCAAACAACATGGAGCTGATTACAAATGTTCATATAAAAGAAAATGTGGTAGCAGTAACCATAACATGATTTCACTTAATTTAGGTTGTACACATCAAGCACATATTGGAAAAGTAAAAACACTTAACATAAACGGAGCACATTTTCCAATGCTGATGGCTGCTCTCCAAAACTTAGACTGGGAGGGAATATGGTCATCAAAGAACACAGAACAGAAATGGGACTGTATATTCCTGTGGACAATAAGATTAAAAGGCTAAAAGTAAAATCTCACGTCCAAAATTTAAAAAGCCATAAAAAAAATAAGCAATTGATAACATTGTAGGAACTTTTTCATCATATGAAAGTTAAAAGAATATAACAAAATATATAAAAAGGGAATCAAGATTGCAAAACTTCAAAATGAACCACAGGTTGCATAAAAGAGTAAAACAACGCCCCCCCCCCAACAAAAAAAGTGCAGCCCCGAAAGGGATTGTCAACTATGAGGGTGGTGGGGGGAGACCACGGGCCCCCTACTGGCCGTGGGTTCTCGGGCAGCTCCAGGGTGAAGTCGAGTCTCCGTGCCTTGGTCAATTCACCCCTGCTTAGAAGTAAGTTGTAATGTCAGAGACTGCAGCAGACATTTGTGAACATAGCTGAGAACTGCAAAGGCATCAGGATTTACATGATTGTGTCATTTGTGAGCCAGTATCTTAGTCCAGAAGGTAAATGGTAATCTTGGATGATGCCTGAACAAAGCTGGTGCCATCTCTCTGGATAGAAAAGCAGATGAAGTAATTGTCAGGGGGGAATACTGTCGGTAATTAATAAATGTAAGTATTACAATGACATATTATTTATCTCATTCAAGCTTTTCTTGTTTTCTTTAAGAACAAGCTTAGGAAAAAATTGTATGGAGTTGTTTTGCTGTGAGAGGAAAGATTTAAAATTATGTGACCTTAGCTTATAAGATGTAAACGAACCTCCCATAGATCGTAGCTGATTTGACTTCTCACAGCTTTTTGTTGCAGAAAAGAACCTCGCCGGTAGCAGCAGAGAAGACAAGACAAACGAAACGTTATCTAAGAAAAGTAAGGAAAAGCTGTCCCAGAAACAAAAGCCACCGCCAAGTCCAGACACAGGGGAGGAATCTTTCCAAGAGACCAACCATGAGAAGAAGATGCGTCTTGTTGTTTACTCTTCTGAAGAAGAGTGCAGCAAAAGTCATTCTTATAAAGAAGCAAAACAGAACTCTGCACACAAAACTGAAAATGAAGGTATATTTGGATAAGATTGTAATTATGGGGGAAAGAAATAGCGGATTATAGTAGAACTAGTTTCCTTTATAGTGTTGTAACCATATTTCCATCCATCCCGCTTTATACAATCTTCTCTCTGAGCAGCTGCTGCAGCTTTAACACAGGGTGGATGCAGTTTTCTTGCATATGAGGAAATCATCTTCCAAAGTGAATAAAAGAAGCCGTCTGGCATGTCAAAGCTTGTCCTTCCTTATAGACAGGGCACACTGATATATTTTCCTGAATCCATGGTCCTGAGTTTTCTCTCTTCTTTGATGCACCTTGGAAGGGACTTTCTTTGAGTGTCCAGGTTGCTGCAATGTCACATGGACACCCATTGACTGTCAAGTAGCAGGCTCCTTACAAGTCCTGAAGACACCAGCAGTGGCATGATGATGTCACTAGGGAAGGCAACAAGACTGGCGAGCAGCAGGCCCAGACTGTAGCACTTTGCCTATGGTCTCCACTAGCAGAAGAACAACCAGAAAGAGACACATGACAACAAAAAAAGGACTGTGTAGAGCTTAAACCCCCCCCCCTCGCCAAAATGGTGAATGGATGAGAGGGAGTGAGTGGAAGGAATGGCCATGATTTTCAGCTAATCATTTCTAGGCTTTTAAAACTGAAGCATATTTGCTAGCATTTGCTCTGCATTTTAAAAAATGCAGAGAGAACTAGTGGCAAGACTCTTTTTGCATACTTTGTGGTAAACTTATTTTTCTAGCAGATAGAGAAATGCAAAGAGGCCTAATTGTCATGATAAATTATTTAGGTGTGTCTGCATTTTTAAAACACGATAAAACAGCCCACATATGCAAACTTCATAGGATGTGCAGCATCCATTAGGATGGTTCTTGGTGCCTGATGGGGATTTAAAAGCATCTTTACAACTTGCGTGCTGCCTTGTTATAATTAAAACACTATGATTTATTGGGAAGTCCCATCCCCCTAAAGATTCTGTAAAATGCTGAGTCTGGTTAAGATCTCTTCAGTTTTTTTTTTTTTTTTCTGGGGAATCTGCAATGATACAGACTGATTTTAAAAAAAAACAACTTTGGTCTAATTAAAGTGCAAGATATTCAATTATTGCTGATATCACTAAACTGTACTGGTTAAAACACTCATACCTCCTTTCCCTATAATCCAAAAGCAGCAAATTTGCAACAGTGAAGCCTTTGAGTACCTGAGACCCTCCAAGGGCATTGCTAGGCTTCTAAACCCAGTGCACCCTCAGAAACCTCACTTGGGTTTTAAAGTTTTCACACTTTTTACCAGTGTTTCTTCTCCCCTAGGATTTTGTGTGTTGCTTGCAGTCTGCCTGCTGATTGATCTATAGTTACAGGCAGGTCTGTGTACAGGTATGTCTGTGTGTTTGTTACACAAAAAAGTGTCGGCCTTTACTTCCTGTAGAAGTAGTTCATAATAGTAGTTAGTAGTAGTTAGTAGTGAACATTTCTAACAGATAGCAGCCACAACCTACAGACCCACAGCTTTTGGTTGGAGACATAGGTCAAATTTTCAAACCCTCTTTCAGGAGTGAAGACTGGTGATTTACAACGTACCTCTGCAGTCCAGGCCTACCGACAAGATGCTCTGAGAGTTCTGATAATCCTGATGATCCCTCTTATGCATCTGATGTCAGCTATCTTGTCTGGAAACATCAGGATGGGGGGGCTGGGGGGTGCAATGCTTTATGATACAGAACTGAATATGTGTTATCTTAACATGCACACCGATTTTCTGTTTAATTTGCCTCAACAGCCTCCCTAATGTATCGTATGCAGTACTAAAAATAAATTGATCAAGCTTTATATTTAATCAGATAATTATAAAATACTGCAAATTCATATTATGCAGTATTCTATCTAACCAGCAGGTAGCGCTTTAGGTTGCTTCTCACGTGTTTTCTTTTCTCTCCTTACCACCTACTGTCCAATTACTGTTGTTAACAGACCTGAATAGCTCAAGTGGAAATTTCCACACACAAACTAATGAGTCAGAACAGAGACTCCTCCCTTATCAGACATCAGTACTGGAAAAGGTTTCTGACAAACCTGCTGGGTTGGCAGGAAAAGTATTGTAATAATAATGTCCCTCCGTGATTTCTTAAATACCTGCTGTAAGGAACATCCAGCAAAGACCCTGAAGTAAATGAATATATTGCTTTACCCTGTGTTTTTTTTTTTTTTAAACGAATATTGTGTCTGGTTTTACTGGGAGTTCATTCGAGTTTTTGGGTGGGGGGACTCCCAATTCTGTGGACTACATGTTGCCTGACAGGTCCTCATTAGGACAGCTGTACCTAGCTGTGTGCCAGAGAGAGGGTGTCTCTCAGTTCAAGGAGAGACAAGTATTTTGTTGTAAACTAAAAAAAACTGTTGGATATAAGTCTTCCAGGGGGATACAAACTTGTTGTGGGATTGGGGTTGTTCCAGTAAGGGACATTACCTTCTACGAGGACTGAGTAAGGCTCAGTTGAGCAGAACTTTGCTGTGTTTGCTTTATGGCTGGATGCCTTTAATGTTTATGTTACACTTGGCTGGAATAAAGCGATTGGCTTTAGTTTAATAAATTGGACATTACGCCGCTGCTTAGAGTCTAACCCCCACAGTTTCAAACAGTGAAAGCCAATGCTGCATCAAGCATTTCAATTAGGGTAAAATAAACTAATGCTTAGCTAGGCACACTTGTATATTGAGCAATATGGCTCATATAACTTTTCTTACTGGTCTCTAGCGAGTGCTCAGAATGTGTTAGTAATGCATGTCGAGCATTCCTAGTTGGTGCTTACATGTTTGAACCATTACAGACCAATTCTGCTTTAAATGTGTATAATATCCATAAAAAGTTTGTTATGTATCTCAGAGACTCCATTGAGGTATCCCCAATCGGCATCCCCCTTCTGCTTGAATTGTATGAGTGTTTCCCAGGGGAGGAAACTGGGCTGGCAGTTGGGGGGGTGGCATTTGCCTCCTGGGCCAGTACTGACAAGATATGTTGCTGGTCCTGACTGGGGATACTCCACCATTTAGGGCAGGTTCACACCATTTTCCGGACCACATCTGGTCCGGAAAATGGTGTGAACCTGCCCGCAGTTCCAGTGCATTCCAGACCAGACAAAATGAGACATGCAGTTTTGTCTGGTCTGGTCTGGAATGGACTGCGCTGTGTGAACAGAAACCAGAAATAGCATAGGGATACATTAGGCTGCATTTTGGGGCCGGAAACAATCTGGTCTGGTCTGTAGATGATCTGAATGTGGTATGAATGGGCCCTTAGAGGTCGTTCAAAGATGGGCCTGAAGTCAGTGACATTCACTGAATGTTTAAGGGCCCATTTGCACCACATCCAGATCATCTCCAGACCAGACCAGATTGTTTCTGGACCCAAAATGCACCCTAATGTATCCCTATGCTATTTCTGGCCTCTGTTCACACCAGAGCAGTCCGTTCCAGACCAGGCCAGAAAAATGCTGCATATCTCATTTTGTCAGGTCTGGAATGCACTGGAATTTCAGCAGGTTCACATTATTTTCCAGACCAGATCTGGTCCCGAAAATGGTGTGAACCTGCCCTTATAGCTACTTGTTCTCCGTTCAGGCCTGGGATCACAGTGCCTGGCAGAGTTAAGTCTTCTAGCACCAACTTCCTAAGTGGCTCTGAGATGTTATGCGACAAATACAGATAACTGCAAAGGAAGATGATTCAGCAAGATTTAAAAAGGTGTGTCTTAATAATCCATGTTCTTTGGGATCACCAACCTTTTACGGTGCCTTACAGTTAAAGTGGTACCATGGAAAACTTTGCATGGTAAAAACTTTCAGCCCACTGAAATCTGTGCATTTTCATAAAAGAGCTGGTTAATTTTGTTCCCTCCCTCACCAGGCCAACAGTTCCCAGGCCTCCTCTGTGTATTGCAAATCTAAATGATAGTGTTGCACTTCGCTTATGGTTTCCGCAGAGTGTGGAAAAATCCAGTTATCTGGGAGTCTGTCAGCAAGAGAATGCTGCCATTTTTTATGGCCTTTTGGAAGGAGTGGAAATGCAGACTTCCTCTGTTTGCTCCCCGTAGCCGAACAGAGAGGCTGGGGAACAAGAGAAAGGTAAATATAAGCTGCTGCAAATAAGGCATTAAAGTGAACCTGTTTCTTTTCTCTGCATGGATGACGCATATGTTCATGTAAAGTTATGTTAAAACGTTTGAGACAAATAATGATTTACGAATGTATTTATCATGAAAAATATATATTTTAATAAAGCAGCTCTTATGTAACACCTAAGAAATTGACAATGTATCATTGTGAAGTTTAGGTCTATGACCTTGATGATGACACAAGTATAATAAATAAACTCCGGCATCCGGAAAGTGCTGCATACATTGTCTCATGCAATACAATGGTTTTCCCCCATAGTATTTCTTTGTAGGCTATATATTTCACATCCCCTCGTCCCTTTTCTAGTACAGTGTGGCCTGCCCAGATATGACAAATGGCCTTTAACACACCAGAAACGACTTTGAAAATTGATCTTACACTCAAAGGCGGGGGCTTATGGCGAAAATGGGTTAAAAGTGGGGTTGTCCTTTACTACTGATGCAGCTTATAATGTGTACTATTACCCTACAGGTGAATGTGCTTCTCTCATCTTGGCCTGCCTATTCTGCCACTTCTGCGATTTCCTACTCATGTTACCAAGCGTGTGTGCAAATATAGTGACAAGCATATGTTGCCCATCCCATCGGTACTACCACACCTCCGACGAGGAGCAAGCTAACAGTGACTGCAACTGTAACTGTGACTGTGACTGCGGCCTATTTGATGCTTGCCAGGAATCAGGTGAATGCCTGGAATTTGCCATGGAGATCTCGGAAGTTTGTTATCGCTGAACTGAACTATGAATATCCCTCATCAAGATGCTTCAATTTAACACCCTGAAATGTGTTTTATTATCCATCAGCAATCCAGTGTCTAGAATTTAATATTGGCCAGTAATTTTGCAGTAATTTGCATTCAGCTCCATGACATTTAATAGGTGCAGTTTTTAACTATGCTTCCAACATCGGAATTGATGGGAGCATAGTTGAAATATGCACCTATTACATTCCTTAAAAGGGATGGCCTTGTCAGATTTAGATGTAATTTCACCTAGTATAATACAATTGGTAGCAGAGTTTGTGTGGTGGGCAATTGGTATGTAAGTCTTAAAGTGTTTTTGAAGCCCCAATTATTATTTTTTTAGTTTTGGATGGAATAGTGAGAGATTCTGTCAGGTTTCTATTGATGTCTGTTACCCCATGAGAACTATTTACTCTTTTTATTCGTCTGGCTTTACATTATCACCAGGAATAGAAATGATGGGAAAATCCAAAATTTTGAGTTGGCATCAGAACAGGAAGAGAATCTTCCAATAATTGCATTTGTTCTTCTGATAACTAAGCGTGCATTTTCTTCACTTATTACTATATTCACCTTTAGATGTGCCTATAGGATAGAAAATTAAGGGGAATCTATTCAATGGAAATCATTATGCATATGTGTGTTATTGGGTGTTGTGGTAACTGGCTGCCACAGTTGACAGGTTTGAATGGGCCTTCAGGCCCTTAGGTTTTCAACTATTTCTTACTCTTTCCAAAATGTAAAAATATCAGCTTTAGATATACTTTAAGAGAAAACTAACACTTTGGAAGTGCAATAACTGAACATGCTAGCATTAGCTGTGCAGGGGGCAACAGAGCTAATATACCTGCTCACTTTAAGACCACTTCAACACTTGCCTGTGGTCCACACAAACACCACTCCCAACCTGAGAATGAATTGCAGCTGTCTGTGACTTCCTATTCTGGTGACAACTGAGCTCCTCCACCTCCCCATTTCTATCGCTAAGATTTAGTATTGACTGGGTTTGATTTACTAAAGGAGTAAAGAATGTCCACCTTTCGTACCGAAAGAGTTGAAGCTACTGTATATCCTCCTTGATTACCCATTCATATGCAAAGGAAATTTTAAAAAACAGGACTTTTATTTGCACAAGATTGGATGACTGAAATGAACACAGCTCCACTGTATTCACTACGCATTACCAAGCTGTAATAGATTCCACAAAGTTGTTTTAGCAAAATATACTGTTTTAAATCTATTTGATGGCTAACCCAGTACCATGCTGTTACTGAACGCCAGCTTGCACCAACTAGAGTCTGAATCCATTTTTCTAGACAGTAATTTATTCAGCTCCTACAGCCCAGCTTCAGTTAAAGCTTTTTTTTTATTATTTAATTTAACTTTTTAGTATTGGATATTGAGGGAGTGATGGGTTGGAGCCTGTGTCAGGGTCAGGACATATATATATCTATATATATCTATAGATATCTATAGATATATAGG
>NW_017306464.1:1506123-1543630 GCF_000935625.1 Nanorana parkeri | reverse complement strand
TATAGATATCTATAGATATATATATATATATACAATAGACAAATATTTACAACAACAAATAAATGTTTTTTTTAGTAGTATGGCTAAGAGTTAAAGCCTTTTTCAGGTTTGACTTCCTGTCCTGGTAACAAACTAAAAACTCAACCCCCCAATTTCCATTTCTTGAACAGGAGCGACAGGAAGGCATAGAAAAGAAAATGTTTCCAATGAGATCACAGACAGAAATTAAAATGAGACAGAAATTGTAACTGTTTCCTACCCCATCGATAACGGGGAAAAAATGGCTGGTATTACTATCTCATGTGTATGTTAGAGAAAGCATCATGCAGGGCAACAATAATTAATACCGCTACTTGGGCATATAAGGATTACATGATAATACAAGCTGTATTTTTATATTGTTTTTTTCTAAGTTCTGTTTATATAAAAAAAAGTTTATAAGAGTGACTTCAGTAAAAATGGAAACTGGTCTAGGGTGAGGTCAAGTCTTATATAGTTTTGGCTTTAAAGCCCAACTCAGGGATAACTCCTGCCCTCCAGTACCCTTTACTTCCCCCCCCCCTATTGCTAATTGCTAAACCAAAAGACCCGGTTTCTTACCTTGACTGCAGTGTGGCGGGTTCCTTCTTCTTCCATCAAAGGGATACCCCACAGGGCCCTGATGACTTCAAGCAGTGGTGTCATGATATTGTTATTCAAGGGGCGGAAACAGGACCAATCAACAAGCTGGGATGCAGCTTTCAATCACCAGTCTCCACTACCAGGAGAGATGCGGGGACGGTCGACTCATGTAAGTTAATTTGCGCCTGAAATGTTTAGTTGTTTTCAATAATTGCACATGGGTAGCAATGCATGGGGGTAGGAGAGACTGGGCTTTTCTTTCTTCCTTGCCTGGAGTTAGGCTTTAGAACACTTGTGTGGCATATAGAACGATGGGGGCAAATATCATCACTGTAAGTTAGTGATGAGTAACTTACTGTTGAATTCACTAACTAATAACATCTTGGAGCAAGCACACATACGGTATACATCTATGGACAACAATACACCAGACTAAAGACTAGAACCAGTGATATAACCAAACCTTTATTTTTTGGCCCCCAAAACACGTAGTCTGCCTGTTGCTTTTTTGTAAAATTAATAAAAGACCTACCTCTGTGGGACCCCCTGTTTTGTGGAGAGCTGCTGAACCCCTACTCATATAATGGCCGTTTTCCACTTACCTAAGAGAAACACTGATCTCTGGGTTCCCCCTACCCCCAACCCCCTGTAAATAATTGCTGCCATTACAACAACCAAAAAAAAGGCTAAAAAACTAAAGTCTAAATGCCTGTTTTACTCACCTAAAGATGTGGTCACATGATGTTCCAGTCCTAAATCTTCTCTCTTTTCCTGTTTACATTAGGTGGGGTTCTTCTTCGGGTGTCCACGTCACTGCCTATTGACTGTCCAGTGATAGAATCCCCTCAGAATCCAGAAGAGGAGTCTGAAGCAGTGATATCAGTACAAGGGGACTCTTGGGAACTGGACTAGAGATAAGCTTTAAAGTGATTTTAAAGTCAAAACGTTGTTAAGCTATTTGAAATCCTGATTAAATCACTTACAATCAATGCTGTTCCTTGAAGTTTAAAAGTTTTAGTTTGCTGCAAAATCAGCTGGTCTCCTGAGCATTGGCACTGATATCTGGTTTTAGGGTGACTCCTTCCCCTTGCAGGGTCCTATGGAGCCACCCTTGTGTGCTTGTGAGCTATGTGTCTGAACAAACACACAGATATATCAAGGTAAGCCTGTCCCCTGATCTCTGCTTCTTCGTCCTTCCTTTTCCCTTCTCCAAGCTAGTAGATGGACAACTCTGCTGGAGATTGCTCTGTCCCTTGTGATCTTGTACTGGACAGGAAGTTCAGGGAAGCAGAGCTGAGAGAGTTGGAGTCCGCTGTAAGTGCTTGGGAAAAAATATAAACAAAAACTTTGCTGTATTTTTTTATCTGGATTCATTATTAAAAACATTTTAAGAATTTATGTTACTTTAAGCAATCAGGCCTATATAATAAAGACATGCAAAGACTACAAGTGTGTAAGGCAGAAGTCTGCAGCACCCAATCAGATTCCAGTTTACTAGTTGGTTGCCCATGACTGGTGCACTTTGCATTACATCTTGTAAATCTAGTTGTTCCATCAAAATTACACAAAAGTTGTATCCAAAAGACCTAACGCAGTAGCCAACGAAATGACTAAAGTCACACTGAGGGTATCCTTTAATAATGCACTCAGCTACACCTAAAACATTTATACACGCTCGCTGCTGAAACAGAAAGTCTTAAACCAGTTCTGGAAAAGCAAATGAATGGAACACATTAAAAATCATGTTATTGGAGATTTCAGCAGATGCTCCTTAAAACATCTCCTGTGAATTTGGAATGGAAGGATGCTTAAATGGATGGCACTTGTAATTACTCTTGCTTAGATAATCAGACAGCTTCATCAGAAGTCTGCAAGAGCCTGTGAAGAAATACAGCCGTTCAGAAAACAATAAACACCATAAAACAGAAAGTGGTGCTCATCCCGGCTGCCAAAGGTATCATCAGAGTTATTTTAGCAATTGGAGTCTTGAAGGAATAATCCAGTCGAAAAAGACAAATATATCATTGACATTGCCTACATACAAACAATGTTTCTTTTTCTTATTCCCTGTGCAATATGACTCCTTTCCCCTACAAAATCACACTTACATTTTCTTTGACTACAATATTTTCTTTAAGGAGTTTTAACTCTGCCTCAGATGAAATCCATCAGGAAGGAACACAGGAGGTGCTTTGCTAACTTTTTTTCCTGGCTTCATCAGGGAGTGTGTCTGTGAAGGTTCTGTGAAGGTTAGTGAGTGTCCTGCAACAAGTATGCCGGTCAATTAGCCCAACCTAACAATCCCAAAGATATCACCTTTGCTAAGAAAGGGCATTGGAAGTTGGACATGTGCACTTACCATTAGGGATAGTCTCGATGTTCGTATCCAACAAAAGTTCCACTCGAACATCGGTAGTTCGTGTGTTCAGCGAACACACAAACTATCAGGGCGTTTAGAGGGGGCTGTTTGCCCGCCGAGCGCCCCACAAGGGTAAAGCAATGCACCTGACCACACCTCAACCTACCTGATCACTAACACCCTCCCCTTGTCACCCGGGCACAGGTCAGGTGCAAGACTTTGCCTAATCATGGCACAGTCCACTCTAAGAGCCATGATTGGGCAAAGTAATGATGACTTTGCCCAATCGTGGCTCACAGCTAAGTTCTGTCACATGCCGGACAAATGTAAACAGTTGGGCGGAGCTAGCGGTGATGTCATCTCTAGCTCCACCTAATTGTTTATATTTTTCCAGCATCTGTCAGAATGCCATTCTGCAGCGGGAGTTTGTCGCGAGTGGACGGGTCGGCGGGCGTCGGGTTTTTTTAAATTATTATTTCTTTTTTTTCCTGTTTTCTTGTTTACTTTGTCTAGTCGTGGACAACACTGGACATCGTGATTGACCATGGATTACATCGATTAAAGGACTTGTCAAAAATCCTTTGATTTGTTTTTTTTTTCAAATAAAGGATTTTTTCAAAAGTCTGGTCTTTTTATTTACAATTTATTTTAACCCTTTAGTGAATGGATGCAAGTACCCCTTATTCAA
This sequence comes from Nanorana parkeri, assembly GCF_000935625.1. Taxonomy (NCBI): domain Eukaryota; kingdom Metazoa; phylum Chordata; class Amphibia; order Anura; family Dicroglossidae; genus Nanorana; species Nanorana parkeri. The sequence goes on along the minus strand of NW_017306464.1, from coordinate 1,539,962 downwards.
TCACAAGGGGGGGTCGCATCTAGGTGCCCCTTTATTAAAGGGGTACCCCTGTGTGAATACGCCCCCCTGTCCGCACCCCCACAACCAACTTCCCTGTTGGGAAGAGGCCCTTGTCCCTAACGGCACAGGAATGGGGTTCTTCACAGTAAGATCAGTTAGGGTCTGGAACTCACTGCCACAGACAGTGATTTCAGCAAAGAATGTGGAATTGTTCATGAAACTTTGGGACGATTTCTTAAGGGACCGTAATATACAGGGGTACGGGTACTCCAAGAATGAGATCCTAATAGGTTGGACTTGATGGACTAATGTCTTTATTCAACCTCAAATACTATGTAACCTCACACGCTTTTTTTTGCTTTTTTTTTTTAATGGGGTCCCTCCTAACATTCCTACTCGACCAAAAGGGTCTGGTATTGTTTGGGAGGGGGAACCGCTTGCTTTTTTTACACTGCCACTTTACAGGCAGGTTAAGGGGACCAACTAAGGAACAATATTTAGAGGACATTTTCATTTTTATTGTTTCACTTTAAGCAATGTTAAAATCACTGCTCCTTTAAAAACTGTATTTTTACAAATATTTCATTAATTCTTGTCCCCCAGGGCAGTACCCAAATCCCCATACCCTTTTTAAGGCCAATAACTTGCATATACACTGTCTATAGAATGTGATGATTTACGGGGACCTTGGACTGCTGCAGCAGAGGGGGAGAGAGGCTCCGGGGACCAGTCTATGAGCAGGCCGGCTCAGAGTACAACTGTTTTTTTTTAGCACTTTTCTAGACAAAAACAAGTATTTAACACTTGCAGTGTGGGGGCAGCCCCACTGAAGGGTTAAGAAAAAATTTGCCCAGAGTTCTGCTTTAAATATAATGGCTCCAGAAAACAATTTACAGAAAAGCGGAGCCGAATGCCTTCGGCAGCTTTGTGAATAACCCCCTAAAAAAAAACAAAAAACCTTTCATCTCTATATGCCATTTTTGACGTATGTGCAGCCATAACCTTTTTTCAGGGAAAGGGTTAGAACCTTTCTTCTGCCATCTGGGGCTCTGTTGACTCACTTGCTGCTACAGTGATAAAGGTTCACTAGACAAGAAGGGAATGAAAATCTGCAAAAAGGGGCACAGATAAAAATAAAAAGCACTGGGCGTGCAAGGAGGAGAGCAAAGAAGAATATAAAATCCAGCAGTGGTTCTAGCCTTCCCCTGCTCTACTAACAAAAACATTTTTCTTTCTGTCTGTGTTGATGTTGGAAATTTGCCCCTCCAAGTCTAGTAAAACCTGTGTCACTGTGACAATAAGTGAGGGGAAAAGGTTTCTAGCAATCAACCAACGAGCTGCAAAATTTCTACCTCACTCTATCCAAAGATGAAAAAAAAAGGTTTTGCCTGGACATACACTTTAAGCTGAAAGGCTTTTATTTACACATAAAGTCCCTTTTTATTGTGGTCTTAAAGTGACACTAAACTCAGGGGTTAACTCTTAAAAATGCATTCAAGTACCTAAACTATTAACAAAAATGTATTTTATTTGTGTATCACTCGGCTGCTGTATATCCTCCAATCATCTCTGAATTCATGAAACTATCCTTCCTTCTGGAAGGTGGCTACTTTTGTTTCCCATGGTCCCTATGATCCTCAAATCATCTCTAAATTGGTGCTGACACTGTTCTTATTCTGGAGGGGGGCTACTTTTGTTCCTCATGGTCCCTGTGTGTGGTGTAAAGCCGCCACCACTCCAAGCTAGCTCCCATGATGGACTACAATCTCACAGTTAGTTAGCTCATTTGTATTGAGATTGTAGTCCATCACGGGAGTGAGCTTGGACCGGTGACTACTTTACAACACAGACAGGGACCATGGGGAACAAAAGTAGCCACCCTTCAGAAGGAAGGACAGTGTCAGCACCAATTCAGAGATGATTTCAGGATCTACAGCCGAGTGATACACAAATAAGATACATTTTTGTTAATAGTTCAGGTACTTAAATGCATTTTTAAGGTTTAACTAATGAGCTTGTCGCTTTAATGCAAGGTCTTTAAAACCTGTTTTGTGTAACAGCACCCAACCTAATTCACACCTGCCCTTGGAAATAAAATGTAGGCAATAAAAGTCTATTTCTAAATGTTGACTTCCAAAAGATGGTCAATTGAATTAGGCTAAATATTTGTTGGGGAAGGTGGGCACTCCCTGGCCATAATATAATGTAGGGATGCAACGATACTTTTCAGATACCAGTGCCAATACTTGGCATTTTCATGAGAACTACCAGGGTTGCAGCGGTTGTAGCTGGGACCTGGCTCTGCCGCTCCACCACTGTCCTGAAATCATTAGTCTGTATTGTTTTAGAAAAACTGTCACATGACAATAAACAAAAATGTATCAGTACTTGTATCTGTGAGTACTTGGGCAAGTATCAGTACTCGTATTTGCAAAAATGGTATCGGTGCATCCCTTTATATTTATAAAAACAAAAGCATACATTAAAAAAGAGATGTACAAATCCCAGGAGCTCCGTGTTCTCCTTACAAATGACAGCTGCCTCCTAACTTTTGAATTTTTCTCTAGTCTAGTCTTGGAGCTGGAAAAGTATCTGTACTTCTACTTGTACCGAGTACGGTACTTGGTATCAGTGCATCCCTAATATAAGGTACCAGCTCCTCAAGCCTAGCGCAAACTTCTTCCATTGAAACTAATAATAACATTTAGAAAAAAGGCAAAGCTTCGAAGTAAGGTGACCCCTAATTATATATATATTTTTTACTCACTTATGACAGGTCTAGTTGAAAATGAACTATTACCAACTCAGTCTACAGGTCTATCAATAATGTTTGCTACAAAAGTCAACTCACCCTTGCCTATCATTATCCGCACAAAGCTAATCCAAGCAACATTTCTAAGACATTTTGACATAAAATTAAAAAAGTTTTATGACTGCATTTTTTTAATGAATGGAAATAAAAAAAACAGAAAAAGTCAACTTGGTTTTTTCTATGTCAAATCTATCTGTTTTCTTTAACTTTTCTGACATTCATTTTGTAATGGACACGGAACACTTAGCATTAAATAAAATTCCTGCCATACTTTTTTTTTTCCAGGTTGGAAATGAGAAAAAAAAAAAAAAAAAAACGGGGGGCGGAAAAAACTGCGGAAAATATACGGTGGATGATTCTAGGCTATACAACACATCCCACCTAATAAATTAATATTGTGTACCTGTAACTGTTCATTTGAAATTGTAACTCTCTGTAGCCCACGGTGAAAGTAGAGTTTCATAACTCAGGGAAGATTGCTGACCTGTTAGTACTTCAGGGTCCCCACTTAAAAGCCTAGTGTCTGTAGCAAAGCCAGGAACTCTGGCACAGATGCAAAAATCTCTGAATACCTAGCAAAGTGTAGAAATGTACTTTTGCACTTGCTGCCAAGCATTTTACAGTCACTCTGCGTATACGTTGATGCAAGCTTATTTATAAGACTTAACTTTTGGCAAATAGCGGACGCACAAACTATATAATTACCAGGTGCGTTTGGTTGGCTTCAAATTATGCTTGGTGGAAGACGTGTTGCTTCAAATAAGCATGAGTGTTATTTAATACTTGATATAACCTGATCTAACTGGTGCTTTTATGGTCTATTAATAACTTTTAAATACAACTTGAGCATTAGCAACTATTTGCAGACAAAGTTACAAGTCTGGGTCTGACTATGTCTGGGAAGGCATCCAAATCTACCTTATGTAATAATTATTAAGCCCCTACCTAACCGGGAGTGCCGATAATGGATGGAGATCCCATCCTGGTGAAGGTCTGGGATTCAAGGATTTTGAATCTCTTTATTGTATCATGGACAGGGACTTATTTAGAGGACTGTCAAAAGAGTTGTTTTTCAGTTCCTAAAATGTATTGAGTGTTTTCAAAGTATTAAGTAAATCACCAATTTATAAAAGGTTTATATGGAAACTGAAAGGAAATTTCCAATGATGAGAAATTTTAAATTGACACTGGTCGTTGATACAGGAATAGAGGGAACATCTTCCAATGAGGACATTTGTACTGGTGACAACCCAGTTCTCACTTTGTACTGGTGACAACCCAGCACTGGTACTGGTGACAGTATCTGAACTGGTAACAATCCAGTCCCAACTTTGTACTGGTGACAACCCAGCACTGGTACTGGTGACAGTATCTGAACTGGAAACAATCCAGTCCTCATTTTGTACTGGTGACAACCTAGTACTGGTACTGGTGACAGTATCTGAACTGATAACAATCCAGTCCTCACTTTGTACTGGTGACAACCCGGCACTGGTACTGGTGACAGTATCTGAACTGGTAACAATCCAGTACTCACTTTGTACTGGTGACAACCCAGCACTGGTACTGGTGACAGTATCTGATCTGGTAGCAATCCAGTCCCCACTTTGTACTGGTGACAACCCAGCACTGGTACCGGTGACAGTATCTGAACTGTTGACAACCCAGTTCTTACTTTGTACTGGTGACAACCTAGTGCTGGTACTGGTGACAGTATCTGAACTGGTGACAACCTAGTACTGGTGACAGTATCTGAACTGTAACAATCCAGTCCTCACTTTGTACTGGTGACAACCCAGTACTGGTACTGATGACAGTATCTGAACTGGTAACAAGCCAGTCCTCACTTTGTACTGGTGGCAACCCAGTACTGGTACTGATGACAGTATCTGAACTGGTGACCACCCAGTCCTCGCTTTAGAGATATTTAATCTTGCTTCTAGTAAAATTGGTATTTAAAATTGTATTTTTTATAAATATTTTTAATGAGGAACAAAAAGAAACATAATGACAAACAGTCAACAACATAAATTGTAAAGATGGCATCAAGAGGTATTTTTTTTTTTAACATTAATTATTTTTATTAACTCCTTCATTCACTTCCCTCGGCTGTTTTTTTTTGTCACTGTTTGTATGTAAAGGTTTTAAACTTGTGTTAGTTTTTGTAATGCCAAATCAAAGAGCCTAGGAAGGAAGGCATATTTAGGCACCCTCGTCTTGGCTGCTAGAGGACTTTGCCCTAGCACTGTCAATAGGACATAGACATCAAAAAATAAAATGTTAGTTTTTATAAATATTTTTATTGAGGAACAGAAAGAAAGATAATGACAAGGGTTATTAGCATTCTTGACTCTATCCAAACTGAAAAAAAAATTATGGCTTTAGATATGATTTGGATATAACTTAATAGTGGGATGAAAATGGGTACAGCAATTAATACAGATTTTTTAAAATTATTATTTATGTAGTGCTCTGATTTCCTATAGCACTGTACAAAGTAATAGAAATAATAAAGAAGGGTAATACAGGTAATACAAAACATTAAATATCCAAGCTATTTAAACAAAGCTGCCTGTGCACAAATCATTTCTGCACTAACATCAAGTGGCCTACTAGGTCTTTTTAGGTGACTTGCATTTAACGTTATAATGCTGCTATATGGAGATAAGGAACAAAACCTTCTGCCGGATACAAACTTGCTGAGATATTTACATATCTTGTTTATTGTCCACACAATGATTCTCAGCACTGCCTAATGGCCATATCAATTTTCACATCTACTGACACACGGAAGTACCGATGCACTGTTTACTAGATTGTTTATCAATATATGGAGAAATTCCAATTGACATTCAGCAGTTTGCTCTTCTCAAACCATATTTCACAATCAAAGAACTCAGAAAGAGAAAAAGCTTTGGGCAGAAGGAAGAAGTGAGAATGAAATTTTTATAAGACATTGTCCGGCTGACCTTAGTGAAAACAACTTCCCCACGCCATCCAAAACTAAATAAAACGTTTAGGCTTTAAGGTTGGGCTTTCCCGGCCAGATGCCATTGGAGTTTCAGGGAACTCAAAGATGGTGAGTCAACTTTATGACTAATTTGCACATTTTAATGTTTGTATACATAAGTTTAATATAAGGACATATAAGGTTTTTATTTGGAACACTGTTTTAATTAAAACTAAGCCCTGCTCCTTTTTTCTAATAGGCTGAAAATCTTTTTTTTTTCTATGTTTTCCTGTTTCATTATTTTTATTAACACATTTTTAAAGAACTAGTAGAATTTTTACAATGCAAATTGTATAGGCATAGGGCACAACCCCGGTAGAACTCCATAACAGGACCAGGAACAGAATTGTTTCTATTTTTTAATTAATGTATTATTATTTTACTTCAATAGTGCAGCTCTGCCTGACAGTGACCCTGTTGCATAGATGAACACTGCAGCCGGAAGTTATCAGTGTTAATCTGTAGGCTGAGGGCTTATATTTTTGTCAATGGAGCCTCCAGCCTCAATGGGATCATTATGTCAGAGCTAACATAGTGATCACATAATGGGGAACCACTCTGATCAGTTCCAGAGGGCCAATGGGGGCCCCAACAAGAATCACCAACCAAGTGAAGTGCTCATTGCGGCCTTTCAGTTTAGAGCATATATTAACATGTGTTGATCATGGGACATCATGTCGGGGAACTTTAGTATACAGATTGCAGATGGGAAGGGGTTAAAGGCCAACTCAAGCCTGCCCCTTACAAGGTTTTCTGACCCCATCCCACCTTGGAACACGCCCCTCTGCCTTTCATTTATTTTAAAACCTTTGCTTAATACATAACATTTGTAACATGGCTCTTCGTGTCTAGTGGTGTGATGTTACAGGTCCTCTTATTTCTCTGGCCATGGATAAGCCTTGAATGTAGCCAAGACTGACACTACGCAATGGCATCTCACTGGTTTTCAATGAGCCTAGGGCGGCTTCATGATGTACCATCATGGGGCAGATCCTTGACACCCTGGGCTCACAGAAAGTGCTTTGAATGAACCTGTATCTCTATTAACCAGCAGTTAGTTTGCTGAATGGTGAGTCTGCAGAGGACAGTACTGGATATGAGGAGAGTATTGAAGTGAGAGCTATTTTTTTCTTTACTCCTTCAGTGCAATGCAGTTATAATTTTTTTCTTTATAATAGAAGTAGCTGTTATCACTTACTGAATGACATTTAGTTTGCTAAAGCACTATTTATTCAAAAAATAGCCATGTTTTTGATAGAAAATACTGTTTTTCACCTTTTATCTTCTATTTTTGCATCTCAGTTCTGCTGATCTGTTGAAGCCACCTAACAGTCACTTCCTGTCTGCATGCACTCCAGCAATGGCTGCATGACATTTCTCAGGGTGGATTTCCTGATGGTGACAAGAACTGCCTATGCCCATAAGTGTGTGTAAAAATGTTCACTTGTAGTTTCCATCACAAGCCCATGGGCAGGGTGACAAAGTAGGAGCACAAGACAGGGACACTGCATTGTTACCCTATTACAGGAAGTGCCTAAACAAGGACCTTCATGGCAGTTGTGGACTGTCACATACTGGTCATAGGAACAGATAATCATTCAGTTTGGTTGGAAAACCTCAACTTACAAATACATTGTCTACAGTGTTAAGTTTAGCTGCAAGTGAAACTCCAGGAAAACAAATAAATACACAATAATATGCATATGTGAGTTGTCTTATCTTCCAAATAATTTGTAATTCTGTCCAACCACCATTGCTTTTCATACACCTCTGCCAGACAGCACATTAACATGAGACACTCCACTTTCTCTGTTAGAGTTAAGGAATACAGTGGTGTCATCTCCCTACTCGCACCTTGCTGACTGCATAATAAAGAAGAAGAAACACAATGATAGGCATTCAACTTTGCTCACGCATTTACCTCCTCCTCTTAGCCTGTTCCCAATCTGCCCATTACCATCAGTTGATTCGGAAATATAGGCAGCTGAAGTTTTATCTAAATCTAAATTTCCTGTAAAAGCCTTTTCTGGCTATGCCCCTTCCCACTTCTCAAACCCCATATTGGTCAGCAAGGCCACCCATCACATTAAAAGAACAATAAGGAGACTTGGCAACCTGGAGGTCTAGGGACTACTCTTAACTTTTACAGCAAAAGTCAAGATTTGCATATAAATTCAACCGCCTATATCTCTAGATCTACTGATTATGTTGACATGTAACCTTATCTTTTGCATAATTTTATCATAGGCTCAGCTGGAATTGCCCAGGCTTCCCATAGGGTTACTTTAAATGACTATTGCATAAAAAAAATGGGTTTATGTGATCTATACGTATTTCTTACTAAACAGATCTCTGAGCCAAAATATTAATCTATTCCTTTTGCACAGGGCTCCACAGCTTGCAAGGCATGAAATCTGACATCGATATTTGCATTAATATTTACATGAGCAAAGGGGAACCCCTCTGCTTCCAGGAGTGAAGTGTTCTCTGTTTGTGCGCTGCCAGTGGGGGTGACCCATTGAATGTCACCGTGTTTAGATAGCAGCTTGCTCTTCATCCAAGAGGTTAGCAGTGTTCTCGGGAAAAAAAAGAATTTCACTTTTCCCTTTTGAAATACCAACTGGGACCTGTGTGCCATCTGGTCCTGGCACCCTTCCACCTCTTTCCACATTGCAAACTACAGCAACTTCATTCTCTTGTTCTACAAATAGATATTCACATATGGATGGTACAAGTTGCACGTAAAAGGAGCCAAATATCTTCCTTATGACAGTGGCAGGTGCAGGAGGAGGGTGAGGGAAGAATAAGAAATGTTGGTGTAGGCTTGAGCAATGTCAGCCTCTTCATTGTCCAATGACTTGACAGCAGAATTTGCCTAATAAATGCCCTAGAGTTTTTTTTTAAATAGACACATGATCAAGTAAGAAAATGATTTAAAAAGAGAATATATTGGACTTAGGTCAGTTTTATAATATACTTTTTAATAAACTGATTTCTTTTAAAATTTAATTTACATTACCTAGTTTATAAATAAACATTTAAAGTGTATCTAAATCCCAAACTTTGTAATTATTACCAGTTTTGGATAGAGTAGGAAAAGTTTAGAACAGGGGTCCCCAAAATTTTTTAAACAAAGAGCCAGTTCACTGTCAGTCACCATGTTTGGTGGCTGGACTGCTTCCGATAGATTTAAAGATATGTCCAGGCATCGATGATCAGTGGTAGTACAAAATGTACCTGCATCAGTGCATCAATGGTCGTTGAGATTTAAAAATGTCTCTACATCAGTGGAGTAAAAAAAGCTCCCATATCAGTGGGAGTAAAAAGTGCTCCTGTGTCCCTGGAAGTAAATGCCCCCGTGTCCTTAAAAGTAGAAAATGCCCATGATTTTGTTAAAGTAAAATATGCTCTGTGTCAGTGGCAGTAAAATAGGGCCTTGTGTAACATTGAGTCCCATTTACTGCATATAAGATGTGTGTTAAGCAAGTGTTGAGACTGGCTCCCAGATCCGGAACTGCTCATTTCATGGTTCACTGACTGTGCTTCTGGTTTGCTCTAACACAAAAAATAAGTGTTTGTGCTTGGGCAATAGTCAAAGGCCAACAAAATGTCTTGCACAGGATCCGTTTAGTGGCTTTTTCTAACACATGGAAGTTGGAGCCCTTTTCACACACCTAGCAACACGCTAGGTGTGTGAAAGGGCACCAGGAACATAATACTATGTGACTGTCTCTCCTAGGTTATTAGCAAGCTAGCAGCACTGGATCTTGAAGTTAGTGCAGTTTAAAGGATAAGGTCGCGGGTGAGGTCCAGATGCTTCTGTGATGCTTTGACTTGTGGCTGTTAGAGTTTATTAGGTAAACCACTCTCAGTAACTGTATACTGCATCCCTGTAAATGGATGTCGGCATCCTGGAAAATACTTACAAGCAACCTTGTATACGTATATATACGCTTAATTTGGATAGGAGCCAGTTAGCTCAGTGGTATGTTTTGGAGAACGTAGAGGAATATCACTGCAATGTGGGAAGAGCATATAGATTCTAAAAAAAATATTTTGTTATTATCACTGTTATAATCATATCCTTATGAATGGAACTATAAAAAAAAATGTCCTGCCAGGAAAATAATGACTTGCGATATTCTAGAAAAATAAAAAAAAAAAGACACACCGGCTCTTTACATTTAAACACACACGCTGACACCTTCAGTAGTTCACATGACATAAGACTAACATCTGCACATTTTATTAAATTAACACACTGCCGCACATCCTAAGAGTTCCTTCAGGCCAGCTGTGCATTCTCACTTGCAAAAACGCACTTGCATTTTAGTTTATTAGCGACTTGCACCTTAGTAGATGGGTCTTTCACATCGTAAAAGGTTTATAAATATCCTATTCAGGTAGCATGGAAAGAAATGAATGAACAAGACATGCTGTAAAAAGAAAAGGAAAGGGTCTTGAGTGCAGGCTTGCTCCTACATCGTTGTGTTAGTTTTCCGCAAAAGGAGCCCACCACACTATAGTTGGTTGTGGAGCTTTCAGTGCTCAAAATAAATATGAATATTTGTTTTGGGCACTAAAGATTACCATGCATAATATATATAATGCATGCTATTTAACTGTTAAAGCCTCCCTTGTGTAGACATCCGAAATCCCTGAGATTGCTGTTGTGTGCCACTAAACATGTGCAATTCGTTTCGTTCCGAATCAAAATCAGACGAATTTTCCGAAATTCGGACATTTGAACACATCCGAAGCCCAATGCATCCGAATGTGTCCAAATCCGAGTTTCCGTTTCTGAAATTTTTAATCCCATCTGAATTTCGTTTAAAAACTAAATTGAATCAGACATGTGACTTTTCTAGCCATTCAGATGTGTTTTTCGCTTTAATGCATCCGAATGGGTCTGAACCCGAATTCTGGGAGGCTTAGCTTTAGTTTTCTATACTATATATATGGCTCCCAATGTTGCCACAATGAATATTCATTCGTAATACAGAATACTACTTGTATATACATAATACTAAAGCTGATGCTCCAAGACCCAAATGGAGTCTGAATTTCCGAATAGCATTCTGGAGCTCCCAAATGCCATTCTGGTTTGGAAGCCTCAGCTTTAATATTATGTATGTATATGTATATGGCTCCGAGACCCGTATTACTTTCTGAAGCTCCCAAATGCTATTTCGGAAATTTGGACTCCTGAATGCCATTCGGGTCTAGGAGCTTCTGCTTTCGTATTAATACCTGTATATGGTTTTCTGTGGTAGTCGTAACAAATATTCATTCGTAAACTCATCTGAAAATGGCAAAAATTCGGATTTCGTGTGAATCCGAAACCCCGAACCAAATTAAATTTCGGACCTGAATCCCGAAATAAAGAATTTTTCCCCAGTTTACATGTCTAGGTGCCACCATCTTGGATGTGGTGTCAGCAGCCACTGCAGACTCAGAGCTGTCACTCAAGGGACACTCTATAGCAGCATTTCTCAACATTTTATCTACACACATAACCCACGATTTTCAGTCATGGCACCCTTTTAAAGTATGCAAAATCTTAAGGCACCCCAATCTGAAAAAAAGGTAAATGTAAAATGTGGTCCACCCCAACATCTATACCAGACTAAATTCCAAGATTGAGGTATATTATAAATGTTATGGCTGGACCCCATGCAAAAAAAAAAGTATATTACCATATATAATTTCTTATTTTTCCCATAGTTTCCCTTTAACCTTAAAGTGTCCCTGTCATCAACAAAAACAAAAATGGAAACAGGTATACCTGGAAAAGTAGAGAGGGAATACACTTCGTTCATGAGCAATCCTTCACTGAGGTCCAATGTGAAACACTTTCGGGACTGAAGTCCACATTGACACCTTTGAGAACCTTGACCTTCTTGGTCCTTCGCTGTGCTTAATGATTCCTCCTGCTGACCTCCACCTCACTACAGGATACAGTAATGGCATAGGGGCTGGCATGAGGAACCATAGCATGCATGGGGGGGGCAGACATCTGAAACTCCTGGAATATGAAGATTATCTAGATGGCCATTGTTCTAAAGAGAGTGGAAGAACAGGTGGTGGGACAGGTAAGGTAAACTCCCTGCTTTTGCAGACCATGCTTTTCAACATTTTTCAAGCTCAACGAGTCACTTTAAATACATCTCAAACTACTATGTTATTTATGCATACAGTAAATTTCTCCCTCGTAATCATTTTCCCCGAAACCACAAAGGAGTTAACTCAGAGGGCAAGGAAATGATTGAATATTGATCCCCGTCTCCTATGGAAAAGGTGTGTTCCAACTCTTTAAACCATTTTTCCCTGTGTGTACGCAGGTGGAGTCATAAAATTATCAGACACAGACTTGGCAGACTTGCCACTTAACAACAGAGAGCGAAAGTAACAAAAGAAACAAAAAAAATTGTTATTTGATTCAATTAATTAAAGCAATATGGCCCATATGGAATTATATGCAAATAATATACCTGGACTCCGGTTACCCCTACTAATAGAAGTAAAAATGACGTTGGAGATTGTCCCAAACAAACATTTTTCCGTCTTTTTTTTTCCCCCCACTCAGACAAAGATTTGTGATTCAGTGTTCCATATCGTTTAAGTTGACATAAGTTCTTTTAGAATATTTTCCAGGGGAGAAATGTCACGTGGATAATGATAAAATGGCTTGCTTTAATTTGAGCAAACATAGTTTTCTGTAGGGGAGTTGGTGTGATTCTTGGAAGACCATCAATGGCACGGAGAACAAGGCTTCATAAATTATTTTCCCGAGCAGAAAAGGAATATTAAAAAATATGTTTTGGCTTTGAGAGGAGGAATTACCTTGTTGCCCTTTAAAAAAATTCAGACATAATGGAAAATAGAATCGGGCATGAAAAAAAAAAGCAAGTAAGGATTTAAAGAAAAATGGGAACATTTATTAGAAGGGAACAACTGTAGGATTGGCATACATTTAGCTTACTGTGAGTCAGAAACAAACTGTAATGCCAGAAGAAAATCAGAAGTCCAGATACAATAACCGTACTGGCTGTTTGTTGACTTTACCATCTCAGGATCACTTAGAATTAGGCTAACGCATAGGTGGTCAGTTCCCCAGAGTCTTAAAGAATAGGTTCACTACTAACACAAATTTAACCTTAAGATTCAACCTCCAAATCAAGTAAGTTTACAAATGTAACCTTTCATATCTGTCTTTGCTTCTGCTGGCCCCTGAACCCACTAGCAGCAATCTTAAAGAGTATCTAAACCCAAAACAAAAATGTAATATATTTCATTTTACCAATCCTTAGATGTGGTGTCTGCTTTTTTCACTGGTGATCACTGGCACGATGCAGTCTTTATTCCTATACTCTCCCAAAATGTAATATTACTTTACTCCTGCATACTATCATTTGTACTAGCCTTATACACTGACACTTAATTATTATTGTCACCCTTCAAAAGCAGAACTGTCAACCTGTATGGAGTTAGTGTTAGATGCACTAGCAGATATAGATGGACTTCACTTACAAATTGAATCTGAACTCCATCAAACACTTTTTAAGCAGGTACATCAACATTTTCTTTTCCGTTTGGTAAGAAGATTTTACATTAATGTTTAAAAGCTGACCATTAGAAGCACCCCTATCAGCGTTAAATGGTTTGTCTCAATCGTCTATCTGCCACTTTTTCTGGACAGTTTGGCCTGTTAAATGAAGTTGAAAAAGGACAAACTTACTGGCCGGATCACCAGAAAAAAACCCAAAGAAGCTTAATGCAGCCACCACATCTAAGAATTGGTTAGCTGCAATATACAACATTTTTGCTTTTGGATTTAGATACACTTTAAATTATTCTGCTAGTTATTTCTACAGTTTACAAATATAGATTACAGATGTGACCTGTAACTGTTACTGAACTGCAGCAGAGAAAAATCAGGTCTCGTTCCCTGCCAGATCTGGCTACCCTGTGTGGGGGAGCTGTGCAAATCTCAGAGCTGGGTGGACAGAAATGCGAATCCTTTTATAGGTAAAACAACTCCCTTTTATATATATATATATAATCATTATATTTATCTGTTTGTTCGGAGTTCAGCTTTAAAAGTGCAATTCCAGTTCAACATTCAAAATTGCCCCGTTGACTGCCAATAAAAAGGTATTTACATTAATTTAAAAAATCCAAACATGTTAGGGTTAAACAGATTTTGATAAGTGATGTTATTTGTTTCCTTGGCATATACATTTGTTAATGTCTTTAACATTTCCTGCACAATTACATAAGAGCAATATCCTACGTTTTATATGATGCAAATGGTCACAATAGTCGCATTGTTGATAAATACCTTTGTGGACAGTCAAACAACATTGATAAATAATGCAGACCTTCTCAAGCTCAGTTGTAGTGCCAGCTTTACCTAATCCTAGATGGGTAGCATGAGAAAAAAACAAACATGTTTAAGCCTTCGGGCTGTAACAGCGTTCTAAGGACTTCAAATTATGAATTTCCAAAGTTACAAACTGGTTTTAATTCACAGTGGTGCACATAAAACGTTGACATGTTTTGGCCCTTAGGCATCGCTAATCTAGACCCGTCAGAATGATACAATTTCTCGTGATACCAATTCTTCTCTTTCAAAAGGCGACCAAAAACAAACGTATGATGTAGACCACCCTTAGCGTTGAAGGCCTCTTTCCACCACCACAGCATGTAGGAACATGGAACTACAAACCTGTTATGTTCACATCGCTCTCAGATATCTTCTGATTATTTCAATTTGATTGAAATAAAAGGGAAAAAAGTAAACATATAAAGAAACTTGGAAGAGGATGAGTCAGGTTAATATAGCAAAGAGGCAAATGCAAAAAGTTGAATGTCAGTCATGTGTAAAAGGCTTAAAGTAGAACTGAAGTCAAAACTTTTTTTCATTTTGGAAAGAGTAAGGGAAGGTTATGACCCCTAGAAAAAAATGGTACAAAATTTAATACAAAATTTTTGTGTTTTGTATTAAGGTTATGACCCCGTCAGACTTTTTTTGTCATCTGTTTCCCATTGGGACATCTCGTCTGGGACTTCTTGTGACAGCCTAAAATGTGGTTTAACGATAATGGTCACCAGAACAAAAAAAGAGCATATCCGCGTAATGGGGAAACTGACAGAAAATACAACCTAAAAAAGAAAATGTGAATGTTTTGGCTCCAGTTGAACTTTAAAGGGTCAGTCCACCTAAATGAATGCTTCATTTGTCTGGAGTTACACTCTGGGTGAAAGGCAAATCTAGGTAACCAGCGAAACGAGCCAGCAAATTTGTGGAAGGGGCTAACCATGTGGCAGAGAAGGGAACAGGCAACACAACTTCTCCATTAAGCACTTTTATGCAGAGTACTCACTGCTGTATTCTTCCTCCAAAGTTCAGTTGTATACAGCAAGGCACTTATGTATTCAAGTCTTAAGGCAAAGCAGTAAGCCATAGCTTAAATACAGGAGGATGCGGGTGTGCTTCTTAAGCGTGTACCCATAAGATGTCCAGATGCTGACCCAAGTCAAAGGGTATTCATATTCATTAGTGATCCTGCACTGTCCCTTCCTGTTGGGAACCTGTCCCTGCCTGTAGGTTTACCTTTCTCTTACAAACACATTTCTCAATGGTAATCAACACTTACTGCTGCACTCAATGGTGTTCACATATTGATCATAGTACAGTGCAGTTATACTCTCTGCCAAGGTACATGATGATGCCACCTCAGATGAGAAGTCCATGACAACCTTCAATCAGAGGAAGTGTGTTGAAAGCACTGACCGTCATTAAACAAAAAAAACTGAGGACACCTACTGGTGGAAAGGAATTACTGCCAGGGACAGCTACAGATTGAAGTATTGCAAAAACTAATTTCTTTGTTTTTGTACTTTTTTTTACCATTGCTAGCTTTTCTGGGGTTTTTTTGCGGGAGTTCGGCTTTAAATGAAGCACAAAAGTTTTTGATGAAGCAAACTCTTTGTAACCAAGTACCTCAAGCCAACATCTTGCAGCAAAGCCCTGTAATATAGCGCTCTGATCTTTAAATAACCCTCATATTACTGCAGTGCAGGTAAAGGGATGCCGTTTAATTAAGTCCACAGTGCCGTTTATACTTGATGAATATTACAGTGCCAGGTCAAGTTGATACCCAGCAAAAAAATGTCTTAATAACAACGCACGGCATTCAATTTCTTTTAAGATGGGGGCGAGGAGGCGAGAGTATCCACCACAGGCCAATTTGACTGTTGCAAAACTAATTAAATGTGTCTTGTGTTTCCCATTCATATTATAAAATATATCATCCCCCGATAACGCCGTAATGTTTAATTCTTCATCCTATTAAAAGCTTACAGTAATGTCTTTTTAACATAAATTGTAACGAAGGACAGGTACTATTTAAGGAGGTTGACAATAGGGATGACCTAGATTAGCCTGACACTGGCAAAAGATGTATTAGCGGTGAATGTCTCGTATAAAAGAGGGATGAGGCTCACATTTTATTTTAAACACTGTTGTTCGCGACTTTGACTCTTAGAAAACATTATCTCAAGCAAAAGGTGTGGGCTTGCCATCTTTTTAATTGGCGCCTGCAACTTGAGGACCGAGAATGATGTATTGAGGCTCCCTCACCTCTTTTTGTTATTTTCTAATAGTGGTTCAACTGTTCAGAAGCCTGTACAGCCTCAGCAGTCAGCACAGGTTAATATCTTTACTATATTATCAGCATTAGGTGGTCATCATTCTACTTTATCATCGGAATGATCATTTGCTTTAAAAATGTAATTTCCAGGAAAAACTTTTTTTCTAGTTTGTATAGAGTGAAAAGGGGTTAGAACTTCTATCAGGTCTTTCATGTGCTCTGGGCTCCTGATGGGTAGATTTCCAGTCACTTTCTGTCCTGGAGACCACATAGGAAGTGAAAATGTAATATAGCGCAGCTTACCATTCTTTAGATGTGGCGGCTACATTAGTTTTCCTTTTTTAAATTTACTTTTACCTTGTGATTCTGTTAATAACACGCTCCTAGTCCTGGGATGGCAACATTCACTCACCCTTCTGTATCAGGACAAAAGAAACAAAGACTATGGAACTCCGTCTCTCTACTTTTTTCCATATTTAAAGCTGGCCATACATGGTTAGGATTCCTGCAGGGCTGAAAGAGAGAAATCACGTAATTCCTCCATTCACATTAAACTGCTAAACATCGTGGATTAGGATCTAATTGGGTCACAGTCAAGCCAACAATTGTTGAGCCAACAATTTTCCAACCAGCTCCTTCCATTTTTTTAATCAACTTTTTTGGACCTAGGTGGTGCTGACAGGGCCAATTAAGGCTCGAATTTTGCTTGATTCAATAGAAATCAGATGAAATTTGAGCCATGTATGGGCAGCTATAGAGGTGGTTGGCCCTGAGGTCTCAAAGAACAATGTCATTCATACCAGTCATCATAAGCAGAAGGAAATGGAAGTTATCAGTTCACAAAATTTCTGACACCTCCTGTGCCTAGGTACTATTGTGCCATATCTAAGGTACAGCTCCCTCTGACTGTAAGTCTCACAAGATTTGGAATGAGATTTTGTGATATCGCTAGTGCTGCTTACTGATCTCCTTGCTGGAGAGGAAGATGTGCCTGAGGACCTGCAGTGCAAGGATCTCCCTGCTTTTATTTATTTATTTATTCTGTGGATCTGTGATTTCTCAGCCTCTCCTACTGCTGCTGCTTGATTATTCCCCCACCAGTCATCAGATCACCAGTCATCAGAGGGGCAACTCCTTTACCAAACAGCCACATCTATACAGGAACACAGTGCAGAACAAAGCATGGCAGGTCTATAATAGGTAAAAGATTAGCTACAGGGAGACAACAGGTAATATTAGTCACAACTCCTTTGACATTTTTGGGCACAGCTTCTACAGTTCAGCTCCTAGGTAAAGAGACATTGTCAACTAGCCCATGCAAAGGGCATCCCCAGACTTCAAACTATACTCATCGTACCGGTGCTTCCTTGCAGCTCCTTGCAGTTGGTACTGAAATCGGTTGTGATGGCAACATGTAGGGGGTAATGACATCACTCCTCTAGTCATTTGACAGTGATTGGGCCCAGGGATTGGCTGCTAGGCCCAGGCACTATTACAGTGTAGAAGGTCACGTGCTCAACCCATATTCGGAAGTGCCAGGTATTCTTGCCAGCTGCATATGAGCATAGACCTGTGAGGGAGTGCAGGTAAGGTGAGTATATGGGGGTCAGAGGATGCCCTTTTGTAGAAAAACTGTCACCTGCATAGGTACAGTGACAGTGTCTCTTTATAATACCTCTGCAAAGAAAAACTTTTTGAAAAGTCCTATGAATCACAGTTATGTCTACATGCCATTGCATATATTTCCCATCTGCTCTGTATAACCATTTGCATAGCCTATCGGAGGATACTGATACTTACTTAATAGAAGTTCTTCTCTTTGCTAAGTACCCTACTTGCAAAGCTGGATACCCCACGTAATGGTTACGATTTATTGAAAATACCTCAAGCGTGGCAAAGAAAGAAAAATATCCCCATGAATCTCAAGACAGACACAACTTGCATCACGTTAAAACCCATCTAAGCCAAAAGCTCTTACAAAAATCAGCATTATAAATCTATTACTGAATTATCTAATGCTCATCGTTGAGAACTTAAAGAACAAAGTAAGTTAGCAGCCTCCATTAGTCCACAAAATCTAACATCTGTTCTGAGTTATTACATTTTTAAAGAGCTCCACATAAAAAGTTGTTTCAAACATCGAAATTTTTATACATATACATTGTGAGCAATGAGCGAATAATCAGCCATTTCTTTTCACAGTTCACAGTAATGTTAAATGTAATGTTAGTTAAACACAGTCTTAAAAATCACGATCTATGTTTTAATGCTTTTTGACACGAGACACTAATAGGTAATGCAGTGCGATAGTATTTGTTTAAGTTTAGCGCTGTGACATTTTTACGACAAAGTATGGCTCAGGTTTGTATCCTGTCTAAACCCATAGTCCCTATAATATATTAATTGCCTATTTTGTATCGGCTTCTATTGCCAGAAATGGAATGGGATTGGAAAAAAAAAAGTATGAACGCTTTCACATATGTTCAGAAGATGGCCGATGTCACATCAAGGTCATTTTCCTTTTTGATTAGACCTGAGTGTAAATTGCTTCAATTTAATGTCTCATTCTCTAGGTTTAAAAAGATGCATCAATTTAGGATTTAAGATGGTGCTACTGATCGTATTCCAGAGGCATATCATAGTGGAGGTCGTGCAGCAGTAGTCTGGGCAGAAGAAGTTTCCATTTGACTCAGGCTCTTCCTAGAAGATTCCAAGGTTTTTTGAGGACCAATGAAATATACAGCCACCTTGTAGGTCTGGAGTCTAGATAACTATTCAAGGTTGTAAATACCTGGAACAGCAGAAGTTGGATCCCTTTGAATCAGTTACCTTCTCCAAGTTTAAAGCAGCAGAATATCTTTTTTTCGTCCAATCAATGTTTATTGATTTTCAAAGTTTTTCAAACAAGGAATGTAAATACAACACAGTAGTACAAAGTGGAAGTACAGATCGATCAGTGTTGCATATACAAATAAAATGTACAAAATTCAAATTAAGTCGTGCAACCATTAAAGCCTTATCGGGCTATCAGGGAATATAGTAATCAAGATGATAGATAGAAAAAAAAGGTGGATAAACATCAATTAGGGCCCTTTAATCACTCAGGCCCTGTCAAGGAGACTCAAAGCAGAATATCTTTTTAAAGGAATGACCATAATGCTGCCCCCTACTGGCATGCTTGGACTTGTAGTTCCTTAGCTGATATATATGTGTGGGGGTGGGGGTACAGTTCTAGTGGATGTTTATATAATATGGGGGGGGCGAAAAAAATGTTCTGCCCCGGGCGCCCATAACTCTGGTTACGCCACTGCCCCTACTGTCAAATTGGGTCATCAAAGACCATGTGGCTCTCTGCTTTGTTGGCTAGGCAGAAAATAATCACTAAGCACTTTGGGTTTCTCACAAAGTGGCTGAGGATTTTTAGTCTGGGACGCCATCACAAACCAGTTAGTGGATGGAATGGTTTATTTGTCTTTGGAAAGATAAGACAATTACTTTATCAATCTAAAATCTTCTAAAAAGGGTGAACTCTTTCCTGACCATGGCCAAACATATTTGCAACTCTGGATCATTTTTGTAGAAATGTTTGGTTCACTAATGTCAGAATATATGCAGGGAGCTTGTTTCCCCACAATCAGAGCTGCAACAATAACTATGTTGCCCTCTTGGAGAAGGCGAGAGGAAGCCTATTCAGATTGTAGTACCTGACATCTCCAGAAGTCTCCAAATGGGCATCCATTTGTGATGTCTACACTGCCTCAGCTGGTTTCTGTCTTTCTGAAGGCTCAGCATTTCTGTAGCAAGGTAAACTACAAAGCCTCTTTTTCTCTAATAGATATTAATCCAAGGACCCTTCACAGTTAGAGCTGTGAAAATGTGGAATAGACTCCCCCAGGCAGTGGCGTCACAACGGGGGTGTGGGGGGTGCGGCCCGCACATTGGTGACACAATTGGAGGGGTAAAACCAAA
This sequence comes from Nanorana parkeri, assembly GCF_000935625.1. NCBI lineage: Eukaryota > Metazoa > Chordata > Amphibia > Anura > Dicroglossidae > Nanorana > Nanorana parkeri. Next base: position 1,519,516 of record NW_017306464.1, on the reverse strand, counting down.
ATGACTGACAGTCATTTTGGTGTTACCCCCTCTAAAAAGTCGGGCACTCGGTCATGGACCGAGAGCCTGACAGTGTCAGGAGAGAGGAGGGGACCCAGCGGCATACCTCATCCCGCCGGGTGAACATCCCCTGCTCTCTCTGCCGGCATCCATCACTAAGATGGCCGCTGGCAGGCGTAGCTTGGAAGAGCACGCGCGAAGAAGGCATCGCGCACGCCCGTGGTCTTCGCTCCGGGTGACACCCTGCCCCCAGGAGCTAGTTCTAGTTAGCTCAGTTAACTGTTTTTAAAACAAATTTGGATGTATTCCTAAATACACAGAATATTACTGGATATTGAGTTCTTATAGGTATATAAAGCACCAGAGATTGTTGATCCAGGGAATATCGGATTGCCTTATGGGGTCAGAAAGGAATTTTTTTCCCCTGTTGGAGCAAATTGAACCATACTTTACAGGGGTTTTGTTGCCTTCCTCTGGTTTTGTTGCCTTCCTCTGGATCAACAGTGGGTAACTGAGGGCATAGCATTCTGTTTTAGGTTTTTCTTCTCATCTCTATAGGTTAAACTCGATGAACCTATGTATGGACCCATATGGAGAAAGCTTGTTTACTCCACTTGTATACATCATCTTCTTTTCACTCATGACTCATATCAATAAATTCTGATTTGACAATGATCTGTCCAATCTGGTTCTTTGATGCTTTTCATACCCCACCAAAAAAGAAAATGATTGTAATAATAATTTGTATAGATTTTTTGGATAAAGGTGTGTTTTGCTAAAGGCACAATTTACATTGGGCATTTAGGGAGCTAATGGAACTTTAAAAAAAATATTTTCTTGATTCGGAAGTATTGGCAAGCACCAACAAGGAAGGTACAACTTAGGGGTGCCACTAGCAACTCACGTGGGTACGGGAAGCAATGCAATATATTTTTTGGAAACTTGACATGAGAGCACAAATAGCAGCAGCAGCAGGTGGGATAGGAAGCTGACATGCAGTAGACCAGGGGTGCCCATTAGGTCGATCGCAATCTACCAGTCGAACAAAGCAAACAATGGTAGATTGAGATCGGCTCACTGGCCTGTGTCCTGTCCTCCCACGTTGCTTGTGCGGCTGAATGTGTCAGGCGCCGCAGATGGGAAGGGGCGGGACAACTCTCCCCATGTGCAACGTCGGCCACACGAGAACCACGGGAGGACAGGACGCCGGCGCACCAGAGGAGACCTGGAAAGCTGCTGCAGTGGAGATAAGAAAAGACAGACAAGGAGAGAGACAGCAGAGAAAGTGAGAGAAGAGACAGCAGAGAGAGAGAAGAGACAGCAAATAGAAACAGGGGAGAGAGCAAGGAGAGAGAGCGCGAGGAGAGAGAGGAGAGACAGCCAAGAGAGAGGGCCAGTTCACACCACAAAGTCTGCATTCCAGAGCCTTCGGCCTCTAGAATGCACTGGAACGCAAGCCGGCTGGCTCCCTGCCTTCAGGGGCAGGAGGGGGCATGGCGGTGCATTGAAGTCAATGGCTGCCTGTGTTTCGGTCCAGTGCGATCTGCAAAAATAGTGCTTGCAGCATTTTTGCAGATCGCACTGGACCGAAACACAGGCAGCCATTGACTTCAATGCACCACTCCTGCTCCTGAATGCAGGTGTTTTTTCGTTGGTAGATCTCATTGAGCTCGTCATTTGAAAAGTAGATCTCCAGACGAAAAATTGTGGGTGGTAAAAAGGTGTCACTTATGGGAAAAATAGGGATACATTATAGCCAAGTTGGGATTTTATCAGACAATGTTACAATTTCATGAGTTTTATCCTAAAATCGGCCAGTCTTTCTGGCTCTTTGTAATATCGCTGTGATCATTTGAGTTAGCTGGTTCTCACTGTACAATACAAAACGCTCTATGCATAAAGGGCACTTACTATATAATAATAGATAGTGGTAATCATATCTGAACAATTCAAGTTTTATCTGTAGATAATAGAAAACCAGAAGAATTTCAACTTTTTTTTTTTGGAAGGTCAACCAGCAAGAGGAACAGTCAAAACTGCTGCAAACTTAATACTCGGCATTCCGAATGCATTAATTGGAAGTCTTGAAAATCTACCTTGACCCTGAAATTTTAGAAGTATCTCTTTTGATGATTTCATTACCAGCATTAGAAGAACCAGTTAAAAAATAATATGTTAAGCAAGGTTTAAATGTGCTGTGTATACCCCTGTATTAGATATTTGACTTTTTTTCAGTTTGAAACTAAAATGGGGTAACTGCTGAAAAATACCCCATTACAGAAATGTTTGCTTCCATCATATCATCCATCTGAGAATTTAAAATCAATCATTGAACTCCTAATGAGATCCAGGTAATAATGCTTGGGAGAGATGGAGCACTACACTATATGTCCAAAACAGGGGCGTAACTAGAAATCACAGGGCCCTATAGCAAAATTTTGTATGGGGCCCTGTGATTTCTAGTTATGCCCCTTGCAGAGCCCACCTGATATACCAAACAGCCCACCTGAGAGTAACGCTGCAGAGCCCACCATAGACTCTCTATGGCGGGCTCTGCAGGGTCTCAGGTGGGCTGCACACCTCTTACCTGTCAGTGCGGTCCGCCTCCGTGGTCGCTGGGCCCCACCTCCTCTTCCGTCTCCGGGCCCCGCCTCTTCTTTCATCGTTGGGCCCTGTCCTCTCCTCTATCGATGGGCCCCGCCTCCTCTTACATCACTGGCCCCTCCTGATCTTAGGTGGCCGGGCACCACCTTCTCCACTGGAAACGCCGGGTCCAGTTTTTTCTGCAGCAGCAGCTGGTTGTCATTGACACAGATCAGCAGCGGATGTGAGGAAGAACGTGCCGCTGCACACATCACTGACAGATTGTCAGTGATCTAACAGCAGCACGTTCCTCTTGACAGCTAGCACCCTGATATGCCATAGTACCCAGGCCTGGGTCGCTATGGCGATTGTTACGCCACTGGTCCAAAAGCATTGTATTTCCTCAAATAAGTTAAAAATAGCAAACACGTTTCGGGGGGCTTTAGGGGCCCCCCTTCTTCAGGGCTACAGAAATCTGTTTAAATGTAGTGGTGCTAGGTAGAGGTAGAGGTTACCTCTACTCAAGGTAGAGGTAACAAGATCCAATATTAAGAGTGGACTGGTTTACTTTGCACCTACCTTAAGTAGGTTTAAAGTAAGCGCAGGTTCACTTTATATTTTATGTTTCGCAGGAGGTTTTTTTTTTCTCTTCTCATTATTATTATTATTATTATTTTATATACTTTTAGTTGAAACATTAGAGACACAAAAACAGTCGCTGACTGCAATGCACACGTCCCTCTCTTCCGAGGCCATTCATCTCTTACGTAACTTCCCTGTGTCTGAATATTCTATGGAGAAAAAGTTTCCCCTGAGAATGGTTATAAAAAGATCTCCAAAATGCATTAAAAAATAGTTTTTAAACTCTAATTATATATTACAAAGCCTCCACATGAAGCATAATCCATCACTCTAGTGTCAGTCACCTTTCAATATGTCAATCATGTTACAAAGTATGTGTCAGGTTTTTTTTTTAATATTTGTAATTCTCTTTATTTTTTTTGTCCAAAAAAAAAAAAGAAAGAAATAATCGCACCCATTTTACGGCGACAATTCTCATTGCTAATCACAATCTGTTCCATATAGGTATTCAGAACACATTGACTTTTATGCATAAACACAATAGACCATGTATGCCAAATTATGATCAAATGGTAACAATTTTCTGGAAATGCAAAAGCAAATTGCACTTACTATTTTGCAAAGCTTTTTCTCCTCCCCCCGCGCCTAAGCCCCCCCGCACCTCGTTTTATTTTTTTTATCTTCATCGAGAGAAAATTGGCTCTTTTCTGATCCGTAAAATGATAAAAATATACATATTACTTTTCACAACAGCTTCTTTCTTTTTTTTGTCTCATAACAACTTTTGTTGGAAAACACTGTACGGCTGTAAATGTGAACCATGCGGAGGTGTAATGTCACAGGTTATTTAACGTATAAGTAGATCGTAATTGTGATGTTACTGATTTTGTACATTTTATTGACAAATAAATTCATGCTTTCACAATATTGATACCAGCGTCCTGCTGGTTGAATGGCAGAAATATTACATATGGTGGAAAATTTGTAATTAGGTCTAAAGCAGAACTCCAGGCAGAGACGCAAGGCGTAATTCTCTAACTGATTTTTGATCCACCGCTGCAGAACAATTCTTGGCCAGTTAAAGTGGACCTGTCGTTTAAAAATGTGTCTCGCCTATTATCCCACACATACCCTATAGAAAATTATGGTGTAGCGCTCACCCTGGAAGGAGCCGTCGGAAATATCTCCCTGGTCTTCACTAGCTTGTCTAGGGATTATAGCAACCTGCTGCCCAAATAGCATTAACCACTATCTTCTAGTGACCAACAGAGCTGATATCCAGGCCAAAAATATGATGCTGCACAAGTTTATTAACATATTCACTCTGGGGGAGAGGTTATAGGGGCCTATCAGGGTGAAACAGACTCACCAGTCCCTGTTAGTACTCCAGTGTGGATCAATAGGAACACCATTTGGCACTGGATATTTGAGAAACCGCTGAATAGGGTTGGTGTGAGATCTTCAATAGGAAAGACACCAGACTTGCTCCTGGGGTCCATTCCAATCCAGGCACGTACAGCAGCCATCCTCTTCCCTGGTTCTCCTCCGCAATCAGTAGCAAAAGCCTCCTCTATGCTTGGGGCCTAACAAAGCATTGCCCGCACTCAAGCATTCCCACCTGGACAGCACCCCAACCTGGACTAATCCATGTCTGGATCCAGACTAGACTAAGCACATGGCAATTCCCTTGAGTATATATGCCCTGTTTCAGCAGACAACACTGCCCATGACAGCCCCATTGATTGGCTGGTGGACTGCACACACACTCACAGTGTCCATCATTGGTTGTCCCACACTGCAGCAGAGTCATACTCCACTCAGACAGGTACAATCAATGCCAGAACACCTGGAATTAACCAGATAACTGCCAACTATAAAGGTGCCCATACACTGCACGATTATCGTACGATAATCGTATGCGATCGGTTTTTCGTACGATAATCGAGCAGTGTGAACGGAGACGTGCGACCGTTTCTACTGTACGGTTTCTCGGCTGGAATCGTACGATTCTCGGCTGGTTAGAACGGTGCTCGGAAGACAAATGCCGAACGGGCCGGTGTGCGCACGCGCACACTGCCCGTTCAGCATTGCGGTCATCGGAAGCCCGCCCCTCAGGGGGGTGGGCTTTCGATGATCGAGAGTGCGATCTGCCTGTCCAAGATAGGCAGATCGTACGTTTTTTTAATCCCTGTACAACCATCGCAAGACTATAGTCTTGCGATGGTTGTAGAGTGTATGGCCACCTTAATCCAGCCAGACTGTCTACAGCTCTGGCAATCACTAAATTTCTAGTAGCCACCTTACAAAGGGTGATGGGGGCTAAAATAGTATAATGCCACTTAAAGTGTATGTATAGTTCAACCTTTTTTTGTTTAGATTTACGGAAGGGTTAAAGTCCATGTTAGTTTTTTAGGGTCTTTGTCTAAAATGGGGAAATGTATCTTTAATTCCTGTCTTTGAGATTAAATGGAGAAAATCTCTTGGACGGGAAGGGAAGATGAATTCCCCTTTTAGACAGTTGTTATCGGAAAACAGGCGTTTTGGAGATTTGTGTTCTGGTCACAGTTGGGATGATCTGGCCAGTGTTCTACCTAGCTCCTGGCAATCAGTGACGTCACTGGTTGCTAGGAGCTGAACGGAATGCTCTAGCTGGCATAGGGCCCCCCTCCACACCCCAGTTAGTGAGCACCATCAGCACAAACAACCTCCCTTGCCACCTCAGGCAGTGAAAAGGCCATGGACGTCCCTGGGGAAAGAAATAGAAACTTGATAGGGGTTTGAAATCCTTCTCTACTTTATCCAAAACAAAACAAAATGTTTTGGCTATGCATACACTATAATACTTAACTTTCATTCCCTAGAATGCAACGGCTGATCCTTCGGCTAGCTTTGTGAATAACCTTTTAATTGAAAACGTGACTGTGTTCTGGCCAATCAGAAAACCCAGTCCGATACGAAAACAAAGTCCCAAAAGATCCGAATACGAATAAAGAAAGGAATCGGCGGTCGGACCTGAAACCCCAAAGAACGAAAACTCAGAAACTAAACAATTTTTTTGCCGGCTTACATGTCCAATAACACCCTTTAAGTATTCATGTCTTTCGGGTATACTACACTCATTGGCTTAATTTTGAATCCTTTTCACATCTCTCTCTCTCTTATTGCCGATACAGAGCATGAGGCGGTCAATCAGTGTGGACATATTAATACATATGTTGATGTATTCATGGTCAAACTCTATCGTACATATGCAAAATATTCATGCCTAGTATGTATATTTCCCCTTTGAAGTCACAAGGGTTACATTTATGTCACCCGTCCCCATAACTTATAACATCGATTTTGATTAAATCCTCTGAGTTTTTCCTGGTCAATTTTAATTGAAATGGCACCTAGAATTAAATGCCAAAGAAGGAACTCGAGTTGGTACTCGGCAGTTGAAAGCTATAATTTTGCTTTTATAGCCTAGTTTAAATAACGCAATGAAAAATTTAATGCAGGCTCCATAACAGACTTCAGGCCTTGAAAGTATAAGTAGCCTATGAGAGTAGTAAAAAATCCCGAAAAGATATTCTTTAAAGGGAAATAACACCTTTTCCCTGTATATGTTACAGCTGAATCTCTCTGCCATGTTATGTAGTACCGCTCCAATCTATGGAAGCACTGACATGGGAACATACTAATACACTATATATATTATTAAAACAACAGGCATATCTGGAAGCAACTCGAATCACCCCTATGGAATGATCGCACGTGAAAGATTCAGACTCCCATAAAGTAGCTAAAGATCTCTCATCTGTGTATACCAAACAAAAAGAAAAAATGGCTTCTCTCTGGTCAGTTTAAAGGGAACTTATACTTAGACTTACAGGGTTATTCACAAAAGGGTGAAGAGTTCAGAGAAGGCAGGAGAAGTGAACAATCTAGGACAACATAGCTGAACTGGAAAGTGAGCTGAATTTTTAATGACTCATACACTTTTAAATGTACAGTTTGCTAATAAAAGGTATTTTAACCGTGCACAGTTGGTTGTCAGGGTACCTAAAAAGTTGGTTGGTGTGATATTTCTCTAATTGAAGGGGGCTTATATACTATTTATTTTATTTTAGATAATTATGTAGAGTTATCATGTTGATGTAAATGTTATCAAGGTTTAAAACAATTATTCTATATGTAGTTTCCAGCCTAACCTTCAAATCTCTGTATCACAGTTTCTCAACCTTTTTTTTAGTTGCAGCACCCTTCAAAGTATACAAAATCTCGAGGCACCCCAGTCTAAAATGGCAAAGATTTTAATGGGGACCCAAAGCAAAAACACACACAAAAGTCCACCCTTCACATCAAAGTCCCCCCTTTAAATCAAGATCCCCCCTCTTCACATCAGAATCACTGAATTTTCCTCTGGAATCAATGGGGGGTGGGAGGTTAATGTTTAACATAATTAACCCTGTCTTGTATTGTGCTGAAACAAGATTATGGGATCAATTTAGAATACGTCCGCCCTGGGCGAATGTCATTTGCACATTATTCTTGCCACTAGATGGAGCCAAGGAGCACAGGAAATTCCTATGCTTGCTATTTGATTTTGGAATTTACTTTTGTTAAACCAGGTGGTGCTATCTGGGTCTCCCACGGTTCCTATTTCAACCTATTCCTGCTGAATTAAAGGCACTTATTCCCAGCAAAAGTTATGCCAGCAGGAGGACACAGTTAGTGAGACAGTATAAACAATGGCATACAAATTGTTTACCCTTGTAACATTAGGAGGGTTATTCACTAAGGAGCCGAAAGATCAAGCCGTAGCTTCAGCTGATCCTTTGGCCGCTGGAGCCCTACGGTTCACAATAGGCCATACAGCAGCCGAAGGCAGCTTAGTGAATAACCCTCTATGTGTTGTAATTAGGGATGTTCAGATACCAAGTACCGTACTTGGTACAAGTACAAGTACATGAACAGATACTTTTCCAGCTCCAAGACTATACTAGAGATAAACTCAAAAGTTAGGAGGCAGCTGTCATTTGTAAGGAGCATACAGGGCTCCCTGGATTTGTACATCACTGTTTTAATGTATTATTTACGTTTTATAAATATATATACTGTATATATACACTGAGTGGCCAGATTATTATGACCACCCCAGTACTTCGCTGGGCCACGAGATGACTCCACGAGATGACTTCGTTGGGCCGCCTAGTGACTCCACGAGATGATGAAAGGTGATGCGAGGAATCTGGCACTGCACTGTTGCCCTTCTGTTGTCTTGTACCAGTCTTGCCACTCTCCGTTCTGCCCTAACATTGACTAGTCGCTGACGGCCACAATTTGCATGTTCAGACGCAGATTTTCGGCTGACAGTCCAGTCTTTAAACACTTTAACAACAGCTGCTCTTGAACATTTAATGAATTCTGCTGTTTTGCTGATACTTGCTCCGTGGCGCGAGCGCCAACAATCATCCCACGTTCAAAGGTGGTTAAATCGCGTTGTTAACCCGTATCTTCAGAATAAAATCACTTCTACTGTCGTGGTGAACAACCTGCTTCCTTATTTATAATGGTCTGGCTACGTTTGTAGGCTAATTATAGCTAATTTGCCTACAAACGTAGTCAATATTTTTCCCCAGTTCTTTGTGGTAAAATTAGGTACCTCGGCTTATATTCGGGTCGGCTTATACTCGAGTATATACGGTAGTCATAATAATCTGGCCACTCAGTGTATATATACGTGACGCACCGATACTATTTTTTTAAGTAGAAGTACTGATACTTGTCCAAGCACTCACAGATACAAGTACTGATACATTTTTGTTTATTGTCATGTGACAGTTTTTCTAAAACAATACAGACTAATGATTTCAGGACAGTGGTGGAGCACCAGGGCCAGTCCTCAGCTGCAACCACTGCAACCCTGGTAGTTCTCATGAAAGGGCCAACCATCTGAACTGGTATCTGAACATCCCTAGTTGTAATAACCCATGTAAGTAGAAACATGAAAAAAAAAATATTTCTAAAAAGCGGTTCACGGTTCAGTAAGAAATATGGCCTAGATGGGAAGGGGGTTTAACACCGCGGATGTCAACTGGTTAACATCAGTCAATTCATCAGTACACAACAAAAGCAGAGTGCAAATATTGGGAATTTTCCAACCCATCCCAAAGCTGTTATCTTCAGTTGGATCCTTTACAATCAGTCAAAACTGATCAGCACAATGTAAAGCTATTTGAAATTCTCCAAGCCATTCCATTGTATTAATTGGATCCTTGACATGGATCATTGTGGTTAAAGGAAATATTGATAATTTCTAGAATTGAGTAGAATACCAGATCAAATGGAATGATAGCATCTGTACCTGTATGAAAAGTGCTAGAAGTTTATAGCACGTATGAAAGAAGTTTGTACATGTATGAAAAGTGCTAGAAGTTTATAGCACGTATGAAAGAAGTTTGTACATGTATGAAAAGTGCTAGAAGTTTATAGCACGTATGAAAGAAGTTTTTACATGTATGAAAAGTGCTAGAAGTTTATAGCACAGTCAGGGCTTGTTCACACCAACTTGATCACACCAACTGTGGAACGCATCACTAAACTTCCCCTGCATTCTGGGGCAGGAGGGGACTGTCAATGGCACAGCAGCCATGCCCCCCTGCCTGCAGTGCGATCAGACGCATGGCAAAACATTGCCTGCTTTCCGTTCCACTGCTAAAGCAAAAAATGCTGCTTGCTCTAACGCTCTGGAACGCACCACGATTGATGTGAACAAGCCCTCAATTAAAGCAGAAATGAACAGAAATTCTAGTAGGCACAGTCTTTACTGTTTTGCTAGAATTTCTTTACCAACACTACCTGCTCTGCATAGGCAGTGCAATGTACACTGGAGCCTAATGCCAGTATGGTGCAACCCCATTGTGCATGGGCAGGAGTTGCATCGTGGCTGGCTGCCCCATGGGCAATAGAAGAAGACTCCGGCAGTGGAAAAAGCTTCTGGGAAACAGGCACTCAGCTGTAGATTGGCATGAAAGAGCGTGGAGCTGCCATTGTTGAAATATAGCAAACTCGCATTATGAGTGTGTTCCTCATAAGTGTTCCTGATACCCTCCCATATACAGTGCTCCCATATACAGTGCCTACCCCCCCCATGTGCTTCCCCCTATGGTCACTGTATTCCAGTATTACTGGGTGAGAGAGCGCCCCCTACTGTCTCTGCCAACCTCTGATCATAGAGGAAAATATATTTAATGTCTATGTGTCTCTGCCCCTCCCACAATGGTGAGATTTCCCCAAGCTTTCTCTTTTGGTTTATAACCAGACAAAAATGTGCAAAACGGGAGAGGAAATTCATTACAAGTGCACTAATTCTCAATTACTATCTAGTGTTGGCAATAGAACGAAAAGCAATGGAATGGAATGATAAGAAATGCATGAAATCTCATAAAAGCTTTAAAAATAAAAGTAAAATGTCATTTCAAAAGTAACATTTACATTTTTAAAAAAAATTATTTATTTTTTTCCATAATTTTTTTTTAAAACTGCAGCTTTCATTAAAACAATATCTGATAATCCTGCAATGAAGATCCTTCCTGTTATACTGTAGGGCAGGGGTAGCCAAACTCCGGCCCTCCAGCGGTGGTGAAACTACAAATCCCATGATGCATCTTTCTCCAGGAGTCATGTCTGTGGCTGTGAGAATCTTGCAATGCCTCATGGGATTTGTAGTTCCACCACAGCTGGAGGCCCGGAGTTTGGCTACCCCTGCTGTAGGGTGATAAGTCTCTGTGCCTGTTTCCCAGTTGTGCTCCTGTATCATCACCCTGCCACATGGACTTCCGATGGACACTACAAGTGGCTGTTTCAACACAAGTTATGCAGGCATGGTCCACAGTTGTCACCATCAGGAAACCCACCCTGAGAGATGCTGTGCAATCATTACTGGAATGCATGTAGACAAGAAGAGGATGCAGGAGATCAGCAGCACTGATTTATTACAAATGAAGGTTTATTTAGGGTTGCCACCTGTCCAGGATTCACTGATTTTTGAGTCTTGTGTCAGGGTGTCCAGCCAACTGACACGCGGACAGAAGACACTAAGTGCCCATACCGGCACTTAAAATTTTTTGTATAGATGCAGCTGCCAAGGTCCTCAGCAAGCGTGGGACATCTGGCAGCCGCATCTGCCTGAAGCCGCATCTTTCTGAGAGCCGCGGACACTTGTAAACAGGCCTAGGCCGGCCCGCAGATCTCTTCCATTGTCTTTCTGATACAACGCTGCCTGCCTACCTGAGAGCCCGCACATCCTCATGAGAGCCCGCACAGCCCACCTGAGAGCTTGCACAGTCGACCTGAGAGCCCATACAGTCCTGGTGAGAGCCTGCACAGGCCACCTGAGACCCTAGAGACACCAGGGCATCACCCCCCCCCAAAAAAACAGAGTATGTAGCTTCACATTATTTTGTATTGCTGTATATTGTATTGCTGGGATTTGTAGTCCTCTATAGACGGTCTCCTTACTCCCTCCGCTGGCTGTCTCTTCTTGCACTTTTTCCTTGTTGCCTCTCCTCATGCGGTGCTAGAGTGTTCGGGTTTCTCTTGAAGAAAAGATGGCAACCCTAGGTTTATTATAAATCAGGAACAAAGAAAGTAAAAGAAAAACAAGTATTTCCTTTACAAATGGCAATTGTTTTTGATGCACTATAAAATGAAATGTCATTCAGTTAGGGTTGACATCTACTTTAATGTGCGTGTGGGTTTAATTTAATGTACGAGTCTGCAACGGTTTGGGAACAGAGCCTAACAGCTTGGTTCAGAGAGCGAGGACAATATGGCTTCTTCGGAAAACATTCCGGGATTGCTTGATGTCTAATGAACTTTCCTCCGTTTTATAACGTCTCACAGCTCCCCCATGGCCAGCTCTGTAACAGCGATGGAAATGACATATTAAGGAGTTAAAATCCCTTACCCCTTTGAACTGTTTTTTTGCGGCATTATATGTACACAGATACACTTTTGATGTGTTAACTAGAAAATCTGACTGATATAGAACAAAGGCATTGTCACTGCAGAGAAGGCTCTGACAAAGAACCACACAGAGATTATTGAAGAACTGTCAGAGGCAATGCTTCCATTTGTCTCTTGTATTTATCAAAGACCAACAAGTATTGCGAGAAATGATAGGAAACGAAGATCTCTGCTGGCGGAGAGGAGACAGCGGCTCGTAATGTGTGAAAACCTCGAGATCATCGATTATTTCCACGCTGTTATTGAAATGGGGAAACATAAAGTGTACAGGGCATTGTGTATATTGTAACAAAAATAAATGTCTACGCTGACTATTTATCATGCAGGTCTAAGAATGGTATAGATTTTTTTATCCTAATTAAATCTATGATCCAATCCAAAATCTTTTCAATATTGTATCGAGAGAAAACAAATATCCATTTCCCAGGAAAGTATTTCTTTACATTTGTGCCCAAACATGTTTTTGGACAGCTCCAACTCTCTCAGCTCAGCTTCCCTGAACTTCCTGTCTAGTACAAGATCACAAAGGACAGAGCAGTATCCAGCAGCTGTCCATCTACTAGTTTGGAGAATGGAGGAGAAAGCAGGGAATAAGAAGGAAGGGAAGCAGGGAGAGGCTTGCCTTGCTGTGCCTTACTAGCACACACAAGGGTGGCTCCATAAGACCCTTCAAGGAAAAGGAGCCACCCTAAAACAGGATATCAGGGCCAGTGCTCAGGGGACCAGTTGCGTCTGCAAGAAACTAAAACTTTCTAACATCAAGGAGCAGCACTCATTGCAAGTGATTTAATCAGCATTTGAAATAACTTAATAGTGACCAGGAACCTTAAATATAAGCATTTGACTGTTAATAGTAGTATAACTGCTGTCCAGTGCCAGTCCTATCTGACTGCATGCTGCAGAGAAGAATGTTCCTGTGAGGAAGCAGCAGTCTCTCTGCAGAAGTCCAACATGCCCCACCATGCACATAAACCGAGTCATAGCTAGAGCACTCCAATCAGCAAAGCTCATGCTCCCTGCTCATTGGAGATCTCTATTTGTGACTCAGTAGGAGGGAGGCGTGCTGACCTGCTGCAGAAAGAATCTCCCCAATGTGGACCCAACCAGCAATGAAAATTTGACCTTTAACCACTAATGCAAGCTGTTTTGACTAGATTTTGACTTTAAAGAATAACTGTGCATTTAGCACCTCCCCATCCTCAAATATATTTTCTAC
>NW_017306464.1:1502178-1506106 GCF_000935625.1 Nanorana parkeri | reverse complement strand
CTACCAGAGGTAACACAGACAGCAAAAAAACAGGACAGAGGTCCCAAGTCTTCCCTTCTTCCTCAACTGCTGTCTGTGGCCTCCTCAGTAAGATTCTTTACACTACATGTGGCCCAAACTGCATCAGTCTTAGCTGTCCAAACTGAAAGTAGAACTCCAGGCTGATATTAAAAAAACACCAGCTGATGCAGTTACATATGAATTACAACACACTGAGGGGGGAATTTATCAAAGTAATTGCGCCTCTTTTCTTTGCCTTTTCTCGCACAAATCCTCCTTAGTCGCTGCGATCACCCTGTGCACCCATTTTTAACCTTGCCTGCGATTGTTTTTAATTTGCGAGTATCTGCGCATGTTTTTCGCCGATTCGCAAATGCCTAAATGTGCACTTGGTTTGCAGTCTGAGTAAACAGGCGCAGAATACCTGTGAAAACCCTCGCAAACGAAGAAGTCTTTTTGATCACTTCCAATTAATGCGCAAAGTAAGCCTGCCCGATTGTCACTCCCCCTCCCTGCCCCGCCCGGTGCATCTCTCACTGTTGTTCTTCAGATTTGGGGCCGATCACCGCCCACTGCCTGTCTCCACCCGCCGGCTCTCTCTCCGTCCACTGGCTCCGTCACCACCTTGGCTTTTCTGGGTCCCCCGTTCTTCTGGGGGACCCTGGACCACGGCAAATTAGAGCAGGTTGGAGAGTGGTGAGCAATGCGGAGATGCATCCGTTCTCCGCTCTGCTCCGTGTAAACAGTGAGGGAGAGAGCTGCACAGAGCTGTGCTGCGCTCAAACTCCTGTATTGATTGATTTGATTGGCACTCGATTTGCAATGGTTCAACAAGCATTGGGGGACATACAACGGTTTAAAGACAGTTATAAGAAGTAATCTACAAACGGCATTTATGAAAAGGCAAAACAAAAGTTTTGTTTGCCTGAAGAAGGGACTGCCTGGTCCCGAAACATCGCTTTGTTATGTGATATTATGTTCAGTCAATAAAGGAGATTGACTGCTATCTACAAACGGAATGTGAGTGACTTTATGGTATTTGCAGAAAAAAATGGGACACGCTTCGCCGATTTTTCTACATGAGATTCTTTTTTGCATTTGTCGCACGTACAGGAACCCATTGGCATCACCATTGATGCGTGTCCCCGGCATGCCTAAGAGTGAACGGGACTTAGTTCTCAATACCAGCTGTACCGGTCCCCATGGGCTATGGAACTGCTTGAAATCAGAGCCAAAACTGTTACCGACTTATAGATATATATTTTTTGTTCACAACATTTGTTCTTTACAATTAAACAGAACTAATGAATTACGAGCGCCCGCTTTTTTTTAAGACAGATGTTTCAGGTCACAAGTTCTTACTAAAGTATTTATATACAGTTTAACAGCCCAGACATAAATATGTCCCAGGTGTTTACATACAGTTTTCCACCAAAAAAAAGGTATTTTAATGTAAGACTTACATTTTACCTTATAAGACAAGTCTCCGATCGATGTTGTTTATTTTACATTCACTTGATACTCTTAAGGAATGGCGAGCTTAGAGGTAGTCTGCAAATTATATAAATTAAAGTCAGGTGCTTATGTAAACCCGGCGTTGGCTGAAAAGATAGGACATGTTTGGAGATGTCAATAATGGCTAATGGACTCTCGGGGGTGAGAGAGGAAAATTCTATCCGCTCGTTTTTTGGGTTTTTTCGTTAAGTGTTTTTTTAAATTATTATTTCTATACGGCTCTGTAAATTTAAAGGGAATAGAAAAAAGCGAGAGACAAAAAAAAAGTATTTTTAAAACAAACAGTTATATGATCTCGGCTTCTCATCTTGTATTTCCTGAACAGCTAATCCTGATTTATTTAATGGCTCCCCCCTTCCCCATGGCATACACTTATGTTACCCCGAAGAGTGATGTCTGCTGTTATTTCTGTATGTAGTTTCCCCATGCCCCTGCCTGTGTGCTGCCTAATTATTTCCACCATCAGAGCGTTGGCAGTTGTAAAGCAAGGAGGCTGAGTGATTGCAGTGCAATACAGGTCTCCCTAGTGGATGATCCAGGAATGTGTATATAGTTCATATGCTGACTAAAACAGCAAATACACACAAATCGTAAAATGGCATAAAAATCACTTTTACCTGAATCTGTGCTTTTTCCATGTAAGGCAAAGTAACAGATTCACTTTAATGCAGACCTCTACAGACACATATATTTATCTTCCTTCTGATACCCCCGTTGTACACAGCAAGCTAAAACAAAGACATATTCAGATATATGAGTGAGCTAAAATTGTAAATATGTTTTATGATTTTTACAGGAACGCTGTGAAGTCTGGTGAAAATGCTAGTTGCCTGGCTGTCACGTTGATCCTTGGCTTAAGTACCTTTAGAGTCACAGAGCAGGAACATGTTCAGGGTTCTATCCTCTCTCTCTCTCTCTCTCTCTCTCTCTCTTTCTCTCTCTCTCTCTCTCTCTCTCTCTATCTGTTTATAATTATACAGGATTTATAGCACCAACAATTTGTGCAGCGCTTCTCACAACATAAATAAGACAATACAGTTGCAATACAAGTCAAGACAAGATGGTAAGGAGGGCCCTGCCCCTGAGGACTCACAAACTTAAAGGCAGGGGGGAGTTATACATCAGGAGGTAGCTGTGTGGGGATGAATTTCTTCAGTGGGATAGCCAGTGGTTAGGTTGAGGTGGGATAGGCTTCCTTGAAGAGATGAGTCTTTAGGGATCGCCGAAAGGCAATCAGAGTAGGAGATAGACGGACAGGCTGGGGTAAGGAGTTCCAAAGGATGGGAGAGACTATAGAGAAGTTCTGGAGACGAGCTATGGAGGAGTTAATGAGGGAGCTAGAGAGCAGGAGGTCTGGGGAGAAGCAGGGAGGACGGTTAGGGATATATTGTAAGATGAGTTTGGAGATATAGCTGGGGGCAGAGTTGTGGATGGCTTTGTAAGTGGTTGTTGTATTTTTAATTTTATCCTTTGGGTGATTGGAAGTTTAGATTTGTAGGTGACACTAAAGGAGCCAATAGATAGGTAGGGGGAGAACCATGAGAGAGCAGAGTCCTGGAGGTCAAGTGAGTGGAGTTTTTTTAGGAGCAGTGGGTGGTCAACTGTGTCAAAAGCAGCAGAAAGGTCTAATACCTAGAGTAAGGAGTAGTGGCCATTGTTTTTAGTTGTTAGTAAGTCATTAGTGAGTTTTAGGAGGGCGGTTTCAGTGGAGTATTGGGGGGCGAAAGCCAGACTGTAAGGGGTCGAGAAGGTTGTTATCAGTGAGGTGGGGGCTCAGGCGGTTGTAGATAAGGTGTTCTAGGAGTTTGGAGGTGAATGGGAGTAAGGAGATTGGTCTGAGATTGTTGAGGTTGGTAGGGTCCAGTGAGGGTTTTTTGGGTATTGGGGTGACCAGGGCATGTTTTAGAGGGGAGGAAAATATGCCAATAGAGAGGGAAAGATTGAAAATGTGAGTAATAGAGTATAGGATAGAGCAAGAGGGTGACCGGAGTAGTGGTGAGGGAACTGGGCCCGGGGGGCAAGTGGTGAGGGAACTGGGTCCGGGGGGCAAGTGGTGAGGTGGGTGCCAGAGAAAAGCTTTGTTACCTCCTCTGTATTGATAGAGTCTCTTCTCAGGTCAACCATTGTTTACAGTAATATTTGTGTATATTATTTGGTTTATTACTTTTGGTTATTGTTAAAGTTGTTTGGTTTAATAAAAGGGCTTCTGTGGCCGTTAAAATCCATGTTTGTGCAGTCCGTGTGTTTATTGGGGTTTTAAAGGAGGGACGAAAAATTGACGAATGCATCAGTCAACAGGAAAGTAACAAGTGTGATGTTGGGTGTGGTACGTTAATAGAAGGTGACTGAACAATGGAGATCTCTTCTTCTATCTCTCTCTCTCTCTCTCTCTCTCTCTCTCTCTCTCTCTCTC
>NW_017306464.1:1485643-1501379 GCF_000935625.1 Nanorana parkeri | reverse complement strand
ATTTTTTCTTTTGTCACGGCAGCTTGGCGGGTTAGGGGGTCTTTGGGGGGTCTACAAAATCGGAGTTGATTACAAAAATGGGGGGCCCTCAGCTGGTATGGGTGCTTCCCCCTGTTGGTGTCCGGATTTGTAAAGGGTGGGGCCTGGCCCCTGGGGAACCCAGAAGGAGTAAGTGTCCTCGAGCTGGTTGTGGTGCGGCTGGGGACATGGGTGGAGTGTTAATAGAGGCCTTTTTGGGCTGTTGGGCACCCAAAGACCCTCTTCTCAGGTCAACCATTGTTTACAGTAATATTTGTGTATATTATTTGGTTTATTACTTTTGGTTATTGTTAAAGTTGTTTGGTTTAATAAAAGGGCTTCTGTGGCCGTTAAAATCCATGTTTGTGCAGTCCGTGTGTTTATTGGGGTTTTAAAGGAGGGACGAAAAATTGACGAATGCATCAGTCAACAGGAAAGTAACAAGTGTGATGTTGGGTGTGGTACGTTAATAGAAGGTGACTGAACAATGGAGATCTCTTCTTCTATCTCTCTCTCTCTCTCTCTCTCTCTCTCTCTCTCTCTCCCCCTCTCTCTCTCTCTTCTCTCTCTCTCTCTCCCTCTCTCTCTCTCTCTCTCTCATCTATGTGATTTCAGTATTAACATTTCCAACTATTGGATTTAAAAAGTGTTGTATTTCTATTGTACTATTTGTGTTTTGCACATGTACAAATGAATGAATACAGCTTTTATCTAAATGCACAACAAACACAATAGGTGGAATGGAAGGAATGTATCAATCAGACAGATACAATAAATCCCAACGTCTGCAGACATCGTAAGGTTAATGTACATGGTTAAAGAATATGAACGTTGTTTTAAAAGCCCATCAACAAATAATGTAAGTGCTTTTTTTTTCCCCCTCTCTCTCGCGTTGAAACGCATCTGGAGTTCCCGGTGTTAAAAGGGGCGCAGATTGTAGGTGAATAACAAATCTGTCTGGGATCCTAGGTCGCATTGAAGGGAAATGTGAGCAGATGTATTTAGTGGGAACAGGCCATGGCACAGGCTGTGAACAATGCTATGCCAGATCTGAAGAGTGCCATAAACTCTATTAGTATTGTGTCTCTCATCATCAGACCTATTAAGGATGCTATTTATGTCAATGGTATCCCTATTTAAAATGATTTGTAACTGACTGAATTGACTATTTTAATTTGTGATTTTATATGACAAGTGTCAGTACGATGACAGGCGTGCAAAGAGAGAATATATCAGTGTTTCGGAAGAGATGATTATTTGTTAAAGAGACACTATCACTTCACCTATTCAGAGCAAATTGACAGTGTCTGCAAAAAGCCCCCCCTCAATGTAGGGATAGTTACCTATCAATGCTCCATCACCATCTGCTCGCCGCAGAAGCTCACTCTAGCTAAGCTCCAGTGGCGGTTGGTGTCAGCCCACCCTTGTGGGTTAGGTAACTGCCCCTCCCCACGTCACAGTTTTTGGCTACTCAGGTTCAAGCACTGTCACATGGGGAAGGTCACATGCTCCCCTATACCCAGAAGCCCACTCCATTGGAGCAACACAGCCAGGGCTCCGACAGAGTGAGGAGGGCCCCGAAATAGAGCACGGATGGGCCAGTATAACTTTCTGGGGAAGTGAGCAATCAGCATACACTATCACATTACCCTAAATGAGCAAAGTAACAGAATCTCTTTACAAATAAAAGTCAGTATAAAGCAAACATAGTAATGGATAAAGCACAGGTTTTTTCACACAAGATTCACAAAACTTACACCCAAAATTCTGACATTTTCCTACTTGGATTCTATTGGAATATGTGTGAATCTTGCGTGAAAGCTGTGTGAATTGTGGGTGAAAAAAATGTATAGACTCCATGATTTTTGCCCGCTTTTTTGTCCACTGCATATAATGCATTCAGCATGTTGTAAGGAAGATAGTAACTCAGAAAGAACACGAGGTGTGTAATCCGAACCCAGAGCAGCATAATGCTTATTCAACTTACTGTAGCTATCCCCTTTTCTCCTCTATGATTATGTCACACATGGCAAGGCCAACAGATGCTATAGGACCTTGTCTCTGTACTGCTTATCTATAAACTGCTTTAAACATTTAGATAGAATGAAAGTCTTTGTTGCCTATATTTGCAAATATACGTGTAGCCACCTTGCCTCATCAAATGTAGTGCTGTCTGACTGTATCCAGCAAATGCTGAATTGGTAGAATGTGTTGGCTTTGCTAGCCCCCCCCACTCCAGTCTGCCACCAGGGAGTGTCTCTGGTAATACAGTGAGGAGGACCAATGCAGCCAGGTTATGAATATTTATATCCATCCCTGGCTTACCACGAGGAGCTTTGTTGCCAGTGGTGCATGCTGGGGAAAGGCATAAATATTTGTCGATAGCCTAGGCAGAGGTCTTTGGTCTTTTTTCCTCCCTAGGCCCTGTGCCTGGAGAGGGGCTACGCCAGTTCTCCTGTTCTGCTGGGGCAGATGCCTAAGTGGGGCCTACATGTGTCTGGAGGAAAGGACTTGGTGTTGGGTCTGAAGCTTACTCTTTGTACAAGGGGAGCTTTACTCAAGTTGGAGTGCCAGGAGGAGTGGGTCTACTGCTGGCAAGGTCTCGGTTAGCTGGGTGATACTGCAGCCTTGCAGAGAACCTGGTAACTGACTTGATAGAATGGGTGGTGTCCTCTAATCACCAGCAAAGATCCTGCTGGATTACAGAAACACTGACCTCAGCTTAATAACCCTTTTTCTGAACATCTGAGAGTGGAGCCTGTGTGGAACTGTGGTCTGGGTTTGTAATGCCCTCAACCCTCCCTCCTTTTCTAGGAATGCAGTTAATAAACCCAGTATGCTTTATAAAATCACTTATGACCAACTTGTCTTCACATCCCAGATCAGCCAAGAACTTACCCAAGACGTGAAATGATAACCCACCCTGCCTCTGGGGTTCCTCATATGCCTTTAGAGGGTCAACGGGTGCTCTATATGAAGCCACAAAGCTATGTCAGTTAAGCTTAGATAAGTGTTGACCTAATTCATGTAAGTTGGCACATATACATAGCAATTAACAAACTGAGTGCACTTCAACTAGAGTAAGGGCCATGTCCCGTTGGCAACCCTGTCACTCAAAATTGCTGAAAAAAAATCACTTACCTGCATTGCTCCCCCACTGGCTGAAACACTAGAAGATCTCTCTTGCTAGTAAGGGAGCAGCAATGGAGCTACACCTTGCTGGTTCAGCCAGTAAGGCATCAATGCTGTAGGAGCAGGTGGGTGCGGGTGGGTGATATTCCACCAGTGATAGAACTGCTACTGAGACAGCATTGCTAGTGAGACCCAACTGCATTTAAAGTTAAAGTTAGAGGTACTGTAAAAATGACTGCCTGCAAAGAGGGCAGCCCAATGCAAATGGGCCATTACTTAGCTCTGGCCTTAAACGCTTTCCTCCTTAACGTGTATTTGATGTACCTCCACTATATGTTTTTATGGATTGCCAGTCACACAAAATAACTAAAAATATATGTTCTTTTAAGTTCTTATATTTCTAGTTGTTTATTTGGAGCAGGATTATATATAGGACTGTATAGGAAGCTTCTATGTTTAGAATAGCTGGTAATAGACATGTGCAATCCGTTTAGTTCCGAATCAAAATTCGGACACATTTTCCAAAATTTGGACATTCGGACACATCCGAATTTACGAATCTCAATGCATCCTGAATGTGTCCGAATCCGAATTTCGGTTTCTGAATTTCGGATCCTGTCCGAATTGCGTTCAAAAACTAAACTGAATCGGACATGTGACTTTTTTGGCCAATCAGATGTGTTTTTCGGTTTGATGCATCCAAATGGGTCTGAACACAAATTTTTGCATTCAGTATATACATATGATACTAAAGCTGAGGCTCCTAGACCCGAATGCCATTCAGGTCTAGGAGCCTCTGCTTTAGTAATATATGCATATGGCTCCCAGATTCGAATGGCAATCGGGAGCTCCCGAATGCCATTCGGAAGTTCGGAACCCGAATGCCATTCTGGTCTGGGAGCCATATACATTTATTACTAAAGCTGAGGTTCCCAGACCTGAATGGCATTCGGGAGCTCCCGTATGCAATTTGGAAATTCGGAGCCTGAATGCCATTCGGGTCTAGGAGATTCAGCTTTAGTATTAATATCTGTATATGGATTTCTGTTTTACTCGCAATGAATATTCGTAAACTCATACGAAACTAACGAAATTGGAATTTCGTCCGAAGCCAAAACCCGAACCAAATTGAATTTCGGAACCGAATCCTGAATTCCGAAATAACGTAATATCCCAACGAAACTTTTCCGCAGCTTACATGTCTAGCTGGTAATGTGCAATTAGGGGACAGGCTGAGGAATTTTTGTAAATGCATTAGTATGCAGTGTACCACTCAAGCCACAACATGTGTACCCTTTTGTTAGGACAAACAGTGTGTACATCTTGTTTACAACTGATATTTAAGATCTTCCAGCACAGTACAGACAGGGTTAATCATGGTAAACATTAACTCTGCAGCACGCTCCATAACATTACATAGAAGGGGTAGAGCTAAGTAAGGGCCCGTTCCTGTGGGGCCACACTCTTTGCAGACAGTTATTATTTATAGTACCTCTAACATTGCAGTTTGGTTTGAGAGACGAATATCATACTATTCGTAGGTGTGCTAATAATCAAAGTTAAATTCATGTCTGATTTAGTAATTATTTTTTTTTAAACTGTCTGTAAATTATTAATAGATTTTGCAACTCAAAGGTAACACATTTTATGTTTCCAATATTTTATGATAAATATTATTTTATGCACTTAGCAATTAAGGGCCTGACATAAAATCTAGCTTATGCAAATGTTTGAAAATGGCGGAATCTGGTAATAATTTACTTCTTTTTTTAATTTAAAGCAATTTGGCTTGGAAAGATTATTACTTTAATTGACAATAAAAGCTGTACTTTTAGCATAAGTGTACACCATGCCCTAGGGTATTGGGCTCTTATCTTTTTTTTTTTGTCATTATGAGACATTCGACATTAATGTTTTAAAAAAACTTACTGAAAAGAAAAGAAAAAAAAGGTACTACTGACTTACGTTCAATATTGCCAAACTTAGAAAGGTAAAGTTGTAAAGGCCAGTGACAGTACATTTACAGAATGGGCTGAGGTTTCCCCCTAGAGGATAAGGGTGGTATTCCATCTTTTGTAAATACTGTAGTAAAAACCTAAGGATTAAAAAACTTAAAAAAGAAATCTAAAATTAGTAGGTCAACTGCTTTACAAAACCAATAAAAACTAAAAAAATCTTTAGAAATATCTAGTATTTTTAAGGGAGTAGCACAGTAGAGTCTGCAACATACATCAGCAGTTTTCGATGGCCAACTACACTGCTTGGTCATTAGCAGGACAGTGCATGGATACCATGGCTTGGAACCCAAAGAGAAAGTATAACCCAGAAGGTTGGGACAAGAAAAGATAAAATCATTGGAAGGCTTTTTGGTTCCTTTTAACCCTCCTCACCATAACCTTCAAGATTATTATACTAAGACTAGGTAGTAAAATATAATTGTAAATACTACTATGGCCTTATCTTTAATGATTGTAATCGTCTTACAAAATATAAATTGTACTTAGTAATAAAAGTACAGATTGAAATTGTTGCTGTGTAAACACAGGGCTCTCCTTACCATCTTGTATTGAATTGTACCTGATTGTACTGTCTTCCTTATATTCTAAAACGCTGCACAAACTGTTGGCGCTACATAAATCCTGTATAATAATAATAGTAACAATAATAACTTCTTAAAGTGTTTACCCTCCTGCCATCTGGGAGGCACTATAGGACAATGAAAGCCCGCCCAGTTAGGTTAAGAAATAATTTTTTCCTGGTTTGGTGGTATAACGGAATCAATCACAATGTTATTATAGAAGAACTCTGTGCAGAGATTTTTATTAACCCTTGCAGTGGGGGCTACCTCTGCACTGCAAGGGTTAACTGCTCATTTTTGCTTAGTTGTCGGAAGAAGGTTATACTTTCACGTTCCTCTGAGCAGACCAGCTCTTAGACAGGTCCCTGGAGCATCTCTCCCCCTCCTCTGCAGCAGTCTAGGTATCCTCAGGTGTATACGAAGTGAAGACACTGATGGACATTTCATTGTTGCAGCGATCGGGTGAGTATAACTTTTTTTATTTTTAACCAAAAAAACGAGAGGTTAACCTTTGCAATGCAGGGGTAGCACCGCTGCAAGGGTTAATAAAATGTCTGTCTGGAGTTCTTCTTTAAGAGTAACTGGTTATTTTTGTATAATACAAGGAATCTCTTTTATATAGGTGTAATTATTATTAGAGTGTATATCCGTTTTTATTACTGTGCAACTGTGTTAAATATTTAATGTTCCATTCAAAGAATGCAGATTGAAATCTACTTATATGTTTTTGTACAATGACAATAAAGTATTATTATTATTATTATTATTGTTAATATTATTGTTATTATAACTATTTGGAACAATGGGCAAATAGTCACCCGGGGCAGATCACAATATTCAGTTAATGTAATGCCAAGGAAATCTGTCAGATACTCTGGAGATACTGCAGAAGTTGGTCAGGGGCAGCAGATATGCTATAGTATAGGACATGGTTCAAGACTGTACACATGCTACAGGAGATGGTCAGAGGCCCTAGACATGGTAGAAGACATAGTTCATGCTGTGCAAACTGGCACATTATGGGAAACGCCTCCTAGGGACCCATAATTGTGTGTATATGTTGGCAGTTTAGTACCGCTTTAAGAAGGAACCTTATGGCCAATTGTCTTATAAGCCAACATATCAGAAAATCCCAGTAAGATAGGGCACATGAAGAATGGATCCGCTTACTGATTTCTAAGGGCTTTGGTCACTTTTGCTTGGCTGGCCCTAAACCACCATTTATTATCCACCAAGTATGTGGCCACAGTTCCTTCTATTTAAAAAATCTTCAAACCCCCAAAAGAGTCACAGCCACATTTATCCTTTAATTTACCAGGGAACTGTAGTCAACCCAACTCACCTTTGAGCAAAGTTTTCAAATACTAATCACTAGGTTTAAAACATATATAAAACCAATCATAGAATCTCATAGAATCTTTAGCAGGTTCATTTCATTTCAAAAATAGTTTTCAATATGTTTAAATCTGCAGCTTTCATTACAAAAATTGTTTCGTGATCCTGCTATGAAGGTCCCTGTTCAATTGCTTCCTGTTATAGGGTGACAATGTTCTTTCCCTTCATCCCAGTTGTGCTTCTGAGTTGTCACCTTGTCACCTGGTCTTCCAATGGATACTACAAATCAACACTCATATTACGTAGCCATTGTCCACCAATGTCATCATCATGAAGCCCTCCATGAGGAATGTCATGAAGCCATTGCTGGAGTGCATCTGGTCGCCGGCAGAGAGAGGAGGGGACAGTCACCCGGCAGGATAAGTTATGCCGCCGGGTCCCCTCCTCTCTCCCGAAACTGTTGGGCGCACGGTCCATGACCGAGTGCCTGACTTTTCAGAGGGGTGACCCTCCAATGGTGTCACCCGTGTGCGGGCCACACCCCCCTCGTGACGCCACTGAAGAGATGAGCAGCTTTGAGATGTAACAAATATTAAGAAAGGTGAACAGAGGGCCGTCGCCATAATGAGGCAGCCTGAGCCTGTTGCCTCAGGTGGCATCTCTTTGGGTCACGTGTGGGTGGGGGTGGCCCCATTCCTGGCCAGAGCGTCCTAGATTGCATCTCGTCTCTGTCTGGCGTCCTGCCCAGCTCACAGATGTCACTGCTTGCCAGGAGCTGGGTGGGACGCCAGAAAGAGACGGAGTCAGAGGTAATGTGCCTGCGACCACCCTCCCTTGCCAGTAACACCACCAGCACCCAAACATCCCCCTCGGTAACATGCACCACCAGCACCTGTGATAACAGTATTTAAAAAGAAAAAAAAAGGCAATTGTGATGATTATGATACACAGCGCTTTAGCAAAGAGAGTTAGAGTTTACATCTACTGCAATACATGCTTAAAGGGCAGCTCTGCTCGAACTAGATAACGTATTCCCAGCAGTCAGTTTTGAAATCCTATAATTATCCCTTTTGTGGTGTGAAATATTTCCGTGTCACTCTTAATCATTATTATCACTTGTATTTACTGCAAATGTGTGTTACGCGCAAAGTAGCAATGTTTGCAGCACATAAACAGAGCGCCATTTGCAGGGCCGGGTCTTGCAGTTATTATCGGAGATTGGGTAATGATATTCATTCCAAGAATCCAATTCTCGCTGTATATCATTCAGAATATTTCACTTTAGCAATGTTACTGTAATAATCCATCGTCATGTTAATAATGAGTATTGACAGAAATCTTAAGAAAATAAAAAAAAACACATCGTAGCAGTGCGCACATTCATTTTCACTGTTATTTTTAGATTGATGTACTAGTTTAATTACTTTTCTGCTTAGAAAATAAAAAGTAAACACTGCAGGATCACGTGAGAACTATAAAACACATTGGGAGGAAAAAAGAAAAAAAAAAATTACCACACAGACAAACCTTGTTCCTGCCTAGAGTAGTGCACTTTAAGCCTTCATTCACACGAGAAAATTCCGGCACGTACAGCTCCATGCTGCATGCACAGCCGTATCGGGCAGCTCTCGGGAAGGACAGGTGCTGCGTGTGATTAGTACACAGCCCCCGTCCTTCTCTATGGGAGTACGCGGCCGTACGCCCTCCTACGTTCACCTCAAGTGCAGGTCCGTACGGGTGCGGGTGTCCCGGCATCCTGTCAGTGTACGAGTACGCTCCCCCACACCGACACGGACGTGCAGGGCGGGTGAGTGTAGGGCGGCGTATAGTCGCGTACTCCCATGGAGAAGGACAAGGACTGCGTACTAATCACACGCAGCACCTGTCCCTCCCAGGAGCTCCGGATACGGCAACGCACACAACACGGAGCTCTTTTCTCGTGTGAATGAGGGCTAAGTGTGCACCTTAAAGTGTATTTCCACTTTTGCAGCCAGATTGGGGTAACACCGACTTTATATTTGTTACATGTTCCCATTCACATCGCATAACTTAAAAAATATTTTTAAAACTGCTTATATTTTTAAGTGCTTTTCCTTGCTTAAAACCCTGCCTAGCTTCTCCCCGTGTGATGTTAACCCCTTAAGGACAACAGCCTTTTTTTTTCTATTCTTTGCTTACATGTTATAATCCACATTTTGGGCCTGAGAATTACTTAAAACCCCCACACATTATATATTTTCTGAAAGCCAAGACCCTGTAGAATAAAATGGTGGCAGCTGCAAATTTTTTTGTTGCACTACATTAGCGCAACATAATGTCAAACCCAAACATTTTGTGAAAAATGCACTTGAGGTAGATTTAATGCCCCAAAACACTGTACAAAAACATTTTGCTTGGTAAAATATAAAAGATGAGGTTCCAACGAGTAAATAGATACCCAACATGCCCAGGTTAAAAATTATGTGCGTCCGTGAATCTGCAGCAAAATTCAGTACCCCAAAACGTCCATAGACGGCCCTTTGAAAGCCCCCACAGGTCATCAGTTGAGAGATACGCATAAATATTGGCCCTAGAATTATTGCTCTCACTCTGGTGTGTGTGGCGATATCCAACATGTAAAGCGTAATCATTGTCTTTATACGTAGGCGCACCCGACGTGTGTGTACGTGAAAAGTAAAAATGTTTTTTATTATTTTTACATTTATTTTATTTAATATTTTTAAAACTGTTTTTTTTTTAACATTAGGTTAATTGCTATCACATAGGGACGCTTGGTGGGCTTCAGGAGTCCAGCAATGACAGCTATGAGACCGGAAGTCATGTAATACATGTCGCTCCCGGTCCCATAGAGCGGGGAGGAGATTGGTGAACGGACATTCACCGCCCTCCTCTCCAGCTTCCTGCTGACATCCAAGATGTGCCCGCAGGAGGGGCAGCGGATCCAGGGAAACACGGTTGGGGTGCCGGCCAGGGGGGGGGGGGGGGCCACTTTACTGGACCGTAGAAGCGATTTGGCGACAGCTGAGTTATCAGAATCGCTTCTACTGTAAAGCCAGCCGCTGGCTCTACAAATTTAAACAGAGTCCCGGCAGTTTTGTTCAACCCCTTAAGGATCCATGACGGAATTATCCCGTTGTGCGTCATCAAGGGGTTAATGAGGGGGCTGTTTACTCTAATTAACCCTGTCAGTTCTAACAAAGGGTTAAAGACTCAGAAGCATTGTATGTTAATGAGAAGAAGCTCTGAGTGTCCCTCTATGTTCACTTTCAAACTGCTCAGAGTAGCCTGGTATGTGCACAAAGACCTCCACCAAAGAAACATGTAAAAAGGTAAGACATATTTTTTAATAATTTCAGTATGCTGGGTGAATGGGAACACATACCAAACATATAGAGGGGTCTTCATTAAATTTGACTGCAAAAGTGGACATACACTTTAAGCTACCTCCGTCTTAGTACATGTTTCAGAGCTGCCATCCTTAGATTTGGTTCTCCTGCAAGTTGTACTCCCAGAAAAAGATGTGCCAATCAGGCATTCCCTCTCCATGCTTGTTCTAAGGCACTGGGAGAATAAGCGGAACTGCTTTCTCACCTTCAAAATTCAGTAATGAATGGCAACTTCCATATATCTGCCCTGTCCAGTTGGTTTTAGGCTTGCCATACACTCTCAGGATCTGTTTAAATGTGATCTTTAAAGCTGAACTCCAGGCAAACAGCTAAATGCACATATATGGGAGGGTTTATATGCCAAAGGATTTGTCCACCCAGTTCTGAGATTTACACAGCTCTGCCACACAGTGCAGCCACCTGGCAGGCCAGGAGACAAGATTTTATCCTACTGCAATTAAGTAACACTTTCAGGTCTTGTCCCTCCCCCAGCCTTTGACAGGACAGTGAAATGAGAAACAGCAAACTGATGAGCTCATCTCTCTGTCATTTTACTCTCTCCTCCTATCAGCATGTTTTTTGTAAGGACATGAGTGCTGCAGCACAACTGATTGGCTCCTTGTGCTGCTTCTCCCTCTCCCAGTTTGAGCTCTACTGTTCGGGGGTTGCAAGAGGCTCATACCGGCTCAAATTCAGTTTTTTTCATTGCTTGCAAAAAAATAATAATAATGATATATTAATGAATGGTGAATGTTTCATGTCCTTTATATCAGCCTGGAGTTCAGCTTTAAAATCAGCAACAGTTATGGCCACTCCAAAGCCTTGTGCTAAACACACAGGGTCTGTGCATTTAGTGCAGGGTACCACATGCTAGGTGTGCTGGTGCATTGCATTGACATTCATTCTCAATGGCACCACAATGCACCTCCAGACAGGTGTGCCTGGCAGCACCGTGCAACATGCAGTACTGCAAAAATGTGCATTGCCATGATAAAAAGTACTTCATGCATTACTTCTTATCACTGCATGGTAAAGCAGTGCATGTCGTTGTGGTACAGCACACCTGCCGGGATTCAAAAAGAATTGCAACTCAATGCAACAGTGCATGTAGTGTGCAGTACCATGCGCTGTGGGATTGTGTGTGATCTCACATGTTTAACACAAGGCTGTGGTGTGAACAGGCCCTTACAAGCCACCTGGTAGTGTGAGAGACAACCTAATAAACAGCATGGATTGTATAGAGAGGGCTTCACTACAGTTCTTAGTAAATCTTTAGTAAGAGATTGCGCAATCAGTTTTTCATTTGTGGCCATCCTAATGCTGGCTATACACACATCAATTCAGTCGACAATTCATTATAATTGACTACTTCATGGAATTATCGGTTTAGAATTTGTATGGAGAGTGTTAGGCAGGTAGATGTCTTCCAGAGTACGTTGAGCCAGCTGCCCATACTACTACCCAATGTCCATGTTTATGGTCTTTCTCTGGTGGTACCATTTCTCTACCAGAGGCTCTGGCCTCCATCAATGACTAAATTGTGGCCAGTCATGTAGTCAGAAGCTTCAGATGCCAAATACACCACGGCGGCCTGCAAATCTGTCACTTGTGCCAGTCTTCCAGCGGGGATGTCAGCCAACCAACGTGTTACAAGAGGCTTGAGTGCTTCTGAATGGATGAGAGGAGTGTCTACAATTCCCCTGCAGGAGAGAGAGAGAGAGAGAGAGAGAGAGAGAGAGAGAGAGAGAGAGAGAGAGAGAGAAGCACAAATAGTTAACAAGGCTTGCAGTATTCCACACAAAACAATCCCCTGCTTTTTTTCAGACTAGAGTTCTTTCTTAAGGTGGAACTAAACCTCCAATAAAAACAAAATTGGGTCCCTAGGAGCTTTTTGCAACAATGTGCAAGTATGAACAGCATCTATGCACCCTATGGCACACTTACCTAGCAAAGTGATCCCTTCCAATATTGCAATATCTGTGCTGCTCTCCGTGCAGCTCATGCAGTCCACGCAACTCACTACACCTCTGGTTCTACTGCTTGTTTCTTATATAATTAATTGATTGGTCACGCTGGTCATGTAAACTAGTGACTATCTATATATAATTTAACAGGGTAAAAGTTCTGCTCAACAAAGTGGGAAAAAAAGACACCCAGCAAAGCTAAAAACAAACAATGCTTCAATCTGGCAAAAGTCCCCCTGCAGTAATATATTTCTGCCACTAGATGTTCTCATTCTCAGGGATGCATTATAGCCAATGTCATCCAGCGCACTTAGGTAATAGACCTGCACCCTGGAGCCGGTACCATTACGCAAACTCTGAGCCCGGGTTGTCTTGGACCTGCCCCTTGGGGGTGATACTATCACACAACCACTAAGCCAAGGTTGTCATGGACCTGCCCCTTGAGGGCAGTACCATCACAAAACCACTGAGCCCAGTTTTTCATGGGTTAGCCCCCTGGGGGAGGCACATCACAAAACCACTGAGCCCAGGATGTCATGGACTTGCCCCCTGGGGAAAGTGCCATCATACAACCTCGGAGCCCAGGTGGTCACAGACCTTCCCCCTGTGGATGGTATTATCACAGAATCTCTTAGCCCAGACTGTCATGGGCCCAACTTTCGGACGTCATCACAATCCTGGGCTTAGATTACTGCTGCATTGAGCGTGCATTTTTTCTGTGCTTAGCTCAGCATGCTTTAAAACTTAAAGTGGACCTAAACTCAACTCCCCTCGCTCCCTTGCTGGTGCTGACATCTTCACGTGGTGCTCTTCCAGATTTGGGGTGTTCAGTCAGGCCAGAATGACGTAATGCCAGCACACGTGCGCATCGGTTTATTCATTCAGGAACTGGCAGATGCAGCTCAGTGTACCTTCTAAAGGAGATTGCAAACAGGCAGGTGAATTTGTTTTATTGCAGAAGAGACATTGCTGGAATAAAGAGCCTGCCTGCTCGCAATATTTAAAAAAAAAAATGTTTGCAATTAAGTTCAATTTTAAAATTTAAGTAAAAAAAAACTAACAAAAAAAATTACAACTGCCCTTTAAAATCTCTACATACAAAACATTTTGTAAAACACTAACATTGGCGTGATGTTTTCACGTATACTCGTAAACAATGTATAAACATTATTAATTCCCTTGAGAAAAAAAATGCTGTTGCGTTTTTCAGGTTTCCATCCAAGCCTTCCACGAAGGGCAGGGCGTCCAAGTCAAACCGTGTACAAGTCATTTGCCCACTGACCAGAGAAACACGGCTGTGCCCTTGCCCTGCAGCCGTTAGGATATAATCAAACACGAGCCTCCGAAGACCCATAGGAAATTCACATCACATCATCAAGCCAGCAACCCCTGCAGCCTCGACAACCTCGATTAAAACAATGATTTCCCCATTAAAATGTACAAACAGCATTAGCATACCATTTTATTAAGGAGCTCTCGTTTCACATTTATTTTTTAATTTTTTTTGTTTGTTGTATGTGATGCGTAATTTTTTTTTTGATACGTAGCCCCAGAACAAATGCATTTTATTATTGCCGCTGCCAAAGGAATTATATTTAACTTCCTTATAGATGACAGTAACTAAAATCCGAACTGCCAATTGTAGCTCATTAGCGTGGCAAGGACGCTCTCCAAATGTTAATAAAAATTCTAACATGCTGATGAATTAACGCTTCTAAGGAGCTTGTGACACCCCGGTTAACATATTCAACCTCAATTATAATTCCCTTCAGCACCCTGTTATCTGAAACTTTTCCTGGCAATCAGAGGTGCTGTTTTTCACCGGCCAATTTTCTAGATAATGTAGCTTATCAACGCAGTGGGTAAACTTGCCAATGAAATCAGGCATAGCCCAACCACACACTCGCTAATTGCAAGGCTTTTTTTATGCATATTTACAGCCTGTCATTTCAGAGAAATCAGCAGCCCATTGAGGCGCCCGGTTCGCTGGGAGACGTGACGCTTGCAAATGAAAATTAGCAAACAAACTGGCGACAAATATGAAATGAACAAGTATACGGGAAAGGGGGGGGGGGGACTTTTTTCTCCGCTCTCTCTCTCTCTCTCTCTCTTTCATTCTCTCTCAAGAAAATTATCTTCGTTTTAATTTAGACCATCACCGCGGGGCTCTCAAACAAGGCTGATACACTTCTGTTCTGGATGCTGACGGAATTCACCTTGAAATTGCTGGAGGAGCCCTAGAGAGAGAGGCCTGCTGGGCCTGGCCTCACATTGGCGCTGCGGCACCTCTGCATGCTGCAGCATTTTATTTTTTAATCGCTAGGAAATAGCGTCATCGCTAGGTCTCAGATCAAATATCTTAAAGCAGACCTTAAAGGAGAACTATGAGGTGAGTGAAAATCACTCAGCCTCATAGTTCAAGCCGACGTGTGACAACGGAACTGTCACACGTCGGCTCAATAGATCGGGAAGTGAGCGAACACATACCGTCGCTCGCTCACTTCTCGGTCAGTCACGGCTCCCTGCAGGCATTCACCCCTCCCCGCTCCGATCCTCCAGCGCTGACTGGCGGAATGGACAGGGGAGGGGGCGGGCACAGCTGGCTCTTCTTCACTTCAGCTCAGCTGAACATATAATCAGAAATCAGCCGTACAGGGCTGAAGTGAATAGCCAAACAGCGTTTGGATCACCTCACTTCGGCTCGGTTATACTTGGCTGCCTTCACTCTCATCCCGCGCCTTTGCTTAAGTGCAGCTGTGGGAGCTGGTTGGGCAGCAACGAAAGGAGCTTCCTTCCCTGTCCGGAGAAGCTCCTTCCCTGTTCAGAGGTTCGGACCTGGTTTGGTCGGAACTTGAGCTCATTCCATGTAAGTACCAACACACAGGAAGAGACAGGGCTGGATTTCCATTTCGGGAACCTGTGGGCACGAATGGAAATCATTTTAGCCTGAGTTGGCGTCCTTACCTGCTGCGGGACCTGCGGGCTTTCACATATGCAGGCAAGGACCCTGGTGTTGCGTAAGGCTGCCCTAAACGCCTGCCCACATTAGACAGTTGTTTTACAGGGCAGCCTTATGCAGTGCCGGGGGCCTTCCCCTGCGTTTGGGGAACCCGTCGGTTCCTGTAGGCGCCACTGGTCTTGGAGCAGGAGGGTGCATTTTGTCCAGGATTCACCCTCCTAGCTATTGCCAGTGTTGTATCTTGACACAACACCAGGAATCATGGCAGAGTAGGCACCTGCATAGCTTCCCTCTATGGACGGCATCTGTAGGCACTACTCTGCCTAATGGTAAATCCAGCTCTAGGAAGAACAAGGGCCAGTGA
>NW_017306464.1:1483864-1485632 GCF_000935625.1 Nanorana parkeri | reverse complement strand
GAGAATTAGTTATATTATGCATAATAGAAAAATTATCCTTAGCTGTTGCTAATGCCCAGCCTGGAGTTCTCTTTTAGTTCTAGTGTTTTCATGTAGCGAGCCGCACAGAGCTGCATCAGTAAACATATTTTTTTTTCCATTCCTATCCAAAAGTGCTAAACCCGGCTGCTGCTTCATACCCATTGAATAATGCATTGCTTGGAATGACCAGGCAATGCCAGATAATGGCCTCAGCTTGCTTCCTGTTGAAATGTGCTGAATCTAGTGCTCACATCATCAATTTGCTTGTGAAGTTCAAACATATTGATGGATCATTGAACTCAGATAATGAGGACACATGCAAGAGTGTGGCTAGCCACACCTATGGCTAGCCACCAAAAGCTGATCTTTAAAGGAGAACTATGGGGTTAAGGCTTTTCCCCATAGTTCTCCTTAGGGTAACGGGAGGACACAAACTAGCGTCCTCCCGTCACCCTAGGCTCAGTATGTAGCTCGCGGTATACTGAGACGCCGAAGTATACCGCGAGCTACTGCTCGCGGTATACTAAGACGCCGCAGCTGAAGCGGATCCCGACAATTATGTCTGGATCCGCCCAGCTGCGTGACTGACAGCTGGCTCTGCCTATCTAGAGGCAGAGCCAGCTGTACCCGCCCCCTCCCCGTCCGTTCCGCCAGTCAGCGCTGGCGGAGCGGGAAGGGGGGAATCCAGCCCCTCCCCTGTCACGGCAGAGAGCCGTGACAGGATCGAGAGGTGAGCGAACGCCGGTATGTGTTCGCTCACCTCCCGAGCTACTGAGCCGACCTGTGACAGTCTCATTGTCACAGGTCGGCTAGAACTATGAGGTGAGTGAAAAGCACTCACCTCATAGTTCTCCTTTAAAGCCCCTTTATGGGCAATTTTTTTCCTTTAAAGCCTCCCCCCCCCATACATTCTCCTTCCCTCCCCAAATAGTTTTTACTTGCCTGGCCCCTGGTGCCTAGAAATCATATTATTTACCCCTATCATCAGTGCCAGAGCCGGATGTCTCACAACTAAGGCAGCCCATGCTAGCCTCACATCCAGGCCAATGTTGACAGCACTATGCTGTCAATCACAAAGCCTGAGGAAGGAGATGGGCATGTCCTGCCATTGACTAACAGTGGGTAGGAGGGTTATCAGCAGCAACTGGCAACCCTCTCCCCAACCTAACAAGCACATAGACTAGTCCTGCTGCCATAGTTAGCCCAGGGCAGGGAAACTACAGCCCTCCAGCTGTGGTAAAACTACATATCCTATCATACATCTGACTCTGGGAGTCATGCCTGTGGCTGTCAGAGTCTTGCAATGCCTCATGAGATTTGTAGTTGCACCACAGCTGGAGGGCTGGAGTTTCCCTACCCCTGGCCTAGAGTGATCACGCTACAATGATTTCACTGCAAGGGAATCAATGTTGTCACCCTGCTGGAGGAAGTATATCTGACTGGCAAGATCACCAAGTATTGATTACGTAAGGAAAGGAGGCAAATGCAATAAATATATGCAGTTGAACTAGAATTTTATGCATGTTTAAGTGGTTTGATTTTTTTTTGCCTAGATTTCTGCTAGAATTTTTGCCTAGAATTCACTGATGCCTAGATGTCAAAATCAGATGATTAACTTGCCTACAAAACTAATAAATAGTAAACAAATAACCTGCTAATGTTTTATTGTAAGCTGACAAATGGAGAAAATTTTTAAAAATGCATTTTTGGTTATTCTACAGATAACAGTTTTTTTGGGGGGGCGGGG
>NW_017306464.1:1453739-1483393 GCF_000935625.1 Nanorana parkeri | reverse complement strand
GGGGACATTAGAGTGTAAGCTCCTCTGTACAGAGACTGATGTGATTGTGGGGGGGGGAGGGGGGGGGGGGTTTCTACACACTGTGTTGCAAAGTGACAGCTGCAGCCGCTAGGTTTCAGCTGTCACAGTGTCTCTCTCCATCTGGCAGGTTTGTTTGTAAACACCATAAATGTGTTAAGAATAAGGCCTTGCTGATCACATCACATGGTTAAGGTATTGATCATTTATATAACCAGCAGCTGGTTTTAGAGGTGGGAGTGAACATGAGGGAGGGAGCACTTCCAGTTCTACAACTGAATGTATGCATGGAGCACATTATCCAAAAACAATAATCTATAAATAGGGGGCATGAAAGGGTTAAGAGATGAAACGAGAGGTGGAAATTGCGTCCACATGTCCCCTCCTGAAAACCGGGAAAGATTTCCCTGCCCAGGATGCCCGATATTTGATACACTAATCAGGAACTCCAGACTTCCAGCTTTTAGTAAGCTGAAATCCAACTGAAAATCAATGGCTTCTCCAGGCAGGCATCAAAGACACAAATGCATGCAGTTCTGTATTCATCAATACATCTATAATTGTTATTTTTAAACACATGTAGTGTAAGTACTTGGTATCAGCCTTTTGCAGTCTCTGTACAGCCAAGCTCAGACTGGAAAAGGAAGACGCAGCACAAGGAGCCAATCAGCTGTGCTTCAGTGCAAGGAACATGCTGATAGGGAAAGAAAGCAGAGTGACTGAGAGATAAGCCCATCAGTCTGCTGCTTCTCCTTTCACTATCCAGTCACAGGAAGAGTTCCTGAACTACAACAGAGACAAAACAGGTCTCCTGCCCTGCCAGCAGAGCTTTGTAACTCTCAGAAATTGGATGGACAGAAACACAAACCTTTTAGCAGATAAATCAAGTTCTAGTTTTGAAATTGCAAATTGCCTGGCTGTCTCTGGCTTCAGAACCTTCTGACCCCTTAGCTATGCCGCACATTCGTTCTAAACTCCTAATTTGCACCCTTGTACTGGGTTTAGAGACTCAGAAAGCACTAAAGGCTTTGGTTTTATATGACAACCAGACAACCAGCATTTTAAGAAGGAGGTCAGCCTATGCACCAGTGGCGTCACTAGGGGGTTGCTGGGGGTACGGCCCGCACTGGGTGACACCATCATAAGGGTTGATGCCAAAATGACTAATTGTCATTTTGGTGTCATCACCTCGGAAAAGTCAGGCACTCATGGACCGAGAGCCAGACAGCTGCACGAGAGAGGAGGGGACCCGGCGGCATACCTTATCCCACAAGATGATAACCCCTCCCATCCTAGGATTGCCACTTCTTCTTCAAGCGAAAGAAGATGTGCGGACATTTTTTTGCTAGATGAGTCGGAGCATGTTCATATGTAAATATCACAGTTGAGACTATTTTTAGTGGGGGGCCAGTAGCCCCTATCTTAATTTTGGTTGCCCCTGTCTGCCTGACACCTTGTGTCCGGGTTTCTGTTGCCATGAAATCCGGACACAGCATTCAATATCCAGACGGGTGAATCCTGGAGAGGTGGCAACCCTATCCCGTCCCCTGCTCTCTTTGCCAGCATCCATCAGCAATATGGCCGCTGGCAGTTAGGTGTACGTGACATCATTAGGCGTGTGCGTGATGATGTCACACGTGTACACGATGGCCTCATGCCATGTGTGATTATGTCCCAGGGGGTGATACCCGGCGGCCACACTGGGTGACACCCCACCTGGGGATGCCTCTGCTATGTACTTCTCCCAGACATGCGGGAAGGGGTGGGATGGGGTGGTGGTGGCCTGTCAATCAGCAGCGGAGGGGGGCTCATGGACAGGTTCTCTCTAAAATCTTTTTTCTTTTAATGTCTTCTTTAAATGTCTTTAAATCATCCTTGCTTTATGTTTTGTTCTTTGTCTCCCACGGCACAATGAATCTGAATCCTCCCAAATGTCACTCTGAAAAATCCACATTCATTTTCATTTGCAAGCCAATTTAAAGCTTAATAGGCCAAAGAGAATTTTTTGGCCTCATCCACACATCATTTCAATGGATCAGTACAAAACCTGCTTCCCGCTTCACTGATCATCCCCACAATGTCATGTCACAGAGTCAATGTCAACGACAAGTCGATTGTGAGCTCCCCTAGGAAGGCTTTATTTTACGGTGAAAGCTCTTGTCTGGAAAGCTAGCAATTTTTTTT
Organism: Nanorana parkeri; assembly: GCF_000935625.1. Classification (NCBI taxonomy): domain Eukaryota; kingdom Metazoa; phylum Chordata; class Amphibia; order Anura; family Dicroglossidae; genus Nanorana; species Nanorana parkeri. The sequence continues at coordinate 1,481,191 of NW_017306464.1, read as the reverse complement.
TTTTTTCGGGATTGTAACAAAAAGATCCGACAGCTAGATGCGTTCTGTGATCGGTGTCACCTGCGGCTTAAAGCTGAACTCCAGTCAAACGGCTAAACACGCAGATGGAATACACATAAAGGAGCTGTTTTACCTGCCAATGGATTTGTGGTCCTGTCCATCTAGTTTTGACATTTACTCTGCTCTGCCACATAGCACAGCCCTGTCTGGCAAGGCAAGAGACCTGAATGTTTTCTCCTGCAGTTTTCCCTTTCACTTACACGTTTTCTTTCCCACTCTTAGCCTGTGACTGGATAGTGAAAGGAGAAGCAGCAGACTGATGAGCTCATCTCTTTGTCATTCTGCTCTCTTCTCCTATCAGCATCTTCTGACTGACAGTCACTTGGTGTCACCCCCTCTGAAAAGTCAGCCACTCAGTCATGGACTGAGAGCCCTACAGCTGCATGAGACCGGGGGGATTTTTTTCACCTCCAGCATCCTGCCCAAATCACTGACATAGCACGGGATGTCGGCAAGAGTGTCACAGGATGCTCTTATCAACCTAGGATGATAGGGATGTCGGCAAGAGCTCTTATCAACCTAGGACGCTCTGGCAGGAAAGGGGACGGCAGGCAAACCTGATGCCCCCCCTTCCTCCACGTGACCCGAAAGGATGCCGCCCAAGGCAACAGCCTCATTATATGGACGGCCCTGACTGATGGATTTAAACCACTGTCGGACTTTGTTGCCATTTGTGCCCAATTGGGAAGGTTTCCATTCACTTCTTGTCACATGGACTCATCGGGAGTGACAGTCACTGCAACAAGTGTCTCCATTGGACAGAATATTTCCCCTATTATTGTTTCGGTGATTGATTATAAGAAAGGCATCTTTGGCTGCTGAAAGAGTGAAGAAATTCCTTGGTTGTATATTCTTCTCTTTGGAGGAATGCCACTGTGCATCTTCGCAGGCAAGACTCATTTGAAGCCTTTCCAGGTTATCCACAGCGATTGCCAGCGTACTAATGTGCTGGTGTATTGACTGTGCTGCGCTAACAACCTATTAGCGATGTCTTTCCCACGCCAGAATTTCATTTTGAGAAAAAAAACGAAGACCTTTCTTCGAAGAAGTAAGGAGCCACGCACGGCCTAGTAATTAGGATTCCTAATCTCGTCTTAGGTTTTATCTACAAGAAAGGCTATAGCTCTGAATTTGAAAGTGAGCTGATGCAGCCCACAAAATGGCAGCTTCAGCCATCCTTGGTCATGATTTTACCCAACGGCCCACGGACTGAGAGCCCTAGGAGAAGTATTGGGAACTCATCCCAATAGCTACTAATCTCCCAGTGCCAGCAGTATCTGCTTGAACTCTTCTCCACCCTCCACAAGTTTGCAAGGTCGGCAGTGCTGAAGATCTACTATCCTGAGTGTCATCGGATCATGCCTCTATCTGATCTATTGTTCATGGGTAGCCTAAGGGAGGGACGCTAACAATAAAGGAAAGCAACTAGGCCCATGGCCAATAGAAACCCCAAGCGTGCAAAGAGTGGAGCTACATGCCATCCTAGCTACAGCAATCTACCAATATTGATAGACTATTAGGGCTTTTGTGTTTAAGAGCCACCAATGGAAATACCAGTGGTGCAAAGGATGGAGCTACATGCCATTCTGGCTACAGCACCATAACAATAACCATAGACTGTTAGGGCCTCTGCATTCAAGAGCCACCAAAGGAAAACCCAAGGGTGCAGCTTCATGCCACCCTGGCTACAGCACCAACTCAAAAACAATAATGATAGTCTATTAGGGGCTCTGCATTCAAGAGCAAGGGAAACCTCAGGGGTGCAAAGGGTGGAGCTATATGCCACACTAGCTACAGCACCATAACATTAATGATAGACTGCAAGGGCCCCTGCATTCAAGAGCCAACAATGGAAATCCCAAGGGTACAAAGGGGGGAGCTACTTTTCACCCTGGCTACAGCACCATAACAATAATGATAGACTATTAAGGCCCTCTGCAATCAAGAGCAGGCCTTGTAGAGAACAGACACTACTCATTGATATGATGTGGTCATAGTTGCTTTGCGGAATGAATGCATGTCTGTGGACACACCACGAACTTGACAGAAATCCCCTTGCCGATCAATCCTAGAGGAAGAACTGTTTGTCCAATATAGAGATGAAGTTCGGGTTCGCCACTACCTTGCTATCGTGGGTCCAAGGCTAATCCTATGGGTTTTAGATTTGCGGTTCCAGGGAATGTATGTGCAGATTTGCCCAGCAGAATTTTTTTACAACCATTTATACAAACCTTTTCTTAAAATAATGGGCTTTTGTTTCAGATAGTATGTTGGGGTTTTCATTTATTTGAGGTTGAACTGCTTTTTGTGCAGCAACGCTTTGCTCTCTAAAAAAAAAGTGGGCTATTGTTTTAGGAGAGGATATTACTTTGGAGTTTTCATTTTTTTTTTTTGTATTATTATTTTATGTTATTAGAACTTTTCGTAAGTGTAGGGTGCTCACAGTGCGGTATTTACTTGCTACCGACCATCTGTTCTTGAAGTTCCTCTTTTGTTCACAGGAAGCAGCTGCATTGTTTGAAGGAAGTTAAACTGAGTGCCAGAACAGTGTGCGCCTAAACCACCTCAAATACTATCAGTCACAGTCACTGCATCCCCCACTCCATAGTGAAAATAAAAATGACACCACTTAGGTCTATTATACCAATTTTACACTGCTGTATCCTCTGCAGTATCTTATTTCTTGTAGTATAGCCCCAGCCTGTGCTTTTTGTCTCTAGTAAGTTTGGGCCTAGTCTTGCTATTTAAAATTGTTGCCAATATTACATTTTGTTCTTGTAGTAAAACGCATGCCTGTACTCTTTTTCTCTGGTACATTTGAGCCAGTTCTCCTTCATTAAACACGTCCTGCTGCTGGGATGATCCTGCCACACAGCGCTCCATAGGAGCAACTGGAGCAGATCACTGTAAACACAATGGAGGGAATTTATCAAAAGTGGAGCAGACAAAATCAGGAGCAGTCGCCCACAGCAACCAATCAGCTTCTCTCTTCAGTTTATTCAGTTAAGATTTGAAAATGAAAGAAACAATCGTATTGCTTGTCATGCACATCTGCTCCAGATTTTGTCTGCTCAACTTTTGATAAATTCCCCTCTATGTTTCCGCATTGCGTTAATACTGGAAAGGATGGGACGTCATAAAAACAAAGACTGGCCAGCCTCTCAATGCAGTAGTAGATCACTGTTATTTTGGGATTCTGCTGCTGACTTCGCAGCCTCACTCTCCTAGCACATATTCACCAATTCAACCCCTTGATATCTAGCAAAACCTGAGATATCAATTTTGGGCAGGCTATCCATTTAAAATGTTTTATTAAAGCTGAACTCTAGGCAGATATAAAAGATAAGAATGAATGCAGTGCCAGTGGCGTCACTAGGGGGGTGCGGCCCGCACCCGGGTGACACCATTGGAGGGGTGACACCAAAATGACTGACAGTCATTTTGGTGTCACCCCCTCTTAAAAGTCAGGCACTCAGTCATGGAACGAGAGCCTGACAGTATCAGGAGAGAGGAGGGGACCCGGCAGCATACCTTATTCTGCCGGGTGAACCAAGATGGCTGCCGGCAGGTATCAATGGGATCGCCGTGCATGCGCGATGACATCATAGCGCACGTGCGTGGTGAAGTCATGCGCGATAACATCACGTCGGGGTGTCACGCGGTATTCCTCTCCGGGTGACACCCAGGCTCAGGATGCCCCTGTGCAGTTCTGTATTCATTAATACATTATTAAAGGGTAAGTCCACTTTCCCAAGTGAATGTGGGAAAATGGAATTACCCCATCTAATCTGGCCCCCTGTCTCCGGAAAATGCTTCTACCCCTTCGCCAGTACGGTTGTACTATGCATACTCCGTACTGCCATGTAGCGCAGCCCTGGGCTATGGATTTTTATTTTTTTCTCATTGGTCAGCACAGTCACTTGACCGCATTGGCCAATGAGAAGCACTTCTTAGCAAGAAGCGCTTGTCATTGGTCAGTGCAGTCAGAAGCGCTTCTCATTGGGGAGCACACACTGGTCAGCGTGGTCAAATGACTGTGCTAACCAATAAGTGCTCACCATTTGCAAGCAAAATTCAAAATCCATAGCGCAGGGCTGTGCTACACAGCAGTACGGGGTACGGATAGTACACCTGTACAGGCGGAGGGGAAGGAGCGTTTGCCGAAAGGTAAGTATAGCGGGGAGAGGGGGAGATGGGGGCTAGATTGAAGGGGTTGATTCCGTTTTTCCAAATTCCCTTGGAAAACTGGACTTAGCCGTCAAATGTATTTTTGTTTAAAGAGAAGCATTGCAAATACCTGAACTGAACTTGATCTGGTATCGGCCTCTTGCAGTCCCTGACACCAGATCTCAGACTGGGAGAAAAGCCACATCAGGAGCCAGTGATTTGGGTTGCAGTGCTCATGTGCTAGCAAGGAGCATGTTGCTAGGAGGAGAAAGCATTGACTGAGAGATTAGCTCATCAGTCTGCTGCTTCGCCTCTCACTGTCCAGTCACAGACTGGAGAAGGGGCAAAACCTAAAAATTTTATTGCAGCAGGTAAAAAAATGTGTCTCCTACCCTGCCCAACAGGGCTGCGCTGTGTGGCAAAGCTGTGTAAATCTAAATACCGGATGAACAGAAATATAAAAATTATTTGTCAGGTAAAACAGCTCCCATTTATGTATTTCATCTGTGCATTTAGCTGTTTGCCTGGAGTTCAGCCGTAAAGCTTTCAGGCAGCAAATCTGTCATTTTACAGTCACTTTGCGCACATCAGAATATGAAAAACTGTAATTTATATAATAGTGAAAGTAAGGAATAAGAACACGTTATTGTGACAGGCACTTACGGGGAGATGCAGTTGACCCTCACTCCTCTGTCAATCCATTCCGTTCCCAGCGTCTGTGTTAATTTCACCACACCGGCTTTTGAGGTGTTATAGGCTAACTGCTTCTGGGGGTGAGGAACTGCAAAAAAAAAAGAAGACAGTGCGAGACCTTATAACACTGACCGTTATTCTACATGGATACAATCTCTCCCACAGCATATAAACGGCTCGTTCAAAAGTATGCCGCAGTCACATATTAATATTTATTGCTTTTTTTGAGCTGACATTGGCACCCACCCTGAGTGGATCTACTTTTCCACCTTAAGGCCCCGTTCACATTGAGCGGTTCGCAAATCGCACGTTTGTCGCGCGATTTGCATTTTGCGCGATGTCGCGCGATATCGCGCAAATGCTTGCATTGAGCAAGCTTGAATGGCGGCTAAATCCGCTCCAAAAAGGGTCCTGCTGTAGCGACGCACGACCCGCGACAGCAGGACCCTTTGCCCCATTGAGAAGCATTGGAGAGCGATATTGCGCGGTAAATTGTCGCGATATCGCGGGAATGACCGCGCGATGAATCGCTCAATGTGAACGGGACCTTAGAGATATCCCATCGCACTCCAAACTGATACTGTATATCCTTAGGTGTAGCTTAAATGGGTGCTGAAATGGGTGGCACCGTAAGACTAAAGGAGGTAATGAGGTCACCAGCACACCAAGGTCCAATTCATCGATCTGAGCATTTGCTTGTGACACTATCAGGGCTGTTCACAAAAGGGTGAAGAGTTTGAAGAAGGCAGAAGTGAAAACATCTAGGACAACATAGCTGATTTGGAAAAATTCTCCGATTCAGCTCACTTTCCAGGCCAGTTTCCATCTATGTTGTCCTAGATTGTTCACTTCCCCGGCCTTCTCCAAACTCTTCACCCTTTTGTGAACTGCCCTGATAGTGTCACAAGCAAATGCTCAAATCGATGAATTGGACCTCGGTGTGATGGTGACCTCATTACCTCCTACTTTTCCACCTGCCTCCATCTTCTGCATCTGACTGTCCTGCTAGTTAAACCCCTATGGTTTCCGATACCCTCGTCTTCCAAAGGGTCCAGTATCAAAGCCTTCATGTTCATTGGATTGTGTACTGCCCTCCCTCTAAGCTTTATTCTTTTCCTATTCAGGAGCAGGAGGCTCCTTCTCCGTGCATAGGTAAAGAGGGAGTTGAGGGAGGTTGCAGAGAACAAAGTCACGTGACAGAAGATTGCAGACCTGCCAAGAGCCCTGTTGGGTTTAATAGAAGTTAGATTAAAGCGGAACTGAAATCCTGTGATCCTGTTACTGGCCATGCCGGGAATGGGTTTAGGCTGCCTCAAACCGGGAAGGCATGAGCTGCATCTGAACTGGCAGAGCATGGAGGAAGCCCCTATTACATTTGCACAAATCCCTGCAATACATTATACTGCAATGCAGAATACCACCAGCTATAGAGGACTACAAATCCCAGCAATACATAATACAGCAATGCAGAATTTCACCAGCTATAGAGGACTACAAATCTCAGCAATGCATTACACAGCAATGCAGAATTCCACCAGCTATAGAGAACTACAAATACCAGCAATACATTATACAGCAATTGCGAAGAATTACACCAGTTATAGAGGACTACATATACCAGCAATGCACTATACAGCAATGAAGAATTCCACCAGCTACAGAGGACTACAAACCCCAGCAATATATTATACAGCGATGCAAAAGAATAACACCAGCTACAGAGGACTACAAATCCCAGCAATACATTATACAGCAATACAGAATGGAACCGGCTACAGAGGACAACAAATCCCAGCACTTTGTATTGGAAATCTACCACAGTTACCCCTATGTAAAGCCTATGCAGGGTAGCAAGACACTACTCTTTGCAGAGACCCCTGTGAACTGAAACCTTGCAGCAACTGCCACACACTCCATTTCTCATCCACATTACATTTAAAGGCCATGTGGAGGACTATACGCAGTGGGCACAGCTTTCCATAATCCCTTGCCCTAACCAGTGCCTGTTTTACCGTTCTACCAGACAGAGTGGCAAGGACCAATATTCTAATAGCTAATCCGCGCGAAATGGATACCAATAAGATAAGTGTCAAAATTAAATAAATAAACAAAGTCCGCGGCTGTGCCAACTATGTAGTGTGAAATTCTTAAACCATTGCACTGTGCTTTTTTTGTAAATGTTTTTGTGTAGTTGATTGTTATTTGTGTAGCACTTAAGAAATGTGCTTATTTTTTTCTCTATCTGTGTTTACTTTCAGTAAAAATAAAAACAACGGGGCTGTTTTTTTGGCTAAATAATGGGTCCAAAATAGTTAAATGGAGCTTCTGTATCTCATTCAAAGCTCATTGTACGCTTAAAAAACACTTAAAACTATCTTCACCATTGATGCACCACCAATGCATTTATCAAAAATTGTGAACTTTTCTTGAAATCTCCTTTTTTTTTTCCAAAAGTTTGGCAAAAATTAAAACTGATTCGATCATCTTCTTCTTTCCAGTAGTTTTCATGAGTCCCTCCAGCGCTGGTGCCGTCTCTGATCCAGCGCTGACTTCTGTGTCTTCTGTCTCCCATGGAGTCTGTGTGCATGAAAGCTGCTGGCTGCCTGCATTGACTTACCCTGTGTCTCTTCTCCTATCCCACCCGAAGATCTCTACTGCAAATGTGCCCCCACCATGATCCTTAATGGTCGCTCGAGAGTCTTCAGATAGATGCAAAAAAACCTGCAGGCTTAATTCTACTTTAAGGCCTTGTTCACACCAAATGCAGACCAGATCCGGTCAGGTTTCTGCACACGCAGTGTAGTGGGTTGTGTCGCGTTTTAGACGCGTTTTGGATGCGTTTTTGATGCGTTTAGGGCCGGTTTTGGTTAAAAAAAATTACGTTTAACATGGACTTTCAGGCACTTGCATGCGTTTATGATGCGTTTTTGCGTTTTAGATGCGTTTTTGATGCGTTTTTGATGCGTTCCAGACCAGATCCAGAGCAGGTAAAATAGGGCTTGCCGCATTTTTTTCATCCGGTCTGGATCTGGTCTGGGTCCGCACGCTGCGATGTGAACTGGAGGTCAAAATACCATAGGAATACATTGGACGCAGTTTTGATCCGGTCTGCACCTGCTCTGGTCCGGATCTGCTCCGCGCTTGGTGTGAACAAGCCCTAAGTCAACATGTTAGGTTGTAGAGATTGACGGTGATGGTAGAGATTGAAGGTTAGGTTTAGGGTGTGGAATAATATTGTTGTACCAAGATAAAGCCAGTTTTCAAAATCTAAAATGGAAGAGTAACATCTATCATTTAGAAGAGTTACAGTGAAGTTTCAGCAATAATCGGCACTTATACAGCAGCAAGACACTTGACAGATGATACATTTTTATGTGAAGATTCTGTAGAGAATTTTTCCTTCCAGTTTTTCCCTGTGGCGGTGAGCAGCTAAACACACATTTTATTAAACAATGAGCAGTCATGAGCTCCCTCGTAGCTCCTTCAGAAACTCATTCAGTATTTCACTGGGCTTGTTTCATGTCTCGCAGAAGCTATTATTGTGAATAATCGTTTAAGGAGTAAGCCTCTGGAGCAGTGTGCAGACGGGCTGTAGAACAGTTAAAATGAATGTGTCAGGGAAGTATACATGTTTTCTATATGTATTAAGGTCAGGGCTATAAAATAAAGAAAAAGAGAGAAAAATGAAATTTTCAATATTCCTAATACAGTATGTAGTCTTGAATGTAGACAGTGGGTGGAGCCCTTGTCTCTTTTTTTAGATGTTTAGCATTGCATCAATCCCAACTGTGCTGAATAAGGACCATTGTTTAATAGGTCCTCACAGCAATGATTCATTATCAGCAGACTCAGCTGGAGGATTCAGCCAGACAAACAGAGCCTCAAAACAAGCTGCATCTGATGTGCTGGCCCGTGAGGTAACCAATGTGACTTCAAGAATCCATTTGCATGTACTAAAGGATATATACCGTATTTTTCGATCCATAAGACGCATTTGTTTCTCCCCAAAAGGCGGGCAAAAATGTCTGTGTGTCTTATGGAGCGAATATTCCCCCCAGGTCTCGACAATCTCCTACACCAGCAGCCCTGCCACCTCAGCTATCAGCTATCACACACACGTCCAGCGGCTCCAGCAGGGTGATGTGTGTGTGTGTGAGAGCTGAGGCGGCGGGGCTGACAGTGTACCGGTAATCACTCGCATGAGCGATGGGAGGGTAGGGGCCGCTTGTACTACTTATAGAGCCAGCGAAGCAGTGTTATTTACCTCTTCCATAATGCCACTGCCCGTGCTGCCGCAGTCTAACTTCTGTGTCTGACCGGCTTCTCACCTTCCTGTGTCATGCCACATGACAGCGAAAGGGAGGAGTCTCAGTATGCAGAAATTAGACACAGGCAACACAGGCAGCGGCATTGTGGAGGCGGTAAATAAAGTTGTTTCGCTGCCTCTAAGTAGTTTCTTTCCTCTAAACTGCGTCTTATGGTCAGGTGCGTCTTATGAGGCGAAAAATACGGTATATATACATTTACAATTCATCTGTAGCACCAACGTGGAATTTATTCCTTACATCCACATGTTCAATATACAATGGTTTTGTCACATCGAAGCTGGTCCTTCTTTATGTATTGCATGAATGTGCTTGTATACAGGAGCCAAGGACTGGCTCTGAATGCCTGTGTGCAGAATCTTTCGCAGGACTGATTAGCAGATGGGTGCTCTAATTTAACAAAAAATAATTACACTGTTTAACTATTTGGTTTTAGTTGCACAACTTTTGCAAAATATGTGGAAGCCCCTCTGTGTAGTGTGGTCCTAACTCTATGAAAGCCTCCATCTTGAAGCAAAAGGACAAATTGGGTGCAGGTATGCCTGCGGGCAGCCCATACCTCTTAAAGGCACAGGGACTGAAATAAAATAACCCCAAATTACCATTATGCTTTTTAGAAGGGTGCCAACATTTGACTGCTGAGAATCAAGTACACTACACAGTGACCATGCGAGCAGGGCCGGATTTCCCACAAGGCCAACTGAGGCCCCGGCTTGGGGCAGCAGGGAGCAGAGGGCCAGCAGGGAGCAGAAGGGCAGCAGGGCTGTGGAATTCCTATCTCCCGATGCCTGGGACATGCAGTTCCGGGTGCCGGGCGGGTAGTTGTTTTCTACATTTAGCCCTGCTTTGGGCAAGCAAGACTAAATGTACAGCGGGGAAGCTGCCACTTGTTTTGTACAAGGTCACTTGTATGCAGCCTGCATAAAGGGGGGGCGCACTGAGGAACCTGGCATTGGGGCAGCTGAGAGAGTAAATCCAGCCCTGCATGTGAGGAGTTACTGTATCTGGATTTAGGTGCAGTAGATTACACCATACTAAGGTTACGGGAATTAAAATGAATACTATAATTATTATTATTTATTGCTGCAGTGTTTTCTGGATTTCATTAAATGCAAAATAATTATTGCTTTCACATGACAAGAACTGATTATTAGGATCCCCCTTGAAGATATTTGTTTTTTAATGCAAACAGAAGAAATTATTTACAATATAAATGTAATTCATAATGAAAGAAAAGATTATATTGTTTGTGAACAACTTTACAATCTATACGGATATAGTAAAAACATTTCCCAACTAATCCATTACCCTGTCATCCAACTTTATCCCCTTTTTTATGAATACACTGATCATTCTTGAGCTTATACATGTTTCTGAACAACGCTATATACAGTAAACTAGACTGTAATGTGTGGCTAGCTATAGAAGCATAATTATATGACCAGCTACACCTTCCCTCATCCTTCTAGAAGCATCTAAACAAGCACAGAACCCAGCCAGCTGTAAGGATTTGGAAACTTTTTGTAGTTTTTGCTCTGTCAGCCTCACTGATCACTCAGAAGAGAGGCACACAATTTTCATTAGTGTTCCAGAGGAAGGTCAGGTAAGAGCATTCATGCTAGACATATATAGAGGTCCTCGGGTCGTCAGGCAGGCAAGGCACAGATAAAGAGGAACACAGTTAATTCCATTTCTCAATAGAGATAAACTGTTTGTACAAAGCTTCTACCCTGATAAAGAAGGATTCTGGTGTATCATATACGACTTGTGGCTACTCGGTTTCATCTAATACAATAAAAGATTGAACATTACTACCTTCTCCCGATACATCCTCAGAAGGTGTAGGTTATAGGTAATTAGGTAATAGGGTCAGTAGACCATCTGTGTTGCCAGGGACAATGCTAGAGTAGCATACGTCATCAGATAGATGTTCAGAGCAAATGACAATAACAGATTCAGCAGAATGATGGCCAGGTCAGGTACAATCAAAGTCCAGGTTCCGAACAGGTAAAAGGAGCAATGACTGAGGTATCAGGCTGATGATCAAGAAAAGGACAGACAAATCAAGTTCATACAGTTCAGACGCAAGGCATGCACAGCAAGACAAAAGTCAGAGACAGATAGACCTCTATCCAGGGCATGAACAAACAGAAAAAAACTGTTGTTCAGGCATTGGCTTAAAGCTGTGACCTGTCTTTAAAGTCAACTAATGAGGTCAGGTGTGCACAGCAAAGACTAGGCAGCGACAGTGATGATTAATGTCCAGCAGATGGTGAAGGTTCAAGGCTGTCTGCTCCCTAGGCAAAAAGGAGCACTTAACACTAGCAGTGCGGCGGTAGCCCCACTGCAAGGGTTAATGCAATTTTTACCCAGAGTTGTTCTTTAACCCTCAGGAGTCTATTAAGGTACAACACACCCCTAAAAAAAACTCTCTCTTGTTATCTCTCGTCTTGACTATTGCAACTCCATCCTCATTAGTCGACCTCTACACAGGCACCTCCCCCCTTCAGTCTATCATGAATGCAGCTGCTAGGCTCATCCACCTAACCAACCCATCAGTGTCTGCAACCCCCCTCTGTCAATACCTCCACTGGCTTCCAATAGCCCAAAGGATACAATTCTAAATATTAACAACCACTTACAAAGCCATCCACAATTCTGCCCCCGGCTATATCTCAAACTTTGTCTCAAAGTATCACCCTAGCCGTCCCCTCCGCTCTTCCAAAGATCTCCTGCTCTCCTGCTCCCTCGTCAGCTCCTTCCATGCTCGCCTCCAGGACTTCACTAGAGTCTCTCCCATCCTCTGGAACTCTCTACCCCAACCTGTCCATCGATCTCCCACTCTGACTGCCTTTAGGCGATCCCTTAAGACTCATCTCTTCAGAGAAGCCTATCCCACCTCAACCTAACCACTCAACCATCACTTCCTCAAACAATTCATCCCCACGCAGCTACCTCCTCATGTATCACTTGCCCCTCCTTTTTAGATTGTAAGCCCTCAGGGGCAGGGCCCTCCTTACCATCTTGTCTTGAATTGTATTATAACTGTAATGTCTTGCTTATATTGTAAAGCACTGAGCAAACTGTTGGCGCTATATAAATCCTGTATAATAATATAATAATTTCTGAAAATGTTGGAATTGTTCCCGAAACCTCCCAATTTTCGTAGAAATTTCAGAATCAAATTATTGTTTGAAAATTCTAAATTGTGTTTGTCCCCAGTTATTAGCAGCCATTCCACATACCGCCTATAAAGTTACATTTTTTTTTCTTTTTAAGTTTAGTTTCACTTATTTCAATACTTGATTTATTTGAGTCAACGTTTTATTTCGCCCGCCCTGAAAACCACATAATTATTTCCACTTATAAACCCGCCACCATTCCATCTTAAATCATTAACGTACGATTTTGCAAAAACATTGTCAGAGCCGCCTATTTTTTTACAGTCTTTGTCCCTCGTATTTAAAAATCGAAAAGGAGGGGAAAAATAAAAGAGGAATGAAAAAAAAAAATGATTCCTGTTTTTAATTACAAAATAGGACAGGTGGCGAGGACACTTAACCAAGGACTCGTAAGGCAATTATAAATGCATTTCTGAAGAAACATTTATAGTGGCTGCGCAATAAACGGCTCAGAATGTCACACTGGGCACTGTAAAAATAAATGGTATTCCCAAGGAAAAATAAAAAAAAATTTAAAAAAAAGGACTGCATATTTATATAACATTCAGCAGATGGATGTAATATTAACTTAGTGGTTTTGTGTTGTCGTTTTATTGCTACTCGATTTTCTTCCCCCTAACTTGGCAGCCCGGAGCGCTGTTTGATTTTTGGATATGGACAATGCTGAAACAGATGTCCAGACCAATAAAATAAATTCCTGAAGGGCTCGGCTTAATTTGTGTAATTGATCAATTTTTGTTCCGTGGTCCTCGGATCACCAGAAAGTAACTGCCTTCCAGATTAGCTCAGCGGTCGGGACTTTTCACCATATGTTACGATGGTTTATTGGCTGGCGCGCGCTCGCTGCTGATACAGCAGCCCCTGGTTCAGGCACCTGTTGGCGACCGTAAAGAGGTTTAACAACTGGCATTCCAGTCTGGAGAGACGGGCTCAGAGTTACTAGACAAATATTGCACATAATTCTCGCTTAAAGTGCCAGTGTCTGTGCGCCCGGCCATCGCCGGGGAAGATTGCCTAAAGAAAATGGGCAGATGCATGTGATGTGACCATATGATCAGGGCAGGTGCCAGGCTATTTTGCACCCTAGTCCCAGCACCCCTCCTGTGTGGCCCCATTTTCCTGCCGGCCAGCTTCTGCAAGCATGTAAGCAGCAGGGAGCAATAGCCAGACTGCTATTGGCTATTTTATTTTGAAATAGGCAATAGCCGACTGGCTATTGAAACCCTATCCATTAAGCAGAAGAGCAGACCTGAGAGAGTAGATGTGCACATGCCTGCAGCAGCCTTCCAAATCTGTCACAGTTAAATGCCAGGTAATGCTAACAGGTACAGCTTATAAAAACTATGGATTATAATGAAACTTGCCGCTACACCCCACACCCCCACAGAGTCATATTGGCCAATCACTATAAAGCACAGCTTCAATGGCCAACAGGAATGTTCATGAGATAGCAAGGGGCAGGCAAGCTTCAGCACTATCCGGAATTGCATGAGATTTAGGCCATGACAGTAAGGTTTGGGAGGCTGCTGCAGTTAAGTGGCCCTTATACCTGCAAGAGTTGGCTCCATTCCCCTTACTGACAGAGTCTCTTTAGGAATATAAAGACTGTATAGGTAAAAGATGGCTACGCAAGGTGTAATTCATAGAATCATAGAATCTCTATCTAGTAAGGAGATTGGTCTGAGATTATTGAAGTCGGTGGGGTCCAGTGAGGATTTTTTGGGTATTGGGGTAACCAGTGCATGTTTTAGAGGGGAGGGAAAGATGCTAGAAGAGAGGGAAAGATTGAAAATGTGAGTAAGAGAGTGTAGGATAGAGCAAGAGGGTGACCAGAGTAGTGGTGAGGCGATGGGGTCCGGGGGGCAAGTAGTGAGGCGGGTGCCAGAGAAAAGCTTTGTAACCTCCTCTGTAGTGATAGAGTCAAAAGAGGAAAGTAACAAGTGTGATGGTGGGTCTAGTACCTTAATCGGGGAAGGTGACTGGGCAATGCAGATCTCCTATCTATCTATCTATCTATCTATCTATCTATCTATCTATCTATCTATCTATCTATCTATCTATCAGCAATGTCAGCTGATGGCAAGCAGCTTTTTTTCTGTCCTGCATTAATGCTCAGATGTCCTGTGTCTACATGCTCCCCCCAGCCATCTGCTAGATGGTATATATTGAGCACTGTGTTATTATCACGCTGCAACTGCACACCTGCCCTCCAACAGGAGTGCTTAAACTGAGTGTGGAACTTTTTGAGGTCCTGCTATTACTAACCTTTCTTGGTAGTTGTTTGTGAGTACATTTTCGTTGTTTTGATTATCTAATAAAGTCCTTCTTTTTTTACACTATGGAGGAGCTCCTTTCCCTTTTTTTCTGCTAGATACCAGTTTTCCCTGACTGTGAAGAGCTGCCCCGCGTCTCTAGAGTTTTTCCCTTTCCTTGCATGGACGGTTTAAAGTTGGCGCCAGTGGTTATTTTCTTTCAGTGTCTTTTAGGCAGTGCCCGATCCAAGGTACGTTGTCCTACCTGCCTGGCTACTTTTGTGGAAATGGATCTGTACATTTTTAAGACTGGGATGGTTTTCTGTTTCTGCCTTTGCCTGCCCTTTGCCCTGATCTTCATTGTTTCATCAACTATGTTTGTCTACCCCCCAGACGTGACCTCTAGCCTATCCTGATTCTGTTCATGTTTTGCATTTTGGCCCCACCTGCTAAAGTTGGCTGTCACTGTTTGGGTCATTAAGCTGGCCATACACCTTACAACCATCGCACGACTTTCGTTGTGCAATGGTTGTAAGGTAATTAAAATCTCATACGATCTGCCCATCTTGGTCTAGGAAGGACGAAATAACAAGCATAGGTTCTGATGAAGGGGGCGTGCCCCAGAAACGCGTAAACCTGCTGCTAACATAGGGACAGAGGACGCTGGTGATACTCATCTCTCCAGACTCTCCCTGCTAGAGGTTCCGACTTCACATCCTATTCTACTGGTTTTTATTCTACTGAATTGTTTTAAGGACAGCCTTAGAGCTGCGTGTTTTACCATGAAATTACTCTTTTACACTATGGAGGCCCTTTCTTTTGTTCCTTGTCTCCTAGATCGTACTTGCGATCATCGCAAGCACTACCTGCTGAGCATTTGTCTTCCGAGCACGCCACTAACCCGCCGAAAATCTTACAATTTTCGGCAGGTTTTCAAGCGTGCTCGGAAGACAAAAACGTGCGAACGTACAGTAAAAACAGTTGCACGCCTTCCATACACCTGCCGATAATCGTACGATCACAGGATCACCCGCGATTATCGTATGATATCGGCAGGTGTATGGGCACCTTAAGGGTTGCTCCCTACTGCTGTTTGCAAGATGAGTGCCTTCAACTGCTGATGGCTGTTTCTAAAAGAGAACCCCCCATCCTCTGCTGGTGGGACAGGGTGTCCCCTGCACATTGCAGCACTCCAATATGTTTATCCTTTAAATGTGAACTCTAGGCAGATCCTGATTGGCACCTAGTACTAGTCCTCTGTCTCCCAACCTCAGTTCTGCAGTACAGGGGATTACATGAGGTTCTTACAAAGACGCATTCAGATACTTACACTAATCGTGTTAAAAATACATTTTATGGTTATTATGCAATTAATACATGACGTGGTGTTTTTTACCTGTCTGGAGTTCAGTTCCAAATGTTCTGGCCTGAACAGGGATATGAAACGTGTATTGCACAGCATTTGCTTCAGTGTAATCTGAACCACAAAACTAGCCCCTATACACACTGCAGCTGCAACATGTTGTGAACTGTTCCATTAGCGTTAGTACACTTTAGTACGCCCTTTAATAACAATCATCAATGTGTTTTTACAGATGCAACTCACAATCTCACACATAAAACAAGTACACATACCCTGACGTTATGCATTTTGAATGGAGTTCTCCTTTAATGTATGTAAATGTCTGTAAATTAGGCATACTAATACCAAGGGTTCCCCTCTTCTGACAGTCATACAGGTGCGTCACCCAGCGTCAGGTCATGAAGGTCAAACCTCTTTGCTAATATATCTTTTGACCTGATACGGAGTGTCAGTGATTTACTTCTTTCTGAATTCTGATACATGCTTAATTAAATCAGATGGCATGATGACTAATTAAACAACGCACGTTAAGTCCCACCTGTCATCTCTCATCACTCACCTATTAAACTTGCCATGGACGCCGTGTTAATTATCTTCCCATAGCCCTGACTCAGCATTACACGGCCTGCAGCCTGCAGAGACAGAAAGTGGAAGGGAGATTCCTGAGCTTCACAATGACTCAATCATTTATGTGCATTTAAATAAGAATACGTTACCTAAAAAAAAGGTAATTTTTTCCCCAAAATCACATGAAAAATCCAGAGCTTAAAGAGTAAACAGAGCACCAACACAGCAAACCAAAGAAAAATCAAGCATGCTTACTTGCAGTGTTTTTTCCTTTTCCTAAGTTATTTTTATTCACTTGCAATGTAACTTTGAGCTTGCTAGATAATTTGACTATGTCAGGAAGAGTCAATTTCCTAGCACAGCCCCGTCCTTCCTTGTCACATCACAGACCCTCTTCTCTTCTGGGATTGACTAATTACTGTTTGTGTTGCTCCAGCTCCCCTGCTCCTTATACATAGTTCACATTCACATCAGTATTATTATTTATTGCTATTATTATTTTATTATTTATTTATAAAGTAGCAGTTATTTTCTTATATACAGTGCTCTAGCATACTAAGCGTCATTCAGTTAGGATTTACATCAGCTTTAGGACATTTCTTAAAGCTGTACTCCAGGCAGATATAAAAAAACACATTAATGCAGCTCTATAATCATTAATTAATCATTATCTGTATTTATTTAAATGCAAGCAGTGTAAGTACCCAAATTTGTCCTAGTATCAGCTTCCTACAGTCCCTGTACAGCAGGGCAGGATTTGTAAGAGGGAGAAGCAGGTCAAAGATCCAATCGGTTCATGTGCTGGAAAGAAGCATGGTGATAGGAGGTAAAAGCAGAAGAACAGAGAGATGAGCGCATCTCTGTACTGCTTCTCCTTTCACTGACCAGTTATAGGTTTGGGGTGGGTTCAGGGTGACCTGGGCCCCGAGGAAATGAGTTTCATGCTGCTGGCCATCAGACTGTGGACATCTACTGGCAAAAAAAAGTACTGCGGGAGAAATCACTAGATTGAAGAGCTAATATTGCAGCATAACCTTTTTTATGTTACCTTTTAATGGGCTAATCATTTTGATATCAATATTTTCAACTGGAGTTCTACTTTAATGCTCAGGCAAATACAGGCCATTGCACACCAGCCAAAGCAAGGCCTGATCGTGCAACAAAACCAGAAGATTCGAGCAGTATGTCATCTAAAAAAAAAGCCTTTTTTGGAGTTCCCTTTTAAAATAAATGAACAGCAGCAACTGTTAATTGCAATTTAGCTTATAAGAACCTCACATATTCCTTTGAAATCGGTGGCAGCCAATCCTGCACTATATATTTATCAATGAAAGAGGAGAAAAAAAACCTAAATCTTCAAATTAATTAGCAGTTTCAGTTGTTAATCCTAATTAATGATTAGGCAACGGCACAGAAAGGCCACACTTCAAAGTGTAGTTAAAGTATTAATTTACTTAGCGTTGGAGAGGCAATGAATTAGACCATTAATACTTCAGATGTGTGGCTTTTTCAAAGTGGACCCCACCCGATAACACTTAAGGGTTCAGTTATCAGTACCGCATTAATTAACTGGAGCCTCTTAGCAAATTATTCATTATTCATCATGCCAGTTATGCCGAGCGGTGGATGCTTGAAGAAATAATTAAAGTAGATGTAAACTCAATCAAATGAAACTCATATAACTGTTAACATGCTAAAGAGGCCCTGTCACCTCGTCCATTTAGGACAAAGGGATGGGGTCTGTGTAAAGCCCACTTTCAGGCTGCCTAATACTTAAGCACTCCCCTGGTCTTATCTAAAACATTGGTCACAAAGGTAAAGGTGGCAACTCTACCTATGATGCTCAGGCCTACCCAATCACCAGGCTGGAGCGTTGTCACATGAGGGAGTTTGTGACGTCACCACTGTCTGAGAGATCTACCAACAGCCAAGACTGGGGGTTGTGTTGGGTTTGCAACAGAGGAAGGAGTGATGAGGGAGAGGTTAGTAAAGAGTGGTCAAGGGGTCGGCTTTATATAGACCTAAATGGACTAGGTGACAGTGTTGTATGGTGGTGCATGGCCCAGCATACCTTGAAAGGCACCACAGCATATAAGGAGGTGCCACATGGGATGGCTCAGGGGAGTTATTGCTTTTTACTATAGTTAAAAGTCGAGTACGAGTAACAATATTTTGTTTTTGGTACTCGCCGATTCCGAGTAGCCGGCCCGCTTGCTGATTAGCTGGGAAGCTGGCTTCCCAGCCAATCAGCAAGAAGGCGGCTGTTCTGACGGCTTGATGCTGGTTGGCCGGGAAGCCGGCTTCCCAGCCAATCAGCATGCAGCATGGGTCATTACTTGCCACCGGGCTTCCTGCCACCCAACTCCATGTTCCCCTACAGCACTGACAGTCAGAGGAAATCTTCCTCTGCCTGGAAGTTCCGGTATCAGGGAAGGTATCGGAGCATTTGGGCGAGTACGAGTACGAGATACTAGTATCGGTATCGGTGCATCCCTAGTTAAAAGTTATAAAGGATGGGGATTGGGGAACAAAAGTAGCCCCCCTCCAGAAGGAAGGACAGTGTCAGGGCCAATTCAGATCGATTTGAGGATCTAAGGCCGAGTGATACACAAATAAGATACATTTCTGTTATTAGTTAAGGTACTGGAATGCATTTTTAAGATTTAACTCCTGAGTTAGGCATATATTTGCAAATATATGCAAAATAAACCTGTTTTTACCCCTTAAAATTTTGAAACGGTTTAAATATTTTTAAATTTTTATATACATTTTATGTTGACTAGCTGCAGAGTATGCTAGGGAATTTTGTTTTAATTTCTGTGAATTGTCTTTCCTATATCCGCCTTTCTATTCACCATTTATGAACTGATTGGTGTGGTTACCATGTACCATACCATAAAAAAAATAAAAGAAAAAGATATAAAACTAATTATACAAAATAAAAGTAACTTCCCAGCCATTTTTGACTTTGTCACCCTCTGGAAACCTTGTAATTGGATCTCTCGGTTCTGCTGTGACATGTCCTAATAAGCTCCGGAGAACACACCTGACAACATATGAAGAGGCCACGCAGGTTGACGTTAAACGTTTTGTCCCATTCCTCCAGGGTGGTATCTTCGCTCGCCGAATTCATGTTAATTCCCGCGTTATTACACGCAATGTCAACTCTCCCCCAATTAGCCACAATCGCGTCCACCATTCTCTTCACATCTTCTTCTTTGCTAATATCGGCTGCCATGGCAACAGAATGTATGCCTGCGAAATAATTCCACCAGAAAAAATAGCTGAGTTGAGATTTTTTTAAACTTTCATTTTAAATGGAAAAATGATTAATGACAGAAATGTATAAATATGCGGGCAGCTGCCTTTATATTGGGATCAACAGCTACAGTGTGTTCTTCATCAACATACTGAGTAGGGGATCATACTATTATTTTAATTTTTTTTATACAAATCTTCAAAAAGTGATATTCTTGTTTTTTTAGGATATGGTGCCACCTAGTGCTGATTTAAGAGAGTGCACAAGTCCTTTATTTAAGAGGAAACTCGTCATGAAAGGGATACATCCTTCTGGAAATGCTGGTGTCCTGGCTATCTCTGATTTCAGCCTAGAACAAGCATGCAACAAATTAATCAGATTGGAAATAGAACTCCTGGCGTGCATGCTCACTTGTTCCAGGTCAGTGGCTCACAGACCATGGAAGCCAGAAGGTTTGCATGTCAACTGGGGCACTAACATTTTCAGAAGTAAAGGGCAGAAGCGTCAGGTTGTGTTTTGCTCTCATAATGAATTGACACAATGTGCAAATTTTTTTCTATTGGTGACTTGCGGTTTTGGTTGCAAAATGCCTTCAATCAGTTAAGCCATTTTAAAGCTGAACTTTCATTTAATTAGATTACTCAATAGCCACAAAGGTTATAAATCCACTTTGTGTTCCCCAAATGCCTATGAAAACTCTGATATATTACTTTGCAAAAGTAGGAGTGATGTCATAATTGTACTGTATATAGCCTGTACAGAAAGCAGAGATGTGGTAGGGGCCAAGCTGGCCCCACCCACTACAGCCTGCCTGCAGAAAACTACAGGAGGGGGCGGGGACAAGACCAGTCACCCTGCACAAGGAGAGCAGCAGTGAGCGCTCTTTATTATAGGGGGGGGCGGAGACAAGACCAGTCACCCTGCACAAGAAGAGAGAGCAGCAGTGAGCAGTCTTTATTACAGGAAGCTCCAAGTGTCACACTGGATTACTGCACTGATCTGGGAGAAATACACAAAGCTCACCAAGATTCAAGGAAGAACACACATGGATCTTGTATTAGACAATAATCGCTGATCCTGGAGTTCAGCTTTAAACAAATATAGTGGATGGTTGGGCTCAATTTTCAGATGCAATTGCATTGTGTGTAATGGGTGCATTCGGAAATAGAATTCACAGATTCACATTGTAAGGAAATAATAGAAATAGTTTTTAACTCAAGTAAAACTTTAATTTTTTATAAACATTAGTCTTCTCCTGCTCCCTTGTTGTCCAGTCACATGCTGGGGCTGGTTTACAACCAGGCTGTGCAGTGTAGCTTGGGGAGAGATCTGAGGCCTGGCTGTGTTGCCTGCTAGAGGAGCCTGGATTGTACAACTGGTTAAACGGAGTTATAATTCCCTTAGCAAATTATATGGTTTGCACATACTGTATGTATTTGGGTGGCGTGTTTAGATGTTTTCCTAGAGTTCATGGCTTATTTATTTATTACTGGTATTTATATAGCACTGACAATCTACACAGCGCTGTACATAGAGCACATTCACATCAGTCCCTGCCCTCAAGGAGTTTACAATCTAAGGTCCCTAGCTCACATGCATACAAGGGCCAATTTAGACAGAAGCCAATTAAAATAGAGGAACCCAGCAGGCTCCACCCACTATAGGCTGCCTGCAGAAAACTACAGGAGAGGGCGGAGCCTCGGAAAGTTTAGAATCCCAAATCCCACACTCCTCTTTTGAGAATTGGGATCCCGAGCTTCTCAGAATCCCTCTGTGAGACCCAGTGACGTCAGCAACAGGAAGCAGCAAGAACCCAGGCATAAGGTGAGTATTTTGAAGGCATTTTTTTTTCTCAATTCATTTATATAATGCAGTGCTTTGTGAACAGGGGGTGGGGGTAGCCACCTATGCAGAGGGGACCTTGCATTTTAGTGCACGGTCCGTTGCATTTTTAAACCATTTCTGATCCTTATTCTCTTTTTATAAATGTGCACATATCAGACCCCAGACTCACTCAACCTAAAAGGCGCCTCACCCCCTGATTTAGATAGATAACAAAAAACGAAAACTAAAGGGTTTAACCATTGCA
The DNA here is from genome assembly GCF_000935625.1 of Nanorana parkeri. Lineage (NCBI taxonomy): Eukaryota > Metazoa > Chordata > Amphibia > Anura > Dicroglossidae > Nanorana > Nanorana parkeri. The sequence continues at coordinate 1,459,234 of NW_017306464.1, read as the reverse complement.
TAAGTTAGGATAAAAACATATTTTATTTTGTTAAATTATACAAGAACTCAGACCAGGTGGAGGGAAGGCATGTGAGATGGTGCTTTTCCTCTGCTAGAAAGGATCTGTGTTGACCGTGACAGCCTTTTGGGTGAGTAGGAGCAAATTTAACTCTGCCAGTATTGATGCATGTTCAACTATTTATTGATACTTAAAGTATATTATATACAATCAGCGTTGTGACAGTTGAGTCATTATTTATTTATGTTAGATTAGCCACCCTTGGTCCCCAGAGGAAGCATACCAGCGAAACGTGTCGAGTCAAAGCCCTATAAATGCAAGACACTGTGAATTGCCGTTGTGACTATGGATAATAATACAAATGGTTTTCATACTGGTAGAAGGCTGTAATGTGGCTGTGTTGGGTATTATTATTATTATATTATTATATAGGATTTATATAGTTTGCGCAGCGCTTTACAATATAAGGAAGACATTACAAATCACAATACAATTCAAGGCAAGATGGTAAGGAAGGCCCTGCCCCTGAGGGTATACAATCTAAGGGAGGGGCAAGTGATATATGAGGAGGTAGCTGTGTGGGGATGAATTGTTTGAGAACATGATGGTACAGTGGTTAGGTTGGGGTGGGATAGGCTTCCCTGAAGGGTATAAGGCTTACCTAGGAGGGAGTTTACTCTAATGTGTTTTTCATTTTTTTTGTAAACAATTTTTATGACGATCTTGTATAATTTAACAAAATAAAATATGTTTTTATCCTAACTTATGCAATGGTGGTGCACCTCTTTAAACCCCATAGTTTTCGATGTGTGGTATCTTCTTATAAATGCATTTTGTTGTCATATATTCAAGAAAAAAACTTATATATTAAAATTTAAAGGAATCAAACAAAATCTTACCAAAGGATCAGTGGTTTGAGAGACAGGTATTCGTCTTACAATAAAAATTCCACAGTCTGACGGTAATTCCACCTTTAAAAGACAAGTTATGGCATTACAGAGCAATCTATGTGTGTGTAGATCTGTCCTATCTGTGAAGAATCTCATAATTTGGCAATCCGAGCAATTGTATCAAAAAACTTTTCTACACACTAGACCGATCTTCATATATTCTGGGGAATTAAACATTTGTAGTTCACCTGATTTTGCAAATTGATTTGTTCCTCACTGTTTGTGAACACCTCTCCCGTACAGTGATGAGCAGAATGTGCCTGGCTTTGATTTGTGAAAGGTGCGGCAAACTCATCTAAAAGTCCAAAAATTGGGAACTTTAATGTGAACCCCCTAGAAGTCAATGGGAGGCCAATCTTGAAAATCAATTGTCTTCATTTTTAAGGCTAATAGTCAAGGAATTGTCAAACAAAAGGCATGCTATGCTGGGCACTGCCCTGGGGTACATGTACCAGAACACAATGCAGCTGGAGGTGCACCTCAGCAGGCATGCAAACAACTTATGTAGTCCAGCCAGAGTTTGGGTCAAACACTTTAATGGCCCATACTCGAACCCCATCCTTACATATTACAAGCAGGTTCATAGATAGCAAAAGGGGTTCATAGATTTTTACATTATAGATGCGAAGGATTCAAGTGAACTGGTGCACTATAGCAATGCAATTAAAAATTGCACTCTCTAAGGCTCTGGTTACAGTTTTGACTGAAGCACTCCTTTAATAATGTCTGCTCCAGAATTATTGGTGCAGAAATTACATTGTCCATTATAACATGGCATACCTGCCAACCTTTCAGTTTAATACGTTTTTTTCCGGGAGATCCCTTAGTAGCCTAATTTGGCCTTGGCAAAAATCTTGTTTTACCATGCCAACCAAAGGCATATATGTTATGTTTTTCTGATTTTTTTTCTAGGGAGGTTTATAATGTATAGAGTAAGTATGCAATGGATTAACTTGCAGAATCTGGCCTTGTGTTCCAGCACTGATGTTCACTTTAACATTCCACCCTCTGTTCCAGACTGGACACAAGCAGGCAAAAAGGCATCACCTTTTGTATAAAGATGGTTCAAGGCTTGCACTTTTTGCAGCCCCAAATCACATTATGTCATTATATTTATTTGTCCTATACTAAATTGTAGGGACCTTATACCAATTCACATAGCATGGTCAATAATTGATTGACCGATGAATTAAGTAAATATAAGATATATATATATACACATACATATTTGTTACAGGGCAGTGCCTCAGAAAGCCATTGGATAGCATGACAGCAGGATATCTAGCATTTGCAGAAATAAATGATCAGCAGTAGTATCCACTATTCCCTCCTGGTATATGATTTCTATAAAGTATTCCTATAGCGAATACTTTTCTATTTTATGTTTTGAACAAAGTAGGGAATGGTTAAACCCCTGCTAGGCTTCTTTTTGCATTATTTGTGCCATTGACGAGTAGGGATGAGCTTCGAGTTTGGGTTGACCACACCATCAGCCTAAAGCCAAGCTGTTTGCAGTTCGCCAAATGGACGAGCGATGTGGCCAGTGCGTTTGCACACCAAACCTAAGTCTGTGTTCTACCAACCAATGGTTGGTCCACACAGAATTATTGGTTAACTGGTGGCTGAGCCGCATAGCATCATTAGTTGCTAGGATAGCAACCTATGATGCTAGGGAGCTGCACAACATCACTGGTTGCTAAGATGCCAGCAGCCCTACAGCGTCATTGTTATGGTGCACTTGCCTCCATCATAGCAACCAATGACACTGTGTGACCCAACCACTAGCGTCCTAGCAACCAATGACATTCTGCAGGGAGCACAGTGCCACTCATTGCTAGTATACAGGCAGCCTTGAGTTCAGTTTGTTTGGGCGTTCACCAAACCAGGATTACTGGCTGGGTTTGGTGAATATCCAAGAGAACTGAACCCAGGCCAGTGCAATCATCACTGTTGATGAGATTCCCCTTTGTTTCATTTCCCAGAGACACAAAAGGTTGTAGGAGGAGATCTCTCCAAAATGAGAGACTCTCTCACTGCTGTCGCTAGAACAGGTTTCTCCAGCAGAAGATTTCACAACCTGTTTCTGTGATAACCCAAAATATTGGATTCTCCCTCATTTTCTGTATCTATTAGTGGGGGACATAAACGGCTACAAAAATCTTACAAAGCTTTTAACCCTTTCCTACTCTAGTTTTAAAAAAAAGTTATGGTTACGCTGACCATACACTGGCAGGTTTTCATAAGAACGTTCATACGAAAAATCTCATCAGAACATTTGATAATGCCATCAGAGATTTGTTGCCCTAAATTTCTTTTGAATTTATCATATCTTTGTTCATTTAAGAAAAATTTTCCATCTTAAATTTTTTTTCGGCACTGAGGTCAAAAACGATCATCGATTTGACCCCATTAACTAGTAGAAAACCCAACATTCTGAATTTTTTAAAAACGAAGTCCTACCAGTAGACATGTACGATACGTTTTGTTCCGAATCAAAATTCGTACGAATTTTCCGAAATTCAGACATTCGGACACATTCGAATGACCAAAACCCAATGCATCCGAATGTGTCCGAATATGAATTTCGTTCAAAAACTAAACTGAATCGGACATGTGACTTTTCTGGCCAATGAGATGTGTTTTTCAGTTTAATACATCCGAATGGGTATGAATTTTCGTTACGGCAACATGGGAGCCATATACAGTATATACATATAATACTAAAGCTGCGGCTCCTAGATCCGAATTTCCGAATTGCATTCAGGGGCTTCAGCTTTAGTATTAATATCTGTGTAGGGTTTTCTGTGGTATTCGCAACGAATATTCGTAAACTCATCTGAAACTAACAAAAATTCAGATTTCGTCCAAATCCGAAACCCAAACCGAATTGAATTTCGGATCCGAATCCCGAAATATCCGAACCGAACCAAACCAAATGTTTCCGCATCTTACATGTCTACCTACCAGTGTAGTAGTGTGGCCAGCTTTAAAGAAACACTATAAGCACAATGGAACAATAAGGCAGCAAATATTGTTAACAATAGTCGCTATTTTGCTGTCTCGCGCTACTCTATCACGTGTCCAGAAAAGAGGAGTTACTCTTTAAGAAAGGCTTTTGAGAGAGAACGAAAGGCAAAGCTTTTTTCTGGCTTTAGTCCTCTTTTGGGTCAATGGCTGACATTTACTGATGTACCCTTATGCTACTGCCCGCTATTTGCTTACAACGCAGAGCCGCCCTACAGCTGGGAAAGATCCCGACAATATTGTCGGGATTCACCCCACTGCTTGATTGATAGCTGGCTCTGCCTCTCTAGAGCCTGCGCCCTTTCCTGTCTGTCCTTCCAATGAGCGCTAGAAGAACAGATAGGAGAAAATGCTTGCGCAGAGCGGTGAATGACAGACACCACACTCTGCGTGGAGAAGACCGTAAACTGAGCGATTAGTGCTTTGTGATCGCTCAGCTCTCGTTTTATAGAGCCTGCAAGTGTCACACTCTGACTCTAAATATTGGGAAGATTACATTTTACTCTCCCAATAGTTCTCCTTTAATTGTCACTTTAACAAAAAAAATATTTTCAGCATAGGACATCCTGCCATGTCCCAGTACCAGAAACAATCAAATCTGTCTCCTCTAAACAGAATTGTTAAAGTTAAATATTCCCTTCTGCTCATTCAAATTACTCAGGCAGCCAGCAGCTCCGGCTTTGTCTATAGCAGCCTTACAGCACTAACCTGCTCCACTCTGGCGTCTGCCTTAATTACATCTGTCATTTCCCTGGACATAAATCCCATCTCATCATCGATGCCTTCCCGGCTGCTCGTAGAAGCGTTTTGTACGCAGATCACACCGTTCATCCTTAGCATATTGCCGCTCATAATCAGGTTGTAATAGTTTATAGGATTCTCCTCCGTAGCGTCAATAAACACCATGTCGTATTGCTCGCCCAAAGCGGCCAACTCCTACAAGACAACAAACAGAGCCGGAATGCAGATGTGCTCTTATTATGTGTGAAAATGGAAACAGCCTTCGCGCTAATAGACAAGACAGCGAGAGATCGCAAGCAGAACGGAAGCAAGGAAATTTACTTATCTCCTCCAGGAAAATCCGTACATCATTTTCTTGCCTGGGCCTAAAGAGGCGTTAAATTATAGAATAGAGGAGTTGCAATCAGGATAAAGAAGGTCACCGAGGTGAAAAGCATGTGTACGGGGTTATTTATCGTTGGCAATTAACGGCAAAAATAATTACTGCAGGACCATAATCATGTAATTGGAAAGCAGAGATATTGTTCACCTAGCGAACAGAAAATAAAATGGATGTGTAGGTGATAGGCGAGAACTTTTTGACTTCAGGCAAATGTAATTAAAGGAGATGGACCATCGTAAATTCTTGTCCTCCAACTTTAAATAAAATGATTTGCTGCTAACATTGCTGGGCTTTTCTTTTCCACTTCAGGTTCATTATTTAAATTTACATTTACCGGCTCTTCAAACATTCTATTCACATATTTACACTGGAACCCGGAGGGCTAATGCCGACCTTTT
>NW_017306464.1:1444122-1453531 GCF_000935625.1 Nanorana parkeri | reverse complement strand
AATTTTTTTTTTTTTTTTGCATTTTCTTTTGGAAGGTCAAGAGCCTTTTGGTTTTGCATTGAAGTAAAAGCTCTTCCTACCTCATCCTATTTTTTTATTTAGATATTATATTTGAAACAGCTTTGTATGTGAAGAAAATGCAGGGTTGGTTTTTATGACAGCCACCACCCTACTATGGTTCATGGTTGCAGGATTGTGAATGTCCAGCTTTCAAAACTTGCCATTTTTTTTTTAGTTTTGGATAGAGTAGTCAAGAGTTAACATTTCTGTCAGGTTTGTATAAAATTCTTTTAATCAGTTTGTTAAAACCGGTATTGTAAAGAAGAAAGAAAATATTATTTTGGTAACTTATTATGCGCCACAAGTCCAGGATAATTTTTTTGCTTTGCTCCGAGTGTTTTTCAGCCCTGATAAAGAGGGATCATTTTGAGCAACTGAAACACATTGGCTTTTATTGAACATTGTTTCTAGACATGTGCATTCTGATTCAGATGAACCTGCAAATCAACGAAATTCAGTTGATTCAGCGGTTCGTCTGAATCTGAAATAACTAATTTATTATATGCCCGAATAAACAAAAACTATATTTGGGGCATACATAAATTAGTTTTGAGAATGCACGGTGGCCAATGGCCGCCGGCGTGTTCTGCGCATGCCCGCCGCCATCTTGGAGGGGCGCAGCGCTCGACGTCACAGACATGTGGGCGCGACCATCTTGGAGTATACCAAGATACTCTCAAAGATGGCAGTGTCATGACGGTGGCCGATATGGCTGCCGCTTGTTCTGCAGTTTCAGTGTTCGGTTTAGGATTCAGAGGCTCGTTGCCTCCGAATCCGAAACAGCATAAAAATTTGTTTTCTTTGACAAAACAAATTAAAAAGTTTTTTCTTTTCATTTGTTTCGTCAGAAAACAATTTTTTTTTTTGCCTTGTACAGGTCTAATTGTTTGTAAAAAATCTGTTTTATGGACTTTACAGATACTTTTCAGATGCTTTTCTCCTCTCACACCTTTCTATATGAAATACGGGCTGGCTTAGGGCATTAATCTTTGGAGAGCTGCTTGGAAGAATACACATCCTACAGCCTCCAGAAATGGGGTCCAATGAAGCAACTGTTTAAAATAGTGGTCTAGCACCCCACACCTCTTCCTATTTAAACTAGGTATTTATTTCTGTTTGGCCCCCCCCCAAAAGGGAGATCAATATTTTATGTTCTCAGAGTGATCTTCAAACCTGATGAAGAGGGATCATTCTGAGCCCCCGAAACACATTGAGGGGAATTTATCAAAACTGGAGCAAACAGATTCTGGAGCAGTTGCCCATGGCAACCAATCAGCATGTCTCTTCAGTTTGCCTAGGTAAGATTTGAAAATAAAAGAGAGAAGCTGATTGGCTGCAGTGCAAATCTGCTCCAGATTTTGTCTGCTCCAGTTTTGATAAATTCCCCCCAATGGCTTTTATTAAATGTTGCTTCTAATAAAATCCATTTTATGGATTTTACAGAGACTTGTCAGGTGTTTATCTCCTCCCCCACCTGTCTAGATGAAATACAGGCTGTCCTATGGTATCATTCTTTGGAGAGCTGCCTAGAAGAACACACATCCTTTAGCCTCCAGACCTGGGCTCCAATGAAGCAACTGTTTGGAATAGTAGTCCAGCAGCCTGCACCTCTTCCTGTTTATACTAGGTTTTTATTTCTGTCTGGGCCCCCATAAAGGAAATGATCCCTTGCTTCCTGTCACTGAGACACAACATAAAATGAGGGATGCGATTGATGAGGCTAGAGCAGTGTAGCAGTCACCTGGTGTTTAGATGGCTGATGTTTGCATGCAGTTGGTAATACAGACACTAGCCTGCAAAAAGGAATTCAGGAACCATGTCTCGCCTGCTAAGTAACACCTATCATATGTTCTGCAAATCTAATGAGAGATAGGGGCATGCCTATGGCTGCACTGTTTTATCTCACAACGGCTTCTGCACAGAGTGGTCACACACATTCTCCTGTTGTCCTTTATGGGGTGCATGCAATAATGTCAAATGCAATTGGAATTCACAGGTAGTAAATACAATGGGCAACATTCATACTCACCATAAGATATATAAATATCTTTGTTGGGTTGGCTACAGATCAGCTTTTATGTAATTGGAATTTTTAGTTTTTACTATTTTCCTGGAGCAGCATTAGTTGTACAGGTGAGAAATACCTTCTGGTATATTGTGGTGTCATTTCAGCCTCCTATTAATCATGGTAAACTGGATAGATAGGGCATAGCAGTGTGACTTCATGTTCTTGCTTATCAGTGAGGCATGCTCAGCTATTCTGTGTTCTCAGTGGTAATTGGCAAGCGCCCTCTTCTCCTGTGGAACACCAGAAGCAGCTTATCCAGAGCTCCATCATGGTCTAACTGGTATAGTAGCTCTTCATCTATTATACTGATCATAGCATCAGCCAGGAAAATTCAATCAAGTGGGAGATACCAAGATCAAGAGCTAAGTTCTTGTATAATAGCTTACCCCTCCCATTTCCCTGGGGCCAACTCTATGATTAATTGTAGAAAGTGTGACAATTTTCTACACACCCGAAACACAGTACTAGAAGAGTTCCAGGAAACACCACTAAACCCCTGCAAAAATGCATAATAAATCAACCTTTCTCCCAAATGTGTCTCTACATGTGGTTGTGCCTAAGGAGTTTTAGCAATGTATAGCATGTACTCCTGGAAAGGTCTGCAGGACCTACAGGTCATAATGTGTAGAATTGATGGATATCATGCCAAGTAAATCCTACACAAAATTAGAAATGATGTCAACAAAAAAATGGTCAATACCTGGTAACTAAACCCAAGAACAAAAATGTAATATATTACAGTTTACCAGTCCTTAGATATGATCCTTTGGTTTTCCTTTTTCATAGGCTGAGAACATTTTCAGCAAGTACACCAATCTAAGCACTCCCCCATAGAATGAAGATGAACAAAGCCAGACATGGTTGAAGTTCATCCTGGGTGGCAGCCATGACTCCCTCCATAGATGTAGGATAGGACATGTGTTAGCAGGATTACCAGTTGAAACTAAAGGAAACAAGCCTGACAAAAGAAAACTAGAGCAGGGACTTCATCTAAGGATTGCAAGCTGCACTATATTACATATTGTTTTGGGGGTTTAGATATGCATCAAGCTTGTTGTATGGTGTTTTTTTGCTATATGTAATGCATGAAAAGCCCAGAGGTAGGTAGCATTCATATGCAGAAGAGCAGGGATCCCCCTTTCTTTTCAGAATGGAACTATCTTATAATTGTTTTCTCATTACTTACATAGTCATACTTGTTTTACCTGTGGAGCCATATGTATACCCTGGGGGTGCTGGTCAGTAGTTGTTCTGCCATAAAACAGGTTATATACAGTAGCTGTTCAGAGGTAAGGGGAAAAAAAGGAAAAAAAAAACCTAAACATTTCTTGAGCTTGGGAGTGTAATTAAAGTAGCTGTAAACCATCATTCATCAATTAATGACATTTAGTTAGCTAACAGGAATGGTCTGAACAAGGACCTTCATGACAGGTTTATTATTATAATTATATTAATATTTTAATGAAATCTGCACATTTTAAAAATAACTTTTGAAAATACATTAACGTGTTAAAGCTTATATGACTTTTTAGTAATTGGATTTACATTTCTTTTGGGTCCAGACTTACTCTTTTGGTTTCTTTTTCTCCTGCCTTTAATTGTTTTCATGCCAGGTATTACACAAGAAATCAAACATTTCTGGGGCACATTTCCAAACCCTGAGACAGTCTCAGAAATTTAGGGACTTTTGACAAACATCGAAGGCAGCTGAGTGAATAACCGAGCCTAAGTGAAGTGAGCCGAACGCTGTTTGGCTATTCACTTCAGCCTTGTATGGCTGATTTCAGCCGTACATCAGCTAAAATCAGCCGTACATTGGCTGCCTTTGGTCAGCTGAACATGCTCTGCATGTTTGGCTGAGCCGGTGCAGAAGGACTTCGACTCAGCCGATCCAACATCTGGATAAGCTGAGCCGATGCTACGATAGCTTACTCACTGCCGTTCACCCCTATTCTCATAGGCGCCGAACGGCAGTAAGTGAATAGCCGACTCCCGCCGAGCGGCATTCGGCTCGGCTATTCTGCTCGGTACCTTCGAGGTAACGAGCAGAATAGCAAAACAATTAAATTAATGAAAAAAAAGTTGAAAAATCATTTTAAAAATGTAAAAAAATAGGAAAATACAAATATTTTAAAGAAAATAATAATTTTTTTTTAAAAAACAATGCATGCCAACCTGACCGCACATGACGAACTCCTGCCGCAAAATGAAGCATCTGACAGATGCCGGCAAAATAAAAACAAATGAAGCACCTGCCAGAGTCTTCTAGCAGGTCCCGGCCAATGAATAACAACTGGGCAGAGCTGATCGTGACCTCACGGCCAACTCTGTCCAGTTGTGATTGTTCAATGACAGATCAGAGTCCCCAGATCATTTGGGAACGTGATCTGTCATTACAACTGGGTGGAGCCAGCTGTTAGATCACAGCTGGCTCCGCCCAGCTGTCATTTGCGTGGAGATCGGTTGGCTTCGGCCGACCTTTCTCCACGTTTCAGGGGTCACTACGGCTCAGCGAAGCCGAAGCAAATGCCTTCAGCTTGGCTGAGCCGATCGGCTGCCTTCGGCTGCTGTACGGGCTATATTCAATAGCCCGTACAGCAGCCCTTCGGTTCGACAGAACCGAAGGGCAGAGGTGTCCAAAGCGCGCCAAAGGATCAGCCGAAGCTACGGCTGGATTCTTTGGCTCTTTAGTGAATAACCCCCATTATCCTTATGACCCTTCATTCATATGAAGATTAAGAAGAGTCAATTTTCAATCCTGATTCATGCAAACCCACTCTAGTCATTTTTTTTTAGGTTTTTAGGGGGTACAGTAGAGAAAATTTGTAAAAATTGTCAGATGTTTGTTTCTTTTTGGCCTCAACCTTTGGATTTTACTCACCATACTAATAAGGAACACCTATTATCCTTGGAACCCTTTTATTTTTAATGATCTTATGGGCCACTCTTAGCAACCCCTAAGCAGCATCGCATTCTTTTTGCTTTCTTTTTACAGTTCCTGTAGCAACCGTGAGCCAACCAATAAGCACAATCCACAGTGACTACATCAAGTACATGCAGTCAAAGTCCCCTACCGGGCAATTAAACTCATGCACCACGATCAGCAGAGCCAAATCCGGTTTGTGGAGTACATGCTGCAGTGCAATACTATATATATATATATTATGTGTTTCTGTGTGTCATATATTTGTATATGGATGTTCTGTATCGTCACCTTAATAAAGAGGACCTCTGTGTCCCTGAAATGTTGGTCCATTTGTGCATGTGACATTAGAAAAAAAACTGGAAAAATGGGGAACGTTTAGGATCCATGTCAGGTTTTTATTGCTCAAATTACATAAGTAAAGTATGCTTAATACTTCTTTGCACTTTTTCAATGCGTGGAATTGCCATTTGGACTTTTGTGAGCGGATGACAACATTGTCAAGTTTCAATAACATAGTGAGATGTTTTTGTAGGAATATACAGCCTATTTGTGATACTGAATACAATAAATTCTGAATTAAGCACATGGATTGTCCTTATAGTGTCCTAATCTTCTCTTTTTTAATATATTGAACTAAACATTCCCCACCAACAGAATAAAAACTTTTGCTTGCAGTTGGTTTGTACGCTGTCATTAGCTATAAGCATGCTTTATAAAATGCATGTATAATAGTTACCAATGGGGCATCTGTTAAGTTCAACTTTACCTACCATGCAGGAATAGAAGGGACACTTACACTTCAAGTGGTTTGGATACCTGCATCTCCCCACTGCTGACTGTGACCCCTCGTTTTTCTCCCCCTACGTGGCTGCTACGTCACTAGTAGTGTATCCCTTCAGAGCTGCGGGGTAAATCCAAAATAAATATTTTGGTTCAGGATAGATGCAAGAAGGAAGAGCAGCAGCTGAATAGTGAATGAGATTAGGTGAAAGAGAGCAGAGTCAAGATAGAAGAAGCCATTAAGAGACTCAACTGCGTTGTGTCCACCAACAACCAAAAATATATGTTTTGGGTGGTCAGACCCTTGAAAGCCTTAAAAATTGAAAAAAAACGAGAATAAAAATGAAACTGTTCTTATTGCATTGTCTTCAGTGTTGGCGCTGATCTCAACATCTCAACTGACTAATCACAATCAACAGAAGAGGAGACAATTGCTATACCCAGGAGAGAGATAATGGGAAGAATAATTATGTGGATAAAAGGTTTGTAACTAACGGCGTTGAGGAAAGTGACACCATCATTTAATATCCTCTGTAGGCAATTGATTCATTTTCTTCCTGTCGGAGACAGCCCAGCGGTTTTAGTGAGGAGCTTGGCACAGATGACTGATCAGAGGGGGAAACAATGCATGATGGGATTTAGGCATGGACTGATTTTATGGTGCGTGGGGTATAGAGTACGCTTGATAAAGACTAAGAAAGGAGAAATCTTATTTTGTTAACTTGACTGAACACTGGTGTTCAATAAATCTACTTCACTCTATTTTTTTCAGACATGTACATTTTGTTGACCTAAAACAGAATTCCAACCAATGCCCTTTAATTTCAGGTACTTAAGTAAAGGGTCAGATACAGTGTAGTGTTCCCTGACTACACAGGGATTGCGAGGAAATCCAGCCAAGAGGAACACAAACAAAACATCAAAAAAGAAGCTGTTACTGTCACCAGTTTTTCCCTCTTTTCCTCTCCCGTCACATGCTATAGTTGCTCCCAATGGCTTCTGCCTCCTGTAGTGTCTTACAAGATGGCAAGAGAAATAATGTGCAGCAGGAGGGTCACTTCAAAACTTTCTTTTTGAGAAATTGAGCAATCCCTATTGGCGGCATGAATGTTGCAATTTCTGCACCATATAATTGGAAAGGTTTCATATATTTTATGTACATAAAATAAGCGCATTAGTGCACCATGCAGTAGGTGGCACAGGACTCCTAGTTATATATGCCAACAACGTATAACTCAAAGTACATGTATGTTGTTACTGGTAAAAAAGAATGATTCTATTATGTATAGGGTCGTTCCTACAATGAGACAGCCTGAGGTGGTTGCCCCAGGCGGCATCTCTTTGTGGAGCGGCCGGGCGGTGAGGGTCAGTGGCAGGGGGTTGGCCACAGCATCCCAAGTTGCTAAGAGTTCATAGCAACCTGTGATGCTATGTGCAGGTTGCCTTTCCTCCCAACTCACTGACATCACCAGTTGCCAGGAGCTGAGCGTTAACGCACTGGCTTGCGTGCCAACTAGCTCATGGCAGTCAGTGACATGAGTGAGCTGGGTGGGACATTGGACAGAGCTGCTGACAGCATGGTCTGGTGTCCGCCACCACCCCCTCCCCTTCAAGCGACAAATCAGTCATGCACGGCTTTCTAAATTAAATGTTTTAAAATAAAACCTTTCCATTTCAATTGCATACCTTATTTTAGACCCAGTGATGTCATGGCTGGTGGGAGGGACTGGCAGGATGCTGTATATAGCTTGCTGAAGACATCCCAGCATCCTGCCTTAATATTTCTCTTAAGAGCCCTTAGCCCTAATACAAGCAGTGGGTTGCCTCTCGGGAGGAGTTATGGAAATATCAAAATGTCTTAATGGATGGATGTCAGTCTGGAGGAGTGGGCATTCCTAGACAAGCTGCACTTGCATACAAACTGATCTAGGTAACGGCCACATGTGATACTTAGCCACCATAATTGAAAAAACTGTGAATGAAAGAGAGAGAGAGAGAGATGGGCCCACGTAACCCTCCCACCTCCATCACCTGCCCCCCCCACTTCCCATCTCGGAGCCCCGTATCCACCTACATCACTGTCCCCCGAAAAGAAAAAAACAAATAATACATATTTTAATATCTATATGAAAGGCTCAATGCAATAACACAATGAACTCAGGACTCTGTAATGTAATAAACATAGGACTGTGCAATGCAATAAACACACGCCTCTATAATGTAACACACGCAGGACTGTGCAGTGTAATAAATGCAGGACTCTGTAACACAATAAACGCAGGACTCTGTAATGCAATAATCAAAGGATTGTGCAACACAATAAATGCAGGACTCTGTAATATAATAAACGCAGGACCAGGGCCGTCTTTAACGTGGGGCAATTGCCCAGGGCCCAGTCATTGTTGTGGGGCCCAAAGCAGCTGCCCCTTGAGTCCACAAAATATATACATGCAGCACCGTCTTGTTAACTATGCGATCGATCGGTATTTCATAGTGTTGCTTCACCCCTGCCGAACGCCACGTGATGTCTCACGCGGGGTCACCTCTTCCTGTGGGGGTGGAGAGCCAAATTGCATGGTGGGGGGAGGGGTCCCAAGAAAATGACTCTGTAAACTAATAAACGCAGGACTATGCAACACAGTACACTCAGGACTACCAACATCGTCCTCCCCACCCCCCAAGCCGAGCTTCCTTTTGCTTTCCCAGCAGCAGCAACATCATCATCCTCTGTCGGCCGGGCGCTCCGCTCTCTGGATCTGCAGACAACAGGCAGAGATGAACACAGCTCCGGCCGCTCGGCTGCTCCTCTTTACAGCCTGCCAATTACCGCCCCACCCCGGCGCTCTCAGGCAGCTAGCTAAGCTAGCGTTGGTCCTGGCATGCCAGCAGTTTCCCAGCCCAGTCCACCTCTGCCATCGATGAGGTCGCTGCAACTGCCTGCCGTTGCGGATGAAAGGGACAGCCGCTGTGGGCCCCTGTGAATTATGGGGCCCACGGCAGCTGCACCTTTTGCCCTGCATGTTTTAAGCTAAACATTTTTACAAGAGAGTCAGAGAAAGCAAATGTTCCTCCATCTCTTCCTCCACTTCCCTCTGTATGATTCTGTATGAGGTTTAAAGCAATTCTATATACATTTCAATATATTCAATAAATATTTAAACGATATGATTACCTTCAAAATGTCCTCTTTTCTTCCTTTTCGTTTATGTATTTTTTTATCGTGAGCAAAACATTTGTACGGAGAATGTTCAGATTCGAAATTGACCAGGCAACCATCATCGGGTAAACAGTCAAGCATGATGCCTATACTGTCAAAGGAGAGGCTGCAAAGCTGAATGACCTTTTTAGGCCTGGTAAGCTGTACCAGCATCTTAAAGACTTGGTTCTCTACTAAAATAAAAAAAACATAAATAAATAAATACATTTATAAAACATTGATGTCCAAATAATTACATGAAAAATATTATGTTCAGTACTGCAACTTTTAAAGGGTCAACGCAAGTGACAACAAAGGCAGCGGATTCTGGGGAAAAAAGTGTGCTTGAGCATGTTTTTTTGGAACAAACGCAAATGGC
>NW_017306464.1:1404374-1444067 GCF_000935625.1 Nanorana parkeri | reverse complement strand
ATACTTTTGGCAATATAGTGTGTGTATATATATATATATGTATATATAGATAAATAGATAGATAGATAGATAGATAGATAGATAGATAGATAGATAGATAGATAGATAGATAGATAGATAGATAGATATATCCGTCTACAGAAGAAGACAGCAACTGAAAAAATGTGGGAGTGGCTGCGCAAAGAAATTTGTTGCATAAAAAAAAAAACTGATGTAATTTACATAGAAATTCATTATGGAAATAATTCTAAGAAAGAAGAAGGTTTACAGCCTTGCTTATACAACCCAAAACATAACCCTATACTTCAAGATAAAGAGCACCTGTAACTAAGTTATGGTGGTAGCCATTCTAATAAACTAACCTTCAGCCTACCATTCAACTAACAAAAAGTGACACAGCCATGGCAAAGTGTGTTTTTCTGCATTATTTTATATATCCAACACTATAGATTCTTTTATTTTACAGGCTGTCGCTGGGTGCACATTATAGAACGGTTGCTTTAGAGGTTTCAGAACATACCTTTAACATTCTCCATCGTAGAGTCTTAGTCTGTCTCCTGAAGTTTCACACCTTAAATAGTTTCTATGAATGTGATACTAACATAAGGCTTTAGTAGTAGATTGCCTCTAGGGGTAAAATGGGTTGAGTTGGAATGTGCTGAGACAGGAATAACCCCCCTCTCTCCTTTTGTGAGTGACCAGCAATATAGATGATGTTATCTCTATACACCCTGTGTATGCTGAGCTTGTTCCACATGCAGTCGTATAGCTTTTTTTGGCTTTATGTAACACGGTAAAGCTTACACAAGACCGAAGACAGCCCCTCCCCGTTCTACGTTACATGTAATATTCCACTTGTCTGCCATCCCTCCCTTCATTCTGTTGCATTCAAATTAGGGTTGTGAAGACGAAAGGAGTGGCATTTTTATGTGACTTATGTAAAGTCAGGTATATTGGTTACCTAACCAATTATAAATCATGATTGACTTGAATTTTAATGATTAGGAAAAGTTTCAAGTTTTACCACTTTTTGTCTTTGACCCTGGTGAACTTTTTGCACAGCAAACCATAAAGAAAAAATAAATATACTTAACCTTTTTAAAGGATAAGTTCACCTTTTGCAAAAATAAAAAAAATGCATTTCTTTAATATTTGCATTCAAGCCTGGAAAGTAGGGAAACTAGTATCGGTATTGGTGCCGATACCGAGTATTTGGCCGAGTACTCTTACTCGTCCAAATGCTCCGATGCCTAGCCTGATACGGAACTTCCGGTACCAGGAAGCGGGGCAACGAGTCATTACACACTGCCCAGCTTCCTGATTGGTTGGGAACCCGGCTCCATGCTCCCTTGTCACTTGGTAACAAGGGAGCATGGAGCCGGTGTAATGACTCGCGGCCTAGTTTCCTGATTGGCCGGGAAGCTGGTCAATCAGGAAGCCGGACGGCGAGTCATTACCCATCCCCTGGCTTCCTGATTGGCCAGAAAGCCAGCTCCATGCTCCCTCATCACCTGTTGACGAGGGGGCATGGAGACGGCTTCCCTGCTAATCGGGAAGCTGGGTGACGAGTCATTACATGCTGCCTGGCTCCCTAATGGGACTTTCGGTATAGGCGAGTACGGAACAATAAATATCGGTACTCGTACTTGATACCGAAAAACCGGTATTGGTGCATCCCTACTCGATCACTCGATCACAGCTGCAAAGCTCAGGCTTCTGTTCATTCTCTCCCAGGTAGAGATTGCACTGAGAGACGGAGTTTCAGTTAGGACAGATGGGGAAGGACGATTGGACTTCAAAATACATTAAATCACCTCATACAGCGTCCTCACCCTAGGTAGATGCAATATATATGGGCAGCTCTACCAAGAGCGGGGACAGCTGGATGCTGTATGAGGTGATTAAATGACGTTTGAAGTCCAGCCACCCCCCCATCTCTCCTAACTGAAACTCTGTACCTCCGTAAAAGCTCTGTACGGAGGTATGCATTTCTTTTTATGCATTTCTTACATTTTTGCAAAAGGTGAATTTATCCTTTAATTTGACCTGTCATTTTTGTGCTCATTCATATCGAAATTCATGAATGTGCATCAGTTATGAAAGACATTTGTGCAACACAACAAAGCAACAAGCTCTATGGAAAACAATGTACCTATTGGATGAAACCTAATGAAGGAGCACATGCAACCCCTCAAAGTGTAAGTGTGTTTCTAAAGAGAAAATAGAACATGTGAAAAATGCGCTCTATTGATCTGGCGCAGGTCGTAATTTCTCATGAAAATCTGCTCAATAAAACGTTTGGTTCACATGCATAACTATGGCAGAGATTTGCGAATGGAGTTTCTTTGTATAAAATAATTATGTAACTATTACAAGTTTTTATTATGTCGCACAGATTGCTTTTTTATGTCCAGCTGGGACGGCTCAATTTTCTGCTCACCTCATTAAATACCAAATAGAACTTACCAGGAGGATCAGGAGAAAAATATATTTTGGGGAGTAAAATGTATACAATTACCTTTACATATGTGAAGGAATGTGGATCATATCAAGAAAATGTCTTTTCCTATGTTTGAATTTGTTTCATTTGCTTCCTAGCTTTGTGACTTTCCTTACTCAGCTTTTAGCGTTGCTATGCGTAACCAAGATATAACCTGTATTCGGGAACGAGCCGAGGATACATGAAAGGAATGCCGAGGGAGGATGCTACAGGCAGAAGACATCTTTGACTAACCAATTAGCGAGAGACACAAGACTTTAACTAACAGCTCCTCTAGTTTGCCCAGTAGTACAAGACATTTAGAGATAATAGATGTGGGCATATGTGTGACAAACACTCTCCTGTTATCTGTGTATAAAAGAGAGAGACCACTCTGAATAAATTAGAATCTTCATAAACCGTTAACCCTGAGTTTGTGATTTCTTCGGTGCACCGAACACAACATAATTAGGAACAGCAGCAGACATCTTATTTGAACCCAGTTGTGGTTCTGATCCACATCACATATCAATGCAAAAATCATAACTATAATATACATGTTAACAAAGCCCTTAATGAACAACATTTTCAGTAGACATGTGCGATTCATTTCGTTCCGAAACAAAATTTGGACAAATTTTCCGAAGTTCGGACATTCGGACACATCCGAATTTCCGGAACCCAATGCATCCAAATGTGTCTGAATCTGAATTTCCATTCCCGAATTTCGCAATCCATCCGAATCTCGTTCAAAAACTAAACTGAAGGGGCGTTCGAATGGCGTTCAGGAGCTCCCGAATGCAATTCGGAAATTCGGATCCCGAATGCCATTCGGGTCTAGGAAATTCAGCTTTAGTATTGATATCTGGTTTTCTGTGGTATTCACAACAAATATTCGTAAACTCATCCGAAATTAACAACAATTCTGATTTCGTCCGAATCCGAGACCCGAACCGAATTGAATTTCGGATCCGAATCCTGAAATAATGAAATATCCGAACCGAACTGAATTTTTCCGCAGCTTACATGTCTAATTTTCAGTTAAAAATTGCAAATAACACATGTTAAGACATTCACACCAGGGCGACAGCGTTTCAGCGCGTTTTTGCGCATTTCTATGCATGTTTCTGAGTGTGTTTTACAGGCATTTTCTGTTCATATGTAAGACCTGGTTCACACAGAGCATTTTGTAGTGCTTTTTCTGCCCTAAAAAACGCTAAAAAATATGCCCAAAATAAATCCCATTAATTTGTATGGCCCTGTTCACATCTGAGCTGAAAAAAGTACATGAGGCTTTTTTTCCATTACAGCTTGTTTTGGCCCCATAGACTCAATAGAAAATGCTTTTTTGCTGTGTTTGCTGTGTTTTTGCACGTTTAAGCGCACCTGCATATTAACATCAATGATAACATCAACATCAATGATGTACAATCTGCTCACAAAAATGCGCAACTTGATTTATGCGCATAAAAACATGCAAAATAGTTGCATCAAAACCACGCGTGAAAAAATTACGTTGCCTAGGTTTGAATGGAGACTAATAGTGTATTAAGGTTTGTTTTCAGCTTGTTTTGTCCAATGAAAAGCAGTCTCAGCTGCAAAAACGCGCTAAAAATGCGCGCACAAACATGCAAAAATGCGCTGATCTGTGCTTTTCTATTGAATAGAGCAAAACGAGCTGATAAGTGCCACAAAAGAAGCTCAGGGACTATTTCAAACAACAGGCATGATTTGACGTGTGATTCAGCGTTTTTGCGTGAACGGCCTCCATACGAATACATGGGATTTTAATTTGCATGCGTTTCAGCGCGGAAAAAAATGCGCAACGAGATGTTCTGGTGTGAACGGGGCCAAATAAACATACTGATATACTCACTAATACAGCCTGCCTTGACTCACCTTCTCGTGTTCTTCTGCAGACTTGTTTATACTGAAAGAATAAGGAGGCTACAATTGCTGTCCTCTCCTTCTGAAAATGCTAGTTGCCTCGTTGCAGTACAGGTATACTTAAAAAAAAATTAAATAAAAAATAGCTCCTTTGGAATAAAAATATATAAATCCGAATGCATTACAAGCAAATGTGGGAAATAATCTAAATATTAATAAAAATACAAATTGCAAATAAATCCCATTTCTAAATAATATAAACAAATAAAACTGAATTGGAAATAACTCCCATCGCTTGTCTAATCCCATTTACAAGATCACAAATGTATAAATGGCATTTTATTAATGCAAAAGGTAATTAGTACATACAGTTCCCTCTTTTTTGTGTTTTTAAAGTAAATATAAGATTTTCAACACTATAATTTAAACAAAATTATATTATTGTTAAAGGTTCTAAAAGTGCTGAAAAATTATATTATTATTATTACAGTATTATTATTATTATTCTCTCATGTGTGTGGTTGTAGGGGGCAATGCAAAGGAAATCTGAGATTTATTAATTGACACATACAGTATATTGGCCTAAACATTGTAAATAACTGTAACAAAAGCATAGTATAACACCAAAAGCATGGTTAAAAAGTAAAGTATAGCACCTGTCAAAACTTTTTATTGTATGGAAATTATTCTAAGGTGGAAGCTGCCCTCCCCTCCTACGGTGGGACAATGGTTGGGCACGATTGATCGGATGCTTCCGATATACAGACTAACATATATGGGCCGGAACTGTGCTCGCAAATTTGATCGGATCTGGGGGGAGTGGGTGGCGGCTAGGGGTCTTACCCTGGAGGGCCCGAGTGGGGAGACCTTGCTCCCGCCTGCATCGCCTGAGAGGTAGTCCGGAGGGAGTGGGCTGAGGTCTCGAGAGTTGGGGGGGAAATTAGTGACGTGGTTGACCGAAGAGGAGTTCCTGAGAACACCCTCCCCCCCCTGTCTCCGGAAATAGGCCTGATCCTATGTCTGACCTTCGGTCCTCTTGCTTTGGGCTTCTTCCCCCGCCCTTGCTCCTTCCCTCTCCCTTTTCTCCTCGGCTACTCCTGCCCTTCTGATGCTGACCTGGTATTCCTTTCCGTCCCCTTCTTCTGCCCCTCTTTCTTTGCTGGAATGCTCCTTCCCTCTACTCCTCTCCCCCTTCATCTTACTCCTCTCCTGGACCCTATGGGGGCCTGCCCTCAGTGGTCTGGCTGATCCTGGGGTTTGTTTTGGTAGTCTCCCAGAAACAGAGTGTACCGATCCACAAGTCGTTTTATTTTGATGTATTTGTCTACTTGTATCTGTTTCTTTAGTTTTTGAGTTATCATTATTGTATTGTATTGTCTTGTACTGACTGCTGAGATGCGGAGTTTAGAATGTTGATCTGTAATTGTCATTGTCTTATTGTGATTGTTTTATGTATGAAAATTCAAGAAAAACTTTACCTGTTAAAAAAAAAAAAAAGAAGGCTTGCCAACCAGTAATGATCCCTCCCCTTGATACCACGTCGTTTCGGACGGCGCAGTGCATTGTCCGCGGTCGAACAGACCACGGACATCCCATAATGTTCGGTGTTCGGCGACTCGAACGCGAAGCTCATCCCTATTTAAGATCAGAAGCCCTAGGTTTTGAAAGCTGTCTGGGGCTCAGAGAGACTTCTCACCACTTCCTGTCGGCTGAAACCATTGTCAAAAACCCAGGGGCAGCACAGTGGTGTAATCCACGGGGATCCCTGGTTCAAATCCAAGTTCGGACATTATCCTGAAGGAGTTGGTTTGTTCTCCCTGTGTCTAAAGACATGCTGGAAGGTTCATTGGCTCCTGTCTAAATTGACTGCGTATGTGTGTAAAATAGGGACGTTAGATTAATTTGTTTCGGACAAATCTGAAATCTTTGTTAAATTAAATTATGTTTACAAATGAAGTTTCGTCGCAGCAAAGTGACATTAGAAAAAAAAGTGAGATTTTTCTTTTAAACTTTTCACAGTCCAAAGAAACAATAAAAAACAGACAGCGTGCGGCTCCCCCCCATTCATACCAGACCCTTTAGATCTGGTTGGAACTTTAGGGGGGACCCCAATGCCAAAAAACAAAACAAAAAAGTGTGGGGTCCCCCCTAAATTCTCTTGCCAGACCCTTGATCCAAGCAACAGCCGGGCAGAACAGGAAAGGTGGTGATGTCCCTCTGCAGTGGTAGCTGAGGCTAATGACACTTGTAGTTTTTCCATCCACAGATCCTGTCAAAGGATCTGTGAATGGATGATGTGGCTGTATAGGTAGAGCGACGTACAAACGTGTCAAATTCGAAAAAGGGAAATAAGCCTGCAGGGAGAAAAAAACCTGTGATTGGGGGGGGGGGCTGTGATCTGAAAATGTTTTATGTTACACCCCAAATATGGGTGTGCCGTTAAACATGGTCAGAAAGGTTAACTTAACCCTTAGGGCTAATTCAGACAGGCGTGCATGGGCGTGCACTTGCACAATGTCTACGTCCAAGTGCACTCACACGGATGTGCAGGATCAGGTGTGTGTGTTACTGTATGTAATTGCAATTACACTCAGCACCTGCCCCTTCCGGGATCGGGTCTTTTTACGGGCGTGGACGCCCATCTGAATGAGTCCTTAATCAGCCCACATCTTTTTGTCACCATGTTTCTTGTCATCGCGTTTGCATCCAACAGTGCCTGATTGGCTCAGACTATTTTTCCCCCTCACTCCCAGTTCTACTACACAAGTGATTATCAGGCTTCAGCTGCCCATACACCTTACAACCATCGCACGCCTTTCATTGTGCGATGGTTGTAAGGTCATTAAAATTTCGTACGACCTGCCCATCTTGGACAAGCAGATCGTACTTGCGATCATCGCAAGCCCGATGATTGCCATGCAGAGCAGGCATTGTGCGCTTGCGCACACCGTCCCATGCGGCTTTCATCTTGCGATAACGCTACCGACCAGCTGATTCTCGGCGGGTTTTCTAGCGTGCTCGTAAGACGAAAGTCGTGCGACCGTACAGTAAATGCGATCGCACGCTGCCCATACACCTGACGATTATCGTACGATCGTGGGATCACCCGCGATTATAGTACGTTAACCGTCAGGTGTATCGGCACCTTAAGTCACCAAAAAACGTAGTAAATCAGATACATTTTTAACTTTCCACTTTACTATAAAAATGACAATCTGTAAAAAGACAATATAAGAAAGCAAGATTTTTTTTTTCAAACACTTCATTAGCAGAGTAGCTACCATCCCAGGAATTCAGTGCAAGCTTTAATAAAGACAAAGCCACAGATCCCTTAAAGCAATTGTTGTGCGACAGACTATATTACATTTCATACTTTCTCATTTGGATAATAGTGATCCTCGAAATCTTACTTTTCACAGCTTTACACATCTAGATAAGAAAATGTGACTTTCAGGCTGCAGCATCTTTCATAATCATTCTGTCAGAAAGGAATGTGATGTTAAGTAAGTGGAACTCTCAGTGAATATTCGTTACACAACCTGTCAGTCTAATTAGAAACTCCAGCCTCATCGCATTCTTTCACACGCCCCGCATGTTATACAACTCAAGTTGTATAAACTATGTACAGGTGAGAGAGATCCTGACGGCTCCTCCCTTTCAAAAACCACTATAAGTTTGTGCCAGTTCTGAGGCTGGAACCAGAAGCCTTGAAAAGATTTATTTTTTGCAAAACCAAGGAACCTTATTCAGCAGACATGCCAGCAGGTGATCTCTTAACAATCCCACCAGTCCGAGGTAGCACCAAGCCAGATGTGCCAGAAAGCAGGAGCAAGCAAAAGGAGTACCAACTGGTGCAGGTGAAGAATACTTGGTGCCGCGTTGAATGCGGTCAAGAAATACCTACTACGTGGGAGGAAGATCAAGTTGTGGTCTCCCAGGCTAAAATGTAAGTATTTACATGACCAAAAAATTTGTTCTGGTTCCTAAAAGTTGAAGTGACACTAGACTCAGGAGTCAATGGATTCAAGTACCTTAACTATTAATAAAAAAAATCTTATTTGTGTATCACTCAGCTGTAGATCCTCAAATCATCTCTGAATTGGTGCTGACACTGTCCTTCCTTCTGGAGGGTGGCTACTTTTGTTCCCCATGGTTCTTCTGTTTGTAGCCACCACTCCAAGCTCACTCCTGTGATGGACTACAATCTTAATACAAATGAGTTAATTAACCAGGAGATTGTAGTCCCTCGTGGGACTTTGTGGCCATTGCTTGTCTTCATGCACTCCAGCAATGGCTGCATGGCATTTCTCATGGCTGCTTTCCCGATGGTGACAACAGGGAAAAGCGCCTGTGAATTTTGTATTGAAATGGCTACTTGTAGTCTTTGTCAGAAGGTGACAACAAAGGAGCTCATTGTGAAAACAAGGGAGTGTTGATACCCTATAGCTTTAATAAAGACCAATTTAAAAACAGGGACAGAGTGTTGTCATCCAATAACAGGAAGTGCTTTAATAAAGGCCCTCATGGTTTTTTTTTTAATAAATTCTGCAAATTGAAAAACATAAAAAATTACTTTTAAAATGACATTAACATTGTATATATTTTGCATATATGAGATTTTAGGAATTGGGTGTATATATACTTTAAAGGACAACCAACTCTTTCATATTCTAATAACTCAGCATCAATTGTATTCTATGTAGCGATTGATACTCTTAGAAATTTTAGTAGTGTGATCGAGCTTAAAAATTGCTTAGGTCAGGGGTTGGCAACCTCAACACTCCAGCTGTTGTAGAACTACAAGTCCCATGAGGCACTGGGAGACGTTGACAATCATAGGAATTAGTTCCAGAGGCAGAGGCATGATAAGATTTGCAGTTCCATCATAGCTGGAGTTCCAAATTCAGTAATTATTTTATAGGTAACTGTGGAGCCTTACTGATTTATAAGTACTCAGTATGGCAAACTAAGACTGTGCTTGTCAATTTAATTGGATGTTACGGGTATCAGTCGTAGTTTGGTCTACTTTCCAAATGCAGCAGACTTTCTTGAAGGCCCTTTAATTTTTCTGCCTTTTATTTCTCTGGAACTCCAGTGGCAGAGCTGCTTGCAATCACATAGGCATGTATTTACATAAGATATATGGATACAAAGCCACCAGAAGTCCAGACACGTAATTGCGTCTCACAAATCTATCGTGAAGAAAAGCATCACAGACATATATACTGACCTTTCAGAGCTCTGCAGGGTCCCTTTCTCTGGACAACATAGAGTTCCTTGAAAGGGGGCTCTGTAGTGCTCCAAAATGTCAGTGTATGTCTGTGATGCTGTTCTTCTGGAGTGCTGGTGACTTCATATCTCCTAAACTGGTTTGGGCGTGGCACCATTTGACACAATCACTTTGAGCACCCATTTATTATTTGAAGGTCTAGTATCACCAGGAGTGCAGCTTCATATATGAACAATGTCTTGGAGGATATGACAAACATTTAGCAACTGTCTAATACAGCCTTTCTCAACCAGTGTTCACTGGAACCCTGAGGTTCCTCCAGATGTTGCTGAGGCCCGTTAAGTAGAGAGAGGTAGCAGATCTCTCTCCTGCCTACACTGACCACCATGGTAAGGGGGTCACTTCTACATTGAACACCAATGTAAGGTGTAACTTCTACACTGACCACCAATGTAAGGGTTAACTTCTACACTGACCATCAATGTTAGGGGTCCCTTCTACACTGACCACCAATGTAAGGGGTCCCTTCTACACTGACCACCAATGTAACGGGTAACTTCTACACTGCCCACCAATGTAAGGGGTTCTTTCTACACTGACCACCAATGTAAGGGGTACCTTCTACACTGACCACCAATGTAAGGGGGTCACCTCTACACTGACCAACAATGTAAATGGTTGTTTTTTTTTATATTTAATGATTATTACTGAAGATCATTTTTTTTTTTATTCATGACCAATCACTAAGGGGGTTATTCACAAAGCTGCCAAAGGCAGCCGAGTGATTAACTGAGCCGAAGTAAAGTGAGCCGGCTATTCACTTTGGCCCTGTACGGCTGATTTCAGCCCTACATCGACTAAAATCAGTCGTACATCGGCTTGCTTCGGCTGGCTTCCGTCAGCCGAACATGCTCAGCATATTCAGCTGAGCCAAAATGAAGGAGCCGTTCGACTCAACCGATCCAACATCGCTGCCGTTCGCCTCTATTCTCATAGGGGCCGAATGGCAGGGAGTGAATAGCCGAATGCCGCCGAGCAGTTTTCATCTCGGCTATTCTGCTCGCTACCTTGGAGGTAGCGAGCAGACTAAAAAAATTACACATTAATAAAAGTTAAAAAAAACAGCGTGGGGTCCCCCTTTCAAACCGTTCCAGACCCTTTAAAAAACGTGGGGTCCCCCCTTAATCTAAACACAGGCAGAGCAGGAAAGGGGGTGGCAAGCGAGCGGCCCCCCTCCCTACCAGGCCACATGCTCTCGAGTCCCCCCTAAAAAAAGCACCTTGTCCCCGTGCCAATGGAGACAAGGGCCTCTTTCCCACAAGCCCTGGGGCGTTGGATGTGGTGGTCTGCGGGCAGGGGATCTTTTTTGCATTTGGGTACCCGCATTAATAAGGGGCACCTAGATGCTGCCCCCCCCCTTGTTAACGAGTAAGGGGATATTTGTACCCTTACTCATTCGCTAAAGGTTTAAACTAAAAATGTAAATAAAAAGACCAGACTTTTGTAAAAATGCCTTTTGAAATAAAAAAAAACACAAAAGGCCTTTTGTTAAAAAGAATTCCCAAAAATTGATCCAACGATGTTATCCAGGGTCAATCACGATGATCCGTCCACATGCGACGAACACCTGCAGCAAAATTACATTCTGACAGATGCTGGCAAAATATAAACAATTGGGTGGAGCTAGCGGTAATATCACAGCTAGCTCTGCCCAGCTGTTTACATTTGTCCTGCAACTGTCAGAGTTTTCCCGCAGGTCCCGGGCCAAATCAAAACAACTGGGTAGAGCCAGCCGTGATGTCATGGCTGGCTTCGCCCAGTTGTTGTCATTCAATGACAGCCCAGTGTCCTCAAACAACCAGTTGTTTACATTTGCAAGGAGAATGGTCTGCTTCGGCTGACTTCGCACAGTTGTTGTCATTTAATGACAGTCCGGTGACCTCAAACAACCTGAGGATGCTGGGCTGTCATTGAATGACAACAACTGGGCGGAAGCAGCCATGATATCACGTTTGGCTCCGCCCAGTTGTTTACATTTGTGGGCAGAACGGTCTTCTTCGGCAGACTGTTCTCCCCGCTTTGGCTGTGACTTCGGCTCAGCTGAGCCGAAGCATTTACGTTCGTCTTGGCTGAGTCGGTCGCCTGCCTTCGCCTGCTGTATGGGCTATTGTGAATAGCTCGTACAGCAGCCCTTTGGTTCAGCTGAACCAGAGAGCTCCGGCGGCTGAAGTGAGTTGAAGGATTAGCCAATGCTTCTGCTTAATCCTTTGTGAATAACACTTTAAATGTAGGGATGCACTGATACCATTTTCAGTATCAAGTACAAGAACAGATATTTGTTTTTCAGTACTCACTGATACCGAATACCAATACCGTCATCCGTGGGCCAAGATTTTCAGGGAGATTCCTGATTGCCTGGGAAGCTGGTGTTTTAACAAATAACTTTTGTTATTTATTGCCCGCGACCTGCTAGAAGACTCTGTCAGATGACGGCCAACAGGAAACAGTTGGGTGGAGCTAACGATGATGTCACCACTAGCTCCGCCCAATTGTTTATATTTTGCTGGCATCTGTCAGTTTTTACATTATACGGCGGAAGTTCGTCACGTGCGGTCGAGTCAGCGTGTCTTTTTTTAAAACTATTTATTTAAAATATTTGTATTATTTTCTTTCTTTTCTTTCTTTCTTTTTTTTACATTTTTAAAAATACTTGTAAAATTTTATTTTTCATTTATTTACATTTTTTTCTATTCTGAGCAGGCTATTCACTCATCTGCCGTTGGGGCCCTATGAAAATAGGGGCGAACAGCAAGGAGTGAGCTGCCGGAGCTTTAGCTCAGCCTTTGGCAGCTAAGTGAATAACCCCCTAGGATAGAGAGGGTCAGCAATGGCAGCCAGTCAGGCACGGCAGCTTGCAGATGTGCTGAGTGGAGAAGAGATCAGAATGAGCAGAATGATATAATTCATAATTTGATCACCACTAATCAAAAATCTTTATGTTAACTGTAATTAGATAGATAGATAGATAGATAGATAGATAGATAGATAGATAGATAGATAGATAGATAGATAGATAGATAGATAGATACAGGCATACATATTAAATGTTTTTTCTTTTTGTAACAGAGGTGAACAGGTAACCGAGTCTGGTGTCTCCTGGACTGTGAAAGCTCCAATTTACTTCTGCTACAAAGTGGTAGAAACTCTTAATCTTCTAAATCCTAGAAACAAGACCCTTCTTTACGGCCATGGGTCAGACCCGCAAGAACTAGAAGACAACCAGAAGAAAACTCAAAAGCGTTTTGTTGTGATGGATGCAACTGTGGAACAATTATACGGTTCCAAAGTCAGGAAATACTTCGAAGCCCACAATGTCATTTACAAGATCCTTGCACTGGAGACCACTGAAGAAAACAAGTCGATTGACCTCGTCCTGCATATCCTGGAAGAAGTCCATAAGTTTGGCCTTGACAGACGCACTGAACCAATCATAGCCTTTGGAGGAGGGGTATGCTTGGATGCTGTGGGGTTGGCAGCTTCGCTTTACAGGCGCCGCACCCCATACATCCGAGTACCCACCACTCTTCTGTCCTACGTTGATGCCAGCGTTGGAGCTAAAAATGGAGTCAACTTCTGCAACTGCAAGAACAAGATAGGAAGCTACACCCCACCAATTGCCACATTCCTTGACAGGTCCTTTATCCAGACCATTCCACGTCGTCAGATTTCTAATGGCCTTGGGGAAATTTTAAAGGTAATTTTATGTTAGCTAACTGGCTAATAATAGTATTAATTCCATGTTTTATATATTCTTCTACATGTCAATTTCTTGCTCTGGCACACATCAGTCTGCTATATACTGTATGAAGTGTATGTATGTATCTGTGTGTACTGTCTATTAAGTCTAGAATGCTACACTTTTTCAGATGGCTCTAATGAAGCACAAGGGGCTGTTTGAACTGCTGGAGAAACATGGCAAATACCTCTTAGACACAAAGTTCCAGTCCAGGAATGGCCATGCATGCCGCAGTGATCCTGCCCTAACAACCACAAGACTGGCCATCCAGACTATGCTGGAAGAACTTGCTCCAAACCTGTGGGAAGATGACCTGGACCGATTGGTGGACTATGGACATGTCATAAGCCCGGAGCTAGAAATGGTACACAAGATCAGAAAACATTCTACCCCCTTTAGTTCAATTACTTAGATTGTCTCAGATTAGGCCGTAGACATAAAGGTTCCTGGTAGAAAGCTATAATAGAAGTACCAGGGCAGCCATTATTGACAACATTCTGCAAAAGCTTTTTGCCTGGCTGACTCTGGCTTTAATATTTTTGAGCCGCAGGCCAGGAACCTGTATGCCCGAAGTGAATATAAAAGCCGAAACTTCAGTCAGCAACCTAGAAAGTACCAAAGCCAGACGTTCAACATGACAGCAGAGTACCTATTGTAGACCTCTACCATCAGTGTTGTATAACTGTGTATTTTACATTGCAGAAAGTGTTGCCAGCCCTACTGCATGGGGAGGCGGTGAACATTGACATGGCATTTATGACGTATGTATCACATGAAATTGGGCTGATCACATCAGAGGAGAAGGATCGCACGGTGCAGTGTATGAGGAACCTGGAGCTGCCAGTCTGGCACAATGTCTGCTCTCTCCAGCTTATAAAGAAAGCCTTGGGTGAGAGATTCAAGCACAGTGGGGGAAAACTGCGCTTGCCGCTCCCCACCGGGTTGGGAACTGCAGGTACGTCATAGTGCTACAGGTCAAATGTATGCATAATATAATTAAACAGCCAACATGTACTCCATTTAGTAATGATTAAAACTGAGCACAAGGCAAACAGTTAAATATACAGATGAGATTCAAGCAAGGGAGCTGTTTTGCCTGCCTTAGGATATCTGTTTCTATCCCTAACAAGTGGAAACAAGTCGTTGGATTCAAATGTTTGGTGAGTAAGTCAGATTATAACATGGTGTGGTGGCTCCCATAAGGCTGCTCTGCACACAATGGGACACCCCTTTAAAATGAGAACCCAGAGTTGATTTTACAGAGCCAGTATTACCAAGCCAAGCCAGTTTTGTAAAGAGCTAGTATTACCTACTTGCATAATACTTGGTCTGTAAAGTTATGGACACATCTGTGCGTACTCGCCCAAATACTCAGTATCGGCATCGGTGCATCCCTAGTAGTGATCCTTGTGTTATTGTCCTAAAAAGTACTAGACCATGAAATGTGAACATCTCCTCTAAGTGTATGTCTTTATCTGTTTGTAGAAATTTTCAACGATGTGAGTGAGGAAACAATTAAGAGCGCTTTTGCAGCTTGGCGAGATGAACTCGGAGAGTTCTCAACATAAATCAAGAACTTTCTAAATGGCATCTTTAATGGAGGTGAAGAGGGAGAGCCCCACATTTGTGATAAAACTCTTTAGAGGACTTCACATTGTTTTTCGTAGTTTAACAATAGAGATGAACAAAGCCAGCTGTTCATATGTGTGGTAGTTTGCTGGACTTCGGGATCTCAGATTAATAGCCAAACTGAGCCTCTGGATGACGCTGGAAAATACCTTCAAGGGTTTTTATGAAATCACTAGTTTATCAAAAGGAATCAAAGAGCAAGAACCTCAGATTTCAGATGACTGAAGTCAGAATAGTGGAAGATAAATTGTGATTGGCTGCTAAGGGCAATTCCCCTTTGCATGCTGCTTCTTGCTTAGTAAGCATAGGAATGTGTTGTGTCATTTGTCTTAGTAGATCTTATTACAGTGTGATTTGGGGAATGGAGTTCGGTTTGGTTGTTACAATGTGTGGGAGGTGTTAATTAATCTTGATTAATTATTCGGTTCAAAAAGAGTTATTTTATAGAACGCTGTTATATCAGGTCCAGTGCTGGCACTGGAGACTGAAGCAGAGGGCTTAGATAGCTCTAAAACAAAGAATGGCCAGTGAGTATCTGTAGAGGCCGGTGGTGATATTGTAGGATCAAAGGTTTACATATTTTTGTAGAACATTTCAGTGGTTAGCTTTTGAGTAATGCTAATGTAATGCTATCAATTTTTAATCATGTGTTTCTAAAGTTCACCAAGAGATTGTAACCACTTCAGCTCTGATACCTGAATATCCCTTATGGACCAGACCAATGTTTACATTACCACTATAGGCCTGTTTATTTTGCAATAACGTTGCCATTACCTAAGATAACAAAGTAATATATACATTGGGGGGCAATTCATAAAAACTGGAGCAGGCAGATTCTGGAGCAGTTGCCCATAGCAACCAATCAGCTTCTCTCTTCAATTTACTCAGTTAAATGATCATTAAAGCATTGCATTTTTTTTACATATATCTACTTCTAACAAGGAGTGGATATATGCTAAAACTTTTTTTTTAAAGTTAACAAAAGGGTTAAAACTTACCTGTGTCTCCCGTCCGAAGATCTGAAAAGTCTCGGGCGGCCGCAAAGGATTATGAGCAGGAGCAGATCTTCAGACGGGTGAAGAGAAGAGACACAAGGTAAGTCAATGCACGCAACCCACACAGACTCCATGGGACAGGAAGAGGCAGGAGACAGTGATGGATCAGAGACTGTCATAGGTGCACCAGATTGTATCTGCTCCAGTTTTGATAAATTCCCCTCATTGTTTTTTGGGGACTACACTAGGATTTCTTTTGGTAATTTTGTCTTCCAAAAAAAATCATTTCACTTTCTATGTAAATCATAGACACAAAATGTAAAAATAATTAAATTAAATTAAAAGGGCATTTTTCTACTTTTGCAGGTAGTTTTACTGTAAATAAAAAGTATACATGTCTTTCTATAATTTGTCCCATAAACGACTCTAAAAATAATGTTTATGGTACAAAAAAACACGGCAAAGTTATTTGCAGATAAAAAAAAAAGTTGTTGTTTCAATTTATGTTAAACTGAAAAAATAACAACCAAAACAAATGAAAATAGAAAAAAATAATGATAAACAAATACTCATTAAAGGTAAAAAAAATAAATCAGCATTAACATAATAGTTAAGGGGAGAAGGGGAGGAAGGAGTTAGTACTGATTAGGGTTCATAAGGAGTTAAATAGTAATACATTTTATTTAGATTTTTTTTATTTTTTTTTACTTGTAAGTTTCATCACATAACTGATGTCATATTCAGATCAAAGGTCACAAAGAAATAATAAATTCATTGAAACAATACATTGTTACATTGTATTTACTCAATAACTTTGAATGAATGCACACTGCTGTGTAATACATAGCAGTTCCTGGTCAAGGGGACAAGAGCTGGGCACACAAAATGTATCCTGAGCACTTTGGTAACATTTTTAAGAAGTATCTCTCATGTTCAAAATCCTCAAGTGGTTAAAGCCTCACGGGGTGCCATCGGAACAGAAAGCTAAGCAAAATCTCCCAAACAGGAACACGTACTGCAATAAAAACTTGACAGATTATATAATGATTTCTCACTCCCACAAATGATTAAAAATGCAATTGGGCCTCGAAATTAGCCATTACCAGTGATAGCACTTCAGTAAATGGACAAGCCAGACAAGCTGTTCCATATATAAAAGAAAACATCTATTGTTGTAAATCAGACTCACTTAAAAAAAAAAGATATCCAAACTAAAGAACATAAATGTTATATATTGCAGCTTACCAGTTTTTAAATGTGGCGGCTGGATTTTCTGCAATGTACAATGGCTGTAAAATCCAGCTGCGAGAGACTGACATTTTAATTGTCACGCTGTAGAAAGTCATGATGGTGCCCCATTTTTATTTTTGCTGTTTATTATTAGTTAGTTGGGTCTACTAGTTGGGTCAAACAGACCCAACTAGTTTTATAGAAGAAAGTATTGGTGGAGCACTGGAACCAAGTAAAGTGTCTCCAATGTTTACATTTTTGAAACAGAGGCAGCTCTTTAGAGACCGATGTGCCCAAATGGGTCCTTGGAAAACCAGTAATATATGTAGTGAAGGGAAGAGAGCACTTCAAATGTTGAACATCCAGTTAAATATTGTTGAAAGCTGACTGCAGCCAATGCATTTTGAGGACTTCACTTGTTCCCCTTCATTGGCCCTGAAAATACTTTTACATGCTTCATGTACTGTATTTTTAGCCCTGATGATGGGAGACCAATTAAGTGTCCGAAACGCGATGACTACTTACTGATACTATTGTGTCTAACAAAATTACCTGGACTTTCAGGACCGAGAGGCGACAATCAACTTTCTATTAACTGAAGGTTGGTTAGTTAAAAAAAAAAAAAGAGTTTGAACTAGTTGTGAGCAGTTGCTGCACTTGGCACCTTACATTTGGCCTTGATAAATAAGGCCAATTAATCCAAAGAAAGGCAAGACTGATATTAGACTGACTGATATTAATAGCTAACTGCCTTTTTTTTCTAAGAATAGGTCTGGTGTCAGTTGGTTTTGTTTCCTGGAATTGCATTGGGGGGGGTAAGATATGATGACAGTATGCCACTAGGTGGTAACATCTTACAACCTTCTATAGATCATTTAATAGTTCAATTTGGTTTAGCAAATATCCAGTTGTTGTCTTGTACAGTACAGTACTGTAAGAAAAGCTAATAATAGTATGGATTTTTGTTTTGCTAACCAGATTATGTATATCTGTCTGACCTTAAAAAGTGTTTCCTTCAAAGAGATATAGTGGGTCTGCTGTCTCTTTTGTATACGGCTATGCTAGTGTTTTTATTTCCTATCAAATTCTTTGTCAATGTTACATGTTTGATGAGTGCAACTGAATTATTTTGCTTACAATAAAATATGAGTGAATACAATTGAAGAAATTGTTTCGGTTTAATTCCTGTAATAACAGCTAAAGTATCTCTACACCCAAGAACAAAAATAAAATATATCGCAGCTTACACGTCCTTGAATTTGGTGGCTGCATTCACTTTTTTGAAGCTTTTTTTTTCTTTTATTTATCCTGCCGGTGTCTGTCCTAGAATGACATCTTCATAACAGGATATGTTGACATCTTCTAAATAGGATAGTTATTCTGTATTCCACAGAAAGTATGAAGCAGAGCCCAGTGGTAATATTGCTGCACGGACAGAGAGCAGAGGAAGTTATCGGCTCACTTGATTTCTAGCAGATTAACAAGTAATTTTTTTACCATTATTGAACAAATATAATAAAATGCTTTGGGTGCTACTGTATATGTAAAGTAAAACTGTTCCCAGACTATGCACACAAAATGATTTACATATTCTGAATACATATATTTTATTGCTAGTATTACATATTTCCTAATACTTTCTATTGCCTATTGATCCCTTAAAACTCATCTCTTCAGGGAAGCCTATCCCACCTCAACCTGACCACTCAGCCATCACATTCTCAGACAATTCATCCCCACACAGCTACCTCCTCATGTATCACTTCCCCCTCCCTTTCAGATTGTAAGCCCTCAGGGGCAGGGCCCTCCTTACCATCTTGCCTTGAATTGTACCTGATTGTACTGTCTTCCGTATATTGTAAAGCGCTGCGCAAACTGTTGGCACTATAGAAATCCTGTATAATAATAATAATATTGCACCAGAATCTTAGTATGGTTTCCGACAGCAGTTTGTGATACAAAGAGAGGCCTGCCATCAGTTGTAGTCAACACAGAAAGTGTTCTTTTCCAGTACCCAAAGCTTGTTCATCACACCAATGTTTCATTAAAATCACAACGCTTTATTATTCTGACATATACTCCCAATGTTTACATATATACAGTGCATTGAAACCTCTGTAGCCTTAGTATCCCTTCCATACCCCAGGTTTCAATCTGTGCACAGTATCCGTCACACAAAGGTAAAGGGAATAACTTTACAATCCACCAACTTCTCAATTATCCTGATGTCCTCTTTTCATAAGTACAAAAACAAACATTTTCCAGCACACTCACCAGCCACCCGGCAAAAAATACCCTTTCTAACCACTAGGGCTAAAAGCAGAGGTTTTTAGTTGCACAACTTTGCAAAATATGTGGAAGCCACACTACCTTGTCAAGGCCCCTCTGTATAGTCTGGTCCTAACTCTAATCTATGAGAGCCTCCATCTTGAAGCATATATAGCAAAGGATGAAGCAGGTGCAGGTTTGCCAGAAGGTTGCCCAACCCCCTGAAGGGCATAGGGACACACCAGAAGCCCCACATATCGCAATGACAGCTGATGCCCCCAGTGTGTCCCTGCACCAAATCAAACAAGTGAAACAAATGGCAAACGCACTCATCAATTCATAACTAGCTTTAAGCAAAGTGCACATGGAAGTGCAAAAACAACAATTTCCCTGCACAGTCCCCAGCCAGCCTGTAAAAAAAATACATTGTCTAACTACTAGGGTTAAAAACAGAAGTTTTGGTTGCACAACTTTTGCAAAATATGTGGAAGCCACACCTCCTTTTCATAAGTGGTGCATTCCACATTGGTGTATGTTAACAGGATGATGCCCTTTTTTATTACACATCTCCCCTCTGCTCTAAGCAACCTGGGACGCTCTCACTGGCATTTCACCCAGCTCTGGGCAACTGTCATCACTAGTCATTAGGCCGGTGCCAAGCAACAGGGGTAGAGGAGGCTGGGGCCCAGCAGCGCAGGTCCCACAGCCGAGGAGGCCAGGGCCCGGCAACACTGGTCCGGCGGTGGAGGTTGTAGGAGGCTGGAGCCCAGCAGAGTCGATACGGTGGCGGAGGTGGAGGAGGGTAGGGCCCAGCAGCACCAGTCTGGAGGCGGGGGTGGAGGAGGCCGGGGCTCAGCAGCAGGTGGCTATGGGCTGACAGATAAGAGGAGCTGCGTGTGCAGGGAAGGGGGCCCCGACCAGACCACCTAAGACCCTGCAGACCCCACTATAGAGAGTCTTAGGTGGGCTGTGCGGGATCTATGGTGAGCTCTGCCGGGTCACTCTCAGGTGGGCAGTGCGGGGTCTAAGGTGGGCTCTGCAGGGTCTCTGGTATGTGCAGGATCTCAATTGGGCTCTGCAGGGTCTCAGGCGGTCTTTGTGGTGTCTCATGTGGGCTGTGTGGTGTCTATGGAGACTGTTCAAGGTCTCAGGTTGACTCTGCAGGGTCTCAATTGGGCTCTGCAGGGTCTATGAAGGGCTCTGCAGGGTCACTCTCAGGTGGGCTTTGTGAGGTCTCTATTATGTGTGCGGTCACAGGTGGTCTCTGCAGGATTTCAGGTGGACACTGTGGGGTCTCAAGTGGTCTCTGCTGGGTCTATGGTGGGCTCTGTAGGGTCACTATCAGGTAGGTTGTGTGGGGTTTCAGGTGGGCTCTGCAGGGTCTCTGGTATGTGCTGGGTCTCAGATGGACTTTGCGGGGTCTCAGTGGGCTGTGTGGAGTCTCAGGTGGGCTGTGAGGGGTCTCAGGTGGGCTCTGTGGGGTCTATGGTGGGGTGGGTGGGGGGTGGTTTGAGGGCCCTATACAAAATTTTGCTATGGGGCCCTGTGATTTCTAGTTACGCCCCTGTTAATAATGCTATGACACATTATCAAGCTTATCCATATATCTGTCACCTGTGTGCTGATTAGGGATGGGCTCGATGTTCGAGTCCAACAACAGTTCGACTCGAACATCAGTAGTTTGTGTGTTCGGCTAACACATGAACTATCAGGGCTTTTCGGCCGGCTGTTGGCCCACCGAGCGCCCCACAAGTCACTGCGCACTGCAAAGGGCCCTGTTTGGATAAAGCAATGCACTTGACCACAGGTTAGGGGCACTACTTTGCCCAATCACGGCACAGTGCACTCTAAGAGCTATGATTGGGCAAAATAATGATGACTTTGCCCAATAATGGCTCACAGCTAAGTCCTGTCAGACAAATGTAAACATCGGTTTTATTTTTTCTGATTATTTCTATTTTTATTTTTTTATCGAGTCGTCGTCGTGGACAGCGCTGGACATCGTGATTGACCCTGGATTACGTCGGTGGATCAATTATTTTTTTTAATAAAAGACTTGTCAAAATCATGTCTTTTGTTTTTTTGTTTTTTTTCAATTAAAGGATTTTTTTGAAGGTGTGGAGTCTTATTTACAATTTGAATTTAACCTTTTAGTAAATGGGTAGGGGCATGAGTACCCCTTACTCATTCACCAGGGTGGGGCGCATCTGGTTTATTAACCTTTTAATAAAGGTTAATAAATTAAGCTTTATAAAAAGGGTACTCCGATGTGAATAAGCCCCCCTCGCCTGCACCCCCACAACAAACGCCCCAGGGCATGTGGGGAAGAGGCCCTTGTCCCCATCGGCACGGGAGCAAGGTACTTTTCCACGGGCGACCCTGGAAAAGCACCCTCCTAGTGCCGAGGGCATGTGGCCTGGTACAGCAGGGAGCCGAGCGCTCGCTCATCCCCCCCCCCCTTTCCTGCCCTGCCAGGCCTATGCTCGGATGAAGGGTCTGGTTAGGAATTTTAGGGAGGACCCCTTGTGTTTTTCCCCCTATTTTTTGGGGGGGGGTAGAGTTTCTCCTTAAAATTCCTAACAGACCTTAAGGGCCTGGTATGACTTTGAGGGGGAACCTCATGCGCTTTTTTTTTTTAATGGGGTCCCTCCTTTGTTTGCCTTTCTTTATAGATGTAATTTTTGTTGCAGCAGGTTTTATACATCGTACAGATGCGCCACTTTACCGGCAGATTAAGGGGACCCCCCAGGCACGATATTTCAAGGAGTTTTTCATTTTTATTGTTTCACTTTAAACAACGTTAAAATCACTGCTCCTTATTGATTCATGTCCCCCAGGGCAGTACCCGAATCCCCATTCCCTTTTTATGGCCAATACCTTGCATATAAGGCTTCAAAATGGGGACATTTGATTTTCAGAGTTCTGGTCCCATAGACTTTTTTCCATGTTTTAAAGTTCGAACTGGAAGCGAACTCGGGTGTGTTCGGTCCATCACTAGTGCTGTTAACATATGGGCCACTAAAACCTACAAACACACATTGATCCTGATTTACTTATATATAAAAATGGATGATTTTCACTTGAAAACTGAATTTTCTATTAACCCAGGCTGGCCATACACCTTAAGAAATGCTCAATCTCCCCCCATCCATACCAAAGGGCATAGATGGAGCAATCTTCCCTGTTGGCTAATGTATGCCAACAACCAGTGTCCACCACTGTAAGAATATCTGAACCAGTCACTGATGATTTTCCATCTGTCTTCTTTAACTAAAGTCGATTGAAAAAATCTGCTAAAATTCGATTTGCGTATGGCCAGCGTAAGTGAATTAGGTGGAAAGAAGTGAAAATCCACTTTGCAAAGAATACCCAATTATATGCAAGGACAATTTAAAAAAACAGGACTTTTGCTTGCACATGATTGGGTAATTGAAGTCAGCAAAGCGCCACCTTATTTACTAAGTTAAATCCAAAGAAAAAATTAAATTAGCTTTAATGAATGAGGTAAAGTTGTGCTGACTTCAATCATCCAATCATGTGCAAGCAAAAATTATTATTTTTTTTTTTGTATTATTTTCCTTTATACATGATTGGGTATTTTTTCCAAGACAAGTGAAAATTCACAGTGAAAGTGAACATGTTCTACTCCTTTAGTAAATCAACCCCACCGAACGATGACTCATCTCTCTTATGTCATTCCTATTCCTGGGAAAAGGTATGTTGAAGTGTTTTTTCATGCTTCTGTGATGTTAAAATTCCAAAATGCCTCAAAACCTAATTCCAAAACTATTTTTTTTGTTTTGTTTGGTAAAGATTGATGTATTGATTGCACTTCTGTCAGGTGTGTGTACCTATCTGTCTACGCCATTCCTAACAGGGGCTTAGAGAAAATGATAGGACATCTCCCCAATGGGGTCAGAAATATCAATAAGAGCAATGTTTAGTAGATCATGGAAGGCTCAATAATTGTTGTTTGTGTCTTCCTGTCATGATGACCCCCTGCTCAGCTTATTTCTTATCCAGATCATAAAATAAAGAATTAGAGGGGGGTGAAATCTTTATGATGGAACCACAAAGAAGAATTAACCACTTGAAGGCCAGGGGGATTTATCCCCCTTCCTGTCCGGGCCATTCTTCAGTATTCAGCAGTGATGTGCGATGCCTTCTTTGCTGCGTGAGGCATTCCCTTGTACCGCCCCCAGCAAGCCGAAGCTCCTCCTCCATCCATCCAAAGCCCCGCCCCAACTCGGTAACCAAGCTATGCGTGGAGGAGGAAGGGAGGAGACAGGGAGGAGCCTCCCTGTCCTTCACTTGCTTGTCACTTGTGAGGCATCGCAATCAATGTCCTCAGTGTTCTTTTTTCTTTTCTTTGATTGGAGAGCTTGGACCATTGGTCCAAATCATCCAGCGAGCTCACGCATCTAACACAGAGTAGAGGCTGTGACAGCTCTTGCCTCACTATGTTAGGTTACACAGGCAGTGGGGAAGCCCGCTGCTGTGTAACCTAACTTAGCTGTCAAAAGCCGGATGCAGCGCTGCCTGTAAGCTGAGCTCCGTCCATGACA
This sequence comes from Nanorana parkeri, assembly GCF_000935625.1. Lineage (NCBI taxonomy): Eukaryota > Metazoa > Chordata > Amphibia > Anura > Dicroglossidae > Nanorana > Nanorana parkeri. The sequence continues at coordinate 1,419,988 of NW_017306464.1, read as the reverse complement.
GGTTACATGGTGGCAAGGCTTTCCCTGCTCTGTAACCTGTAACAAGCCGGTCTGAATGGAGAAAAAGCTGTCAGCTTCAGACTCGAAGCCGACAGCTTTTTCCACCATACTAGGTGAGGCTCTGCCTTACCTGCCTCCCTTGACCGCACCTCCCCAGTATTTAGCACTGAGGTGCTTTGGCTGACATTTATTCATTCATGCAACGCTGTACTGAAATGATTTTTATATAATTTTTTTTTTAGCACAGATAGAGATTACTTGGAGATGTTTAATCACCACTGGGGTTTTTTCTTTTTTTCTATATAAAAAAAGGACCAAAAATTTTAAAAACTAAAACGGGTTTCCCTAAGTTATGAAACATTTACCATTGCCCAAAATGGTAAACTATAAAAGATGGGGTTGAGTAAATAGACACCAAACATGTCAAGCCTTAAAATTGCGTGCGTCCGTGAAATCGCAAAAGACTACCATACCCATAATTGCCCATAGGTGACGCTTTAAAAGCTTTTACCTTCCATCAGTTTAGTGTTACAGTGATTAATGGCACCATAATTATTGCTCATACTCAGATGTTTGTGGTGATATGTAAGATGTGTGGCACCCAACACGTTTTTACGTTTGTGTTGTGTATGTGGGGTGCAGGGGGACTTTAAAGAAAATTTCTTTTTTTTTTCTTTTACACTTTTTAACAAGCTCCCTATGTGATAGCATAGATACAGTGACAGGGCCTCTTTATGGAGACATCAGGGGTCTATTGGACCTCTAATGTCACCTATGGACCCCAAAGAAGCTGATGAAGCAGAGGTCTGCTTCATCAGCTTCTTCTCTGGCTACAGCAGCCGTAGAAATGACACAGTAAAGCCGGAAGTGATGAAATACACATCACTTCTGGGCAGTGGCACGACAAGGTGGCTGCGGGGGGGGCGGCCCACAGCTAGTGACACAATTAGAGGGGGTGACACCAAAATTTCTCCCAGTCATTTTGGTGTCACCCCCTCTGAAAAGTTGGGTACTCGTACAGCTGTACAAGAGAGAAGGGGACCTAGCGGCATACCTTATCCCGCCGGATAAACATCTCCTCCTCTCTCTGCCGGCGTCTAACACCGAGACGGCTGCCGGCAGTTAACTGCACATAGCATCATAACACGCTTACATGATGATGTCGCGCGTGTGCCTGATGACATCACATGCGTGATGGCGTCCCGGCAGGTGACACCCAGGAGCTGCTCCGGGTGACACACTGCCTGGGGACACCTCTGCTTCTGGGTCCAGTGAGGGGAGAGTAAAAGTGGGCTGATCTCCCTCTGATTCAGCCACAGAGACCCACTGTGCCCGGAGGACAGCGGAGCCCGGGATAGCCGGCACCAACGGCGGAGGGAGACGCAAACTCCCCAGCCCCATACAAGCAAAGACTTTGTATGCAACAGCCTTCGTTGGTTGTAAATAATATTTACGGTTTCCAAGATAAGTACTAAGGGGGCTGTATGAGATAACAGGAAGTGTGTAGAGGGCACAAGACAGCTCTGAATTTCTGACGATATCAACAGGTATTTTATGAATTTATCAAATATATATTTACTGTATTTGCCGGTGTATAAGACGACTTTTTATACTTAAACATCCCCGAAAATCGGGGGTCGTCTTATACGCCGGGTATACAATCTGTCAGCCCGCTGGATGTGCGGTAATACTGTATGTACGGTAGCTTCGGCTACATACAGTTTACCGCGCTGAGCCAATCACGGCGAGCAATATATTCTATTAATGAATACAAAGCCTGCTCGGTTTGGCAGAGGTTGTGTACAGGCCGAGCAGGCTTTGTATTCATTAATAGAATACATTGCTCGCCGTGATTGGCTCAGTGTGGTATGCTGTATGTAGCCGAAGCTACCGTACATACAGTATTACCACACATCCAGCGGGCTGAAAGATTAGCCTCCCTGGCAGTCTGATTATTAATTTTTGTTTTTCCTTTTTTGTTACATTTTTTTTTCTTTTTTAACTTTTAAAATTCCCGCCGGTTCCGCCCCCCTGCGACGCGGACACTCACAAGGGACAGAACCCGGAAGAGCAGGGATTGTGGACAAGGTAAGAGACGCTACGCTGTAATCCTGAGTGTAGCTCGGGGTTACCGCTTATGGTACTGAAAATTAACCCCGAGCCACACTCGGGAATATTGCCAAGGAGGCTAGTGGGTGTATTTAAACATTATTTTAGGCTATACTCATCTTACATGACGGATATAGCCCAAAACCTATGTTTTAACAGAAAAATTAGGGGGTCGTCTTATACGCCCAGTCGCCTTATACGCCGGCAAATACGGTATATTATATATGAAATATAAAAAAAGTTTTCAATGGTTTATTTTACAGACCAAAAGAAAAATACGAGTTGTGGTTTACATGCACTTTGATCTCTGGGAGGGAAGTTCTAACCCTTTTTACTCAAATCTAAACTAAAAAAGAAAAATGTGGCTGGTGCTGACAATTTCCCTGTGGGCTTGGCATCTGAATGCTGCATAACAGCTTAGAGCTTCTGCCTAAACAGGGACATTCTTTGATCTTTTGATGGATAATAAGCAGCCAGCCTGTTGTGACAATAGCCCAGCACACCTCTTGAGGTGGTACAAGGTCATACCTGTTTTTTACAAAATAAGCTATTTTCAGCGAGGAATTGTGATCCTTAATACCACCATCATCTCAGATGAAAGACCAACCCAATAAAACAATAGAGAATGGAATCTGCACAGTTTATGGGGAAAAAAAGAGTAATATACAATAAATAGGAAGTAGACAGTAAAGGGTTAATGTAAAAATGAATATCTAGACTGCATTGTTATGTGCAGTGAATGTTAGGATCCCAAGATAAGGTAAATAGGCATTGGAAGGATACCTTAAATAGTTAACCACAGTAAATGGGGTTACACCTTAAGGGTTAATAAACTGTGTTTGGAACAAAAAAGGGTTAAAGAAGTATTAAACTCTGAATCTTTTCGTCAATAATGAATCCAGATCAAACAAATATACATTGCCCAGCAAAGTATTTCCTTATATTTGCCCAGTCACTACAGTCATCATATTTTAGAACAGCTGACTCCAACCCCTTCAGCTCGGCTTGAACTTCCTGTCCAGTACAAGATCACAAGGGACAGAGCTGTCTCTAGGAGCCGTCCATCTACCAGCTTGGAGAAGAAAGGAGGGAAGAGAGGGGAGCAAGGAGCAGAGGATTGGATTGCCTTACTGTGCATTTAAAACAGCTTAAAGGAGAACTATGAGGCGAGTGATTTTCACTCAGCCTCATAATCTGAGCCGACCTGTGACAATGAAACTGTCACAGGTCGGCTCAGTAGTTCGGGAAGCGAGCGAACACATACCGACGATCTCTCACTTCTCGATCTATCCCTGCAGAGAGCCGTGACTGTCACTCACGGCTCCCTGCAGGGATTCACCCCCTCTGACTAGCGGAGCGGACGGGGCGGGTACAGCTGGCTCTGCCTCTCGATAGGCAGAGCCAGCTGTCACTCACGCAGCTGGGTGGATCCAGACAGAATTGTCGGGATCCGTTCCGGCTGCGGCGTCTCAGTATACTGCGAGCTGTAGCTAGTTTGTGTCCTCCCGTTACCCTTAGGAGAACTATGGGGAAAAGCCCTAACCCCATAGTTCTCCTTTAAAAACTTTTTAACTTTAATATTACTTTACTGGACAGTGGTTTTTAGGCACACAGCAATGGGTTATTATACTATGCACACTGTAAAGTGTGAATGTAATATGTTATTATTAGACATGGGCGGCGGCAAAAATTCTGTTTGGTTAGTTAAGTTTAGTTTCGGATTTTACGTTTTTCTGGATTCGGATTTGGACGAATCGAAAATTTACGTTTATTTTGGATGAGGTAAATAATATTTACAAACAAATTTTTTTTTGCAGCAAAGTGACATTAGAAGAAAAAAATTGATACCAGACCCTTTAGGTCTGGTAGGAATTTTAAGGGGGACCCCAACACCAAAACAAAAAAAGTGTGGGGTCCCCCTTAAAATCCCTTAACAGATCCTTGATCCGAGCAGCAGCCTGGCAAAAAAAGGGGGGGGGGACACACACGAGCGTGCGCACATGCCCTCAACATAGGGAGCGTGCTTTGTCGATGAGGACAAGGGTCCCTTCCCCACAACCCTGACCCGGTGGTTGTGGGGGTCTGCGGACAGGGGGGCTTATAGGAACTCGCCCCCCCCCCCCTTTTTAATGAGTAAGATCCTCATTCACTAAAAACAGTAAAATTGTAAATAAACACAACACACCGCAAAAAATACTTTATTTGAAAAAAAAAACAACACAGTTTTTGACCTTTATTTAAAAAAGAAAATGTCCATCGCTGTAATCCAAACATCAATCACGTTGTCCAGCAATGTAGATCCACATCAATCAGGATGGATGATGGCTGCCGACTCGCCGAAAGAAAAAATATCCAATGCCCGTCACCACAACCGATCCAAACGAACTCTCGCCACAAAATGACAGCTCTGACCCGAATGTCAACAAAAGGGCGGAGGGAGTCGTGATGTCGAGGCACTTGTTCCACCCCTTTGTTGAGATTCGGTAGCAGAGTTGTTATTATAACAGATCTGTTCCTGAATGTCAACAAAAGGGTGGAACAAGTCCAGTGACGTCATGGCTCACTCCGCCCCTTTTTTGACATTCGGGTCAGAGCTGTCATTTTGTGGCGAGAGTTTGTCGGGATCGTTCGTGTCAGCATGTTTTTTTTTTAGACCTGCAAGCCTGCCCAGGCTGCAGACATCGCACGCCGTGAGATCCCGACGTGGGGTGGAGCGGCGGGGAACCAGTAGTGAGAGGGAATAGCTGGACATTTCTGAGGACTTTGTTGGATGTAACTTGTATAGAGCATAACACCTGGTAACGATGGAAGGGCATCGGGTCCTGTTTAATTTGTTATCCTTGCTCACTCCCTACTCTCTACATCTCTTGGGTGATGGGGGACCACACTCATGTGTTTGCATTTATGAAGCTTTGGTGAAACACTTAGAAGGCTGGACTCACTGCACATACAAGCATGAGTTTTCTTTAAAAAAAATAATATATTGGGATAATCGTTACATGTAAATTGATAATCAAAAGTGTATTGAGACAAAATGTGCTTGTTGGATCCAGGGAGGTTGACGTTTGGACAAGTATGTTATATTGGGTAGGGAGATGTTGCTGGTACCCACTTTAGTAGGAGCAATACTTTTATATGCTTTAACTTTGTCTTATTGTATTATTTTCAATAAATATGTCTTATTAATTTATTTATTTATTTATTGTGCAATTGAGTCCCCTCATTCTTGAATTGACACCTTAAAAGCCCCATATTTTTCTGTCCTTCTATGGGGATTTTTTCTTTTGGCGAGTCGGCGGCCATCGCCTTCGTGATTGATGAGCGTCTACATCGCTGGAGGATGTGATTGATGTTTGGATTACATCAGTGGACTTTTTTTGTTTTTTGAGGTTTTTTAATAAAAGACTTGTCAAAAACTGTGTTGTTTTTTTTTCAAATAAAGAACTTCTTTTTACGGTGTTGTGTGTTTATTTACTATTTTACTGTATTTGGTGAGTAGGGGTAACAACTACCCCTTATTAATTCACAAGGGTGGATGCCTGAAAGACAGCCAGATTCTTATAAGCCCACTGCCTGCAGACCCCCACAACCCGGTTGAGGCCCTTGTACTCATTAACATGGGGACAAAGTGCTTTGCCAGAGGGTCCCCCCCTTGGGAAAGCACCCTCCTCATGTTGAGGGCATGTGGCCTAGTATGGTGCAGGAGGGGGGCAAACGCTCACACCCCCCCCCCGTCTCCTGCTGTGCCAGGCTGCTGCTTGAATCAGGCACAGGGCACAGTGAAGGGTTATTTGACAGAGAATAATAAGGACACAACAATAACGCCCGTTGATTAAATTAAACTGGCGTGAGCGGTGTTCCAGTAGACAATATGGCACCTGATGTTTCTACTGGGCTACTGGAAGTTCAGAGGTAAGAGATGATTACAGAGCGTGTAATAAAAAAATAAACTATATCTAGAGTTTCTTAGTAATGTTTTAACACTAGAGTCACCGCAAATAGGAAATGGCATTACCTTGGCCTTTAAAATAGTCAAAAATGTGTTTACACATTCATCCATTTTGTCCACAAAACATTTCCGATAGGCCACACCTACACATTTATATTTATAGTTTATCTAATATTAATTGCTTCTGCAACATGTGAATGACTCTCTTAATAGAGGTCTTGTAGACAGGCCCGGATTCCCCAAAAGGCCACAGAGGCCCAGCCTTGGGGCAGCAGCGGGGTGGTATCCCCGACGGGCGGTAAGTTGCGCTTTCTACATTTAGTCCTGCTTTGGGAAGGCAGGACTAAATGTAGTGCGGAGAAGCCACTTGTTCGTTTACAAGTGATGGCCGCGATCACTTGTAAAATGTGTGCAGCCTGTCCGTCCTCCCCCTAGGGTTGCCACCTGTCCAGGATTCACCCGGACAGTTCGGGTTTTGAATGCTCTGTTCGGGTTTCATGGCAGCAGAAACACGGACACAAGATGTCAGGCAGACAGGGGCAACCAAAATTAAGATAGGGGCTACTGGCCCCCACCTGAAAAAAGTCTCACCTGTAATATTTTAAAAAATAAGAAAATAATTATAAAAAGTAAATAAACAATAATAAGATTAAAAAATAAAAAAGTGATCAAAAAAGTAAAAATAATAAACAATAAAAAAATAAAACTAACCCTGCCACCCCTGCCGTTCTCCATTGATGGGGGGCAGGGGTGGTTGGCAGGGAGGGGGATGCATTGCGGAACCTTGCCTTGGTGCAGCAGGGAGCGTAAATCCGGCCCTGCTTGTAGAAGCGATATTATACTGTACAGAGGTGTTGTGTTGTATGCCACCACGACTACCAGGTGTGACCCTAGTCCCTAGTTGTTTGATAGGCAAGTGATCTGAAACCTTTGTTTCACAAGTGTGATTGGAGGAGGAACCATGGGTGCAGGCTTTTGGACAATGCTATAGATTTATTCACAAATTTAACATGGTTGCGTCATGGATTTATTTTGTTTTCATAGGGTCTTCGATGCCTGGATAACCAACCCAAATCTAGCAGCATGAGCATGCCTTAGTTAACTTGACAATAACAGTATAACTTATTTGCATATTTAAATAATTTTATATTTTTAAGGACAGATATCACTTTTATTTGGTACACTCTTTTAATACTTACATAGTTTGTAATGTTAAAAGAAAGACACAGGTCCATCTAATTCAATCTATATATATGTATGGGTATATTGTGTATATCTGTGTGTGTGTGAACCTGTATATTTTGTGAACTGAGAAACTCATGCTCCGACAGTAAAAACCCCTTACACGGTTTTAGATTAAACTGCTTCATATCCCACTTCATGTTGCGGCCACGTTTCTTCTTCAGAGTCCTTAGCTTAAACAGTTTATTCCCAATACTGCAGTCCTCATTGAGAAATTTGTATTTTGTGATCACATTCCCACTTAAATAATATTTGACTAATAAGACTCTGTTTTCATTATAAGCTAAAAAAAAAAAAAAGCATAACAATTGAATATAAAATTGTTTACTTTCTTCTATGTTTTTTAAATGTATTAATTTTTTAATAATGTCATTGTACCTGACTATTACAGTGTTAAACAGATGAGCACTGCCACCTTTAGGCTTATTTGTCAATTATATAGCATACTTACTGATCACATGGTTCCCGTTCATCAGTGAGGACTGAAGCTGTTGTTGAGAGCCGGGGTCAAGAGATACCAGCCGTGCTAAGTGTTGACTGCTGGTAATTTATTATTATTATTTATGGTATTCCCTGCAGAGGGCATCAAGCTGGGGAACATAAATATACAGTTGTGGACAAGTGCTTAAAATATATATTAAGCCATTAAGAAGTATGATTATAACCCGTGTCCATTCCCTGCAGGTTACTAATAATTTACTTTAAAAAATGTACATGGTCATGGGTAAGCCACGAAATTGGAAGCAAAATCATTTTTTTTTTTTATTAAATATAACAATGGATCCACAAATGTGAAAAACCAAATTCTTTATTCCTTCTATCAATAACAACAGTTTATCAGATACAATAACATTGATCCATACCGCACAGGGATATGAACCACATACACATTAAAGCTGCCAAAAGCAGCCAGGTGTGTACATTAACAACATGTTACAGTAGAAAGCAAAGACATGTCTTCTGTGTTATCCCAAAAAATTCAAGGTGTACATACTAACAAGTATTCCGTTAATTCCAGTGCAGTTTATTTGAAAAAGTCTTTTTTGTGCTTTGTATACATTCTCTTTAGGTACATAGGTTGAATTCGATGGGCTTGTGTCTTTTTTCGACCTGACCGACTATGCAACTATGTAATGTTCAGTGCCCATTGGACAGTAAAACAGGTAAGAATGTTTTTGTTTTCTGGTAGAGAAAAATGGAAGGGATGATTCCACCCAAAATAATAGAAATAGGTAGCGTTTGACTAGTTAAATTGTATCTAAAGCCAAAAAAATTTTTTTAGCGCATTATTAAACCCCTGGCTGGGCTTTTGTTTTTGCCTGTGTACCATTGGGAACATATCCCTTCAGATTGTCTCCTGAAGACAAAACAGGAAGTAAGAGGAAATCTCTCCAAAGCGAGGGAAATCTTCTCTTAGACCAGGGGGTCAGCAACCTGCGGCTCTGGAGCCGCATGTGGCTCTTTCATCCCTCCGCTACGGCTCCCTGTCCAGGGGCGGAACTACCCCTCGGGGCCTGAGGCTGTGGGGGGGCCCAGTGAGGTCCGGTCCTGGGCACCCCCCTGGTGGAATATGCAGCAGTGCAGGGGGCCCCGCACTAACAACGGGCTTCTCAGTAAGGGGGCGGGTCTTGTGACTCACCTCCTCTCCCGGCCGTGTCCCTAGTAACAGGCGGCGGGAGAGGAGAAGTGTGTGTCACATGCCCCACCCCCTGCAGTGCACATCGTCTGGCTGGGATGCTGGCTGTGAGGCTTGGCAGGTGAGTCCGAATGAGGAGCAGGGGGGCGTTACTAAGCCCAGAGTCCAGTGCGTTACTAAGCCCAGAGTCCAGTGCGTTACTAAGCCCAGAGCGTTACTAAGCCCAGAGTCCAGTGCGTTATTAAGCCCAGATATACTTATATACATAATAGCATAAAGGTAAAAAACAATATATGCAGTGTTATCTACATTTTAGATGTCAAAAGGGTTTTGTGGCTCCCGGCGTTTTCTTTTCTGTGGCAAACGGGTCCAAATGGCTCTTTGAGTGTTTAAGGTTGCTGATCCCTGTCTTAGACAGATAGAGAAGCTAAGTCAGGGGTAGGCAACCTCGACACTCCAGCTGTTGTGGAAATACAAGTCCCAGGAGGCACTTCAAGACTCTATCAGCCCCAGGCATGACTCCCACAGGCAGATGCATTATGGGATTTGTAGTTTCACCACAGCTGGAGTGCCAAGGTTGCCTATCCCTGAGCCAAGTCTTCCCAATGAGGACAGAGGCTCCAAATCTCCCCTACTTTAATCAAAACAAAAATAAAATGGGCTTTAGATCCACTTAAAAAAACCCCCACAAGATTGTAATGGCTTCCACAGCATTATTCTACAGATTCACCACTCCAAATATCTCATATCCATCCTCTCAGCCTTTACCTCAGATGCTGAACATCGAAGCGGTGAGATAATTCCTATAGACGACTATTCCTCTGTGCCAGAACCACAGTGAGAACTGAAATGTGTCCTGCAAGTATCACTTCTAGTGGAGGATCCAATGATGTAACTAGTTAAATTCCACTTGATAGTTACTTTTCCAATTTGGGAGGAGTTGCAATACTAACCAACCACGTTGGAGTCATTTTAAAGGCACGGTACAGGAGATAACCCTCAGGAGAATTATTGCTTAATTAGAGCAAAAACAAACATATACGTACATTCTTTGTTCATTCCTCGGGCACATTCTTTTGGCAAAATTAGAAAATGATTGCCTGTTTAGGTAATTGGCAAAGTGACACTAAGCGCAGGATTTAAGTCTTAAAAATGCATTCAAGTACCTTAACTAGGGATGCACCGATAACGATACCAGTATTGGTGCCGATACCGAGTATTTGAGCGAGTACTCATACTCGCCCAAATGCTTCGAAACTCACCTCAGATACCAGAACTTTCGGTCAGAAGGAGATCTACCTCTGACGGGCAGTGCAGAGGGAGCATGGAGTCTGCTTCCTTTCCAATCAGGAAGCCAGGCGGTGGTTTGTGACCCGCCTCCTGATTGGCAAGGAAGCCGGCTTCACGTGTTGCTAAGCAGCCTGGCTTCCTAACCGATCAGGAAGCCGGGCGGCACGTAATGACCCACCTCTCGTCTTCCTGATTGATCAGGAAGCCACGCTTCCCAGAAACAAGTGAAGCCAGCTTCCTAGCCAATCAGGAAGGCAGGAGGTGGGTCATGACCTGCCGCCCCGCTTCCTGATTGGCTAGGAAGCTGGCTTCACTTGTTTCTGGGAAGCGTGGCTTCCTGATCAATCAGGAAGACGAGAGGTGGGTCATTACGTGCCGCCCGGCTTCCTGATTGGTCAGGAAGCCAGGCAGCCTCGGCAAGTGAAGCCAGTGTTCTTTTGCTAGAACACAAGCTTCACAGGCAATCAGGAAGCCCGGCGATGGGTCATGATCCACTGCCTGACTTCCAGATAATTGGGGCACAAGACACCGGTACTCGGTACTTGATATCGGGGAGTACTGATAAAAATATCGGTACTTGTACTCGATACTGAAAAAACGGTTTCGGTGCATCCCTAACCTTAACTATTACCAAAAATATATCTTATTTGTGTATCACTCGGCTGTAGATCCTCGAATCATCTCTGAACTGGTGCTGACACCCCAGATAGCAAGTAATTGATCTGCAAGTTTGAAAATGACTTGCTAAACTATTGCAGACTTGCCAAGCTTCACAATTTTGTTGCACAATTACAGCAAGTCTGCATTGCAAGTCCCCAGACCAGCGAGCTTGCAGAACTCTTTTTAAGACCTGCAGGACTCTTGCTGTAGACTTGCCAAGCAAATTTGCTACAAATTAAAAAAGTGTCGCCTAGAACTTCTGCTGCAAGTGTTCTGCAAGTCTACAACTTGCCAGGGATGTGTGCAGCAAGTTAACAAGAATTACAATTTAACCCTGCCACAAGTTTTTGGCAAGTTATCCTTGCTATCTGGGACTGCCCTTCCTTCTAGAGGGTGACTACTTTTGTTCCTCATGGTCCCTGTGTGTGTTGTAAAGTAGTCACCTCTCCAAGCTCACTCTTGTCATGGACTACAATCTCATGTTTAGTTAGCTAATTTGTATTGAGATTTGAAAATTAGATGCTGATTGGTTGCAGTGCAAATATACTCCAGATGTTGTCTGCTCCAGTTTTGATAAATTCCCCCCATTGTATCTTCTGTTAAATCTATTTTCCAAGAATAACTTGCAGAGTTTCTCCTATGCCACCTATTCTTCTATGTAAAGCTGACAGAGATATATAAATGTGCATTTAAATGGAAGCTAAGCTAACATACAGCTTTCAATTAAAGTGTATGTAAAGCTCAAACTTTAGGGTAGAGACAGGAGTTAAAACCTCTTTTTGGCTGTGTCCTGTTAAGGAAAATGTCCTTCACTTCTTGTCTCAGAGACACAACAAGAAATTAGAGGGGAACTGCCCTCTTAGCCATTTGTCACCAGAATAGGCATTCTCGTTGAAAGATTTCCCCAGGCCTCTATTCCTATAACATTTTTGTTTTTTTAATTCACACCAATTTCTGTATCAGAATTGTCATCAGGACAAATGTAAAGGGTGAATCTCCTGAGCAGAAACTCGGACGGCAATAAAAATTTGATAGTTTTAACACTCTTTAAAAAAAAAAAAGTCTTGGCTTTACATGCACTTTAAACATGCTTACCATATGAAGTAATATACTGTATTTTATTCTATCCCTGACCCTAAAAGTTTTGCAGAAGGATTTTAGATTCTGGATGTAAACTGGAGATTTTGACTGTAAAATTGTCCTATTTTATTGGTGCTGGATCTGGCTGAGGGGTTTTATTTTGTGCTTTATCGAATTAAATATAGGTGGTTTGAATACAGTGCTGCCCATGCCTAGATCAATGGTTTCCTGAAATCCTGAAATCAAATATTATGTAGGAAATACAATTTTTGTTTTTAGCTATACATTCAATTTTTACTACATATAAGAATTTTAAAATGTATTTTTCTAATTGAATTAGAAAAGCGCAGATCTATTTACCAATTATAACCGATGTGGGGTTATTTTTGTCTATTTATTTGAAATAATTTTGGCAACTTAACCAGCCAGGAAAATATAAACCGTATTTTTCGCTCCATAAGACGCACTTTTTTTCCCCCCTGCGTCTTTTGGAGCAAATACCTATCACCCGACGCCCAGGACATGCACTTTCGGGCGCCAGGCGAGTAGTTTCTTTTTGTACATTCAGCCCTGCTCCTGACAAGCAGAGCTGAATGTACAGTGGGAGACGTTGCTCGTTTAATACAAGGGATCTAATTAGATCCCTTGTATTAAATCGAGTGGCAGCGGCGATAGTGACAGCTCACCGCTGTGGTTTTCGGCGTCCCCCGCTCCTCTGGGGACCGTGACCTGTCACGGTCCCCCATAGGAGCTCACCATAGAGCCACTTCAGCAGACGAAGAACGTCGTTCTTCGTCTGCTTTGTGTGATTACTGAGAAAGCGCCACCTGTCGCAGCGGTCACTAACTGCAGCTTCTGTGGCAGAATTTCTGTCACAGAAGCCCTGCGTCCTATCGTGCGGAGCGTCTTATAGACTGCAAAATACGGTAAATACTATACATAAGATTAAGTAAATATTAAAATTAACTAAACAATATTTTGATTGATAAAGTGGGGCTTAAATCCAGTCTGTGATGAAAGCAAATAAGCTAGAATACCCCCATAAATACTGTATATTTGGAGTACAAAATTACAGTACAAAATTGATTTTGACTTACTTCACCGGATGTTAAGAGACGCAGATCGTATAGCAGCTGTTCTTTAGAAAATCTTCCTTCCAGTATGTCCACCATTTATTGTTTTATATCAATTACACTTACTAATTTACATTTAGTTCTCTTTTTACATTTTGGATTTGTTTTTTTAAAACATGTTCAGCGAAGTTTTAAGTTTTTTTACATTTTCAATTAGCAAATTCAAAATTTGCTGGATAATATTTATTTTAAAAAAATCCATATTAACTTAGGTTTAAGCATTAGTTATCAGCATCAATAATATAAAAATGTACTGCAAATACCATTTAAAAACTCTCTGTGCATTTCTAACCATTAATTAGTAGTAGTAAAACACTACAGTATTATGAATGTTATGAATGTGGAGCATAACCACCTTTTTAATGAGTGTGAAATACTAAGCATTTATAAATTATTGAGCGTCCTATGTTACTTTTATATTAGTGATCTGGCATGATAGTTTCTTTATTTTTTTTTTACGCAAAATAAATTAAAGTATTAAATAAAGATTTTATAAAGCCACAAAATGGGATAAGGAGAATTTTTAAATATACAAATTCAACTATTAAACAACATGGATCTCTGAATAAAATGCAGGCCTTGTGGGCTTTTAGTAACTCCATTATTTGTAGGATACAACTAGTCTTAGAATGCATTTTGCACCATTTATAAAAAGAAAAATATTTGCCTTTTTCTCCGATGAATGCATTGAAATGTGCAAACAATAAATGTATATACCGCATTGAAAATGTATAACAAAAAACTAAAAATAATTGCAAGTACTACACCATTTCCCTGTCATGGATTAAAAAAAAGGAAACTAAAGAGGACACTTCTCATCCAAGTTAATTTACTAATAGAGTAGGTAGCAATTATAAAAGTCCTTCAATAACCTGTAATTGTCTTTGTTTTTCAAAGTACGCTACTGAGAGAATCTCCTACAGAAGTTACATTTCATGAGTCTGTGCTTTAAAAACTAGATGAACAAATTTATTTATATTTTTTATTTTATATGAATTTAAAAATAAAAACTTTATATATTGAACCTTTAATTCAAAAGACCTCTACCGTGTTTCCCCGAAAATAAAACAGTCTTATATATTTTTTTGCCCCCAAAAAAATACACTAGGTCTTATTTTCAGGGGATGTCTTTTTTTTTAATGTGCAAAACAATGTACAACAATCTAAAGTTATCTGGTATCACCGGCACTAAGGCGGCTCTGCTCCCTCCGCCGCTGCACGCTGCAGCCTTGCTTTCTACATCACCGGCTTCCTTTGCCATCAGGGACAGTGGTACCAGCGGTGCAGCAGTGGGGACATCAGACAGTGGACAGCGCGGTAAAGTACGGTACCATTACATTAAGCAGTGCCTTCAAGGGGACAGCAGTTGGTGAAGTAGGGTACTGGAGTGCTCCCTGTCACTGTGTTGGCCGAAGGGAGTCCCCTGCCATCCCCTTAGTACAGTATGTCCCTACAGGCTGATACCATCTCTCCTGCTCCTCAAATTCCCCCTCACATGCTACCACCAAACTAGGTCTTATTTTCGGGGTAGGTCTTATATTACAGGAATCTTGAAAAATAGTGCTAGGTCTTACTTTCGGGTTAGGTCTTATTTTCAGGGAAACACAGTAGTAGCTTGTGTGAACATTGGCACATCCTGTGTTTGAAGATGATAACATTTTCAAAAACATTCAAATTTAGCACAGAAATTCTGGAAGCACATAAGCGTTAATAAGTACATCTAAGTAACACCTAGGATCGTCATTTACTGAACTATTCCAATAGATTTCACTAAGCACACTTCAGTCAGTGCGAGTCCAAAACAAAATAAGACTATAATTTAAGGCACTTCATTCTGAATGACAGAATTTAGTTTTTCTACTACAAGACCAGTGCTTGTTGCTACAGCAAAATAAAATAGGCTACTGTATACCCAGAATACACCAGCCCTCTATAGAGCGAATTGTGATCAAATTACACTTGTGACTACTGTTATTGCATAGATCTACGTGAATAATTAATACATCAAAACTACCTTTACAACATACAGTAGATGTATATTAATTTCAAATTGATAATTAACAGGTATCTGAAGATATATCAATTTCTTTTAGAACACCTTCTGATAAGACTGCAGTAAATTGCATAAAACGCATTTAATATTCACATTACCAAAAGAAACAAAAAAAGAAAAAAAACACAGAATCAGAATCAACACGAAAAATATTCTTAAGATTTCAAAACGAGTTTAACGTACCTCTAAAAATAAATAGTTTTATATAATTCCTAGGAGATCTAAAAGCACTAAAGTCTGAAAAATCCATCCCACATTTCCAAGTATATACAAAATATTCCCAAATGTATCTGTTGCGATTTTCAATAAAACTTTCTTTACATAGGGAACAGGACACAATGAACTGAAAAAAAGCAAAATAAGCACAAAATGCTGCACTTTAAAGACACAATTTGTCAAACCGTATAATATAAAAAGGTGCAATTTTAGCCCCAAAACGTATTAAAAAAAAGGATAAAGCAA